>NW_028227259.1:83540216-83877716 GCF_978045245.1 Mus caroli | reverse complement strand
ACTAAGAATTGTGCAAGACCTACAGACAGGAAAACCCATATGAACCCTGAAAACATAGACCTCTTACTCTCCTTTGTTTAGGAGTACTATGGTCCTTCAAAATGCTAGACAGAAGTATCAGATGGCTCATTATTTCCATTTCTACATAGATGCCAGAGAGAAATGAAAAGACACCCAAATCAAGCACGCTACAGGCAGCATGATAGTAACCAGCCAAGGAAGGGAAAGAATTTACATCCCCACCAGCTGACATGTACACTGTAATGTATGCCTCCAGTGGATTATTATTATGAAATAAAATAATTAAGTAATTATACATGTTAAATATGAATAACTTGGAAGGGGCCAAGGGGGAAAGCAATCACAAAGGACATGAATTATCATGAGCAATTTATATAAAGAGTCTGGGAAAGATTAACCCTTTGGGAGAGAAAATAGATATTCTGGCTTCCAAGAGTCAAAAATTAAGAGTCACGGGGATGACTTTATCAGGCAAGGTCTTCTTTTTGAAGTACTTATGATAACAAGACAAAAAACAACTGTGACAACTGAGGTATCATTTAAATATGAATACTGAACTTTAAGTTAGTTCTGTAGTATATGAAATATACTCAATAAAAACATATAGCATCATGTTATGTGTTTTTGAAAGAGATTATGATATTAACTATGTTGGAGTTTTAAAAAGTATATTCTTTTTCAAGAACTGATGTCTTACTCCTTTACCATGAAAGCACTCACTGATGAGTGGATATCAGCCCAGAAGCTTGGAGTACCCAAGATACAATTCGCAAACCACATGAAACTCAAGAAGAAGGAAGAGCAAAGTGTGAATACTTCTATCCTTCTTAGAAGGGGGAACAAAACACCCATGGAAGGAGTTACAGAGACAAAGTGCAGAGCAGCGACTGAAGGAAAGACCATCCAGAGACTGACCCACCTAGGGATCCATCCCGTATACAACCACCAAACCCAGACACTATTGTGGATGCCAACAAGTGCTTGCTGATAGGAGCCTGATATAGCTGTATCCCGAGAGGCTCTGCGAGTGCCTGACAAATACAGAAGTGAAAGCTCTCAGCCAACTATTGGACTGAGCACAGCGTACCCAGCGAAGGAGCTAGAGAAAGTACCCAAGAAGCTGAAGGGGTTCACAGCTCCATAGGAGGAACAACAATATGAAATAACCAGTACCCCCCAGAGCACCCTGAAACTAAACCACCAATCAAAGAAAACACATGGTAGGACCCATGGCTGTATCTGTATATGTAGCAGGAGAGGGCCTAGTTGGTCATCAATGGGAGGAGAGGCGCTTTGTCCTGTGAAGGTTCTATATCCCAGTATAAGGGAATGCCAGGGCCAGGAAGCAGGAGTGGGTGTGTTGGTGAGCATGGGGAGGGGCAAGAGGATAGGGGGTTTTTGGAGGGAAACCAGGAAAGGGGATAACATTTGAAATGTAAATAAAGAAAATAACTAATTAAAAATTTTAAAAAATTATAACTATGACTCTGAGACTGAAAATTTCTTTCATAGAAATGGGAGTAATAGTTAGGACCCACTAACTCTAAGCATATCCATTCAGACTGGCCATCAGATCCTTTCCTTACAAGACATCTCCTCCCTGCCACTGGACTGTTCCAACAAGCACTTCCACAACACTTCTTTGGAACTGCTGTGCCACCCAATGGGGTCGTTCCATAATAGTGAGTAGTTTTTACCCTCAAGACCCTCCAGAAAATTCTTAGAATGCTTAAAAGGAGGGAAATGGCTCAGGCAGCTGACAAGATACTATTGTGGGCATGGAAACCTGAGCAGATTCTTACAACCCAAGTGGTGATGATTGTGCTGGTCTGCATTTTGATCTTAGCTCTAGGCAGGTGGAGACACGTGGGACTTTGAGGTGTCAGCTCAGCCTACATGGCAAGCCCCTTGGCAGTTAGAGACCCTATCTAAAAATGGAGCAAATACAACAAGCAAATACACTACAGCAGAGGCAACCACTCACACTTGAAAACACCCACATGTGAGGGCATTCTTTAAAAGAATTCTTTAGTTATGGGTGCAGTACATCCACAGCCTGATTCAACCAAGTTTTGTTTTATTTTTGGTTTTGTTTTAATGGAAATAAAGTGAGATAACTCAAAGATACATTATTTTAGGAAATTTATATTAAATAACTAAGAAAAATATTGTCCCTGTAGTTCTCAATTTGAACCTCATTTGATCAGTCTGTTCTTAGGTATGCAATTTTCTAGGTGCCTATTCATAACTTTATGAGTCAAAGTTAATCTGTAGCTCAGTTTTATGGGTCTGAGGTTTACAACTTATAAACCTGCTGACTCTGAAGATTCTATTTTAACTACTCCATATTCTGCCTATAAAGATACTTTGTATATAGTCTGGCAAACACATTACTATTGGTCTTTTGTGTTTATTAATTTATTCTTTCTTTAAAAGTTTGCATATCTAATATAATTTGTGCTGTGTTTATAACCAAATATGCTCATATAAGACTTTATATGAAATTAAGCTTACATAATCTATTATATGAAAAAAATCTAAGTACATTGATTGGAAATATTTAATGATTTTGACACCCTCAAGCTTTTCTTCACATGTCTCCAAAAGAATTCAAGAATTTTTTCATTTGGGTTAGTGAATTTTACTATCCTGAAAGTTCTTCAATGACAAGTGTTTTTCCCTGTATACATGTGCACGTGTGTGCATGTGTGTATATGTTTTATAAAAATAGAAAGGGCTCCCATTAATTCTGAGGAAAACTTACTATACTCCTCCTCCTCTTCCTCCTCTTCCTCCACTTCCTTTTCCTCCTCCTATCATCATCATTGTCGTCATCATCATCATCACCATCATCATCATCACTATCACTTATTTGCTATATGGTCTCATGGGGACCGGGTGGTCTTAAGTTCACTAGATAGCTGTGGGTTATCTTGAACTTCTGATTGCCCTGTCCAACTTTTGGACTGCCAAGATTACAGGCATGTTCTACCAACTCCATGTATTACGTGATCTTAGCACTGAACCCAGGGCCTTGTGCATACTAGGAAGCACTGTACCGTCTAAGCTACCTTCTAGCCCCCAGTGTACTATAGCGACTACTTTCTGGATACTTAATTATACTGCAGAAAATAATATTGTAATATGGAATATATATATATAGTACTCCTTATGCTTTATCGTTATTATAACAGGCCAAATTTGTGAACCGTTCCACACAAATTGTAGTGACCAGAGCAAAACTGTAGTTTTCATGTATTACAATTTTTCTAAGGCATTCATTACCCCATAAAATGATAACTATTTAAGTTTTCAAATTGTATCTAATATAAGGTATACACACTACTATGTATCTATATAATGCGAGTTATAATAGTAACATGGCTATGTTCTTCATTACTAAGCCATAAGATGTGAATTGAAAAGTCATAGTGTCTTCCATTCATAGAATAACTTTAATTTTTGATAGAAGACCAAATGTGCAAGATTTAATGTTAATTTAAAATGAGCAATAGAAATTGAGTATTTTAATTGAATATATTTTCACCCATACATGACTACATTAAAACCCCTAAGACCACTTATCACTATGTCTAGGGATAGGATTTGGTATTCATTCCCACCCCCAACCCCCAAAATGCCAAACAATAAATAACATGACTATGGTCTTGGATGTTCCTGATCATATTCAACTGAAACTTGAAGGCATTCATATTCACACAAAATATGTATAGATAAAACAGAAAGCTAATCAAAAGTTGTTATTCCTGTTTTTGTGTGAAGACCTTTGATAACTGTGAAAGTGCAGCTAATGTATTTCTCATAGAGATTCTCAACTAGACTAGCTTACCTGACAAAACACTTCATATTTTCAATAGGTTTTCTTTGACAGAAAATATAAACAAACAAACAAAAACCCCACCCTACTATTTCCAGCACTTTTAACAATTTTTCAGTAAAAGCAGAATAAGTAAAATAAAAATGCAATTAAAAGTGAAATATAAAGTTTAACATTGATTTATCAGCTAAAAGACCTGGAAAAAAATAGAACAAATTCCTTCTTCTTTTGAATGCTGCCTCCTTGTGAATGATTGCCAATTATACAAATGGTCTCTCCTTTCAAACCAGGGAACTGTTGCTATTAAATATCAGCTATTTGATTGCCTGTTAAGAGATAGTTTGCCAATCAGAAATGTATGCAATATGTAATATGGCTGCTTACATAAAACTTCAAATGTGAACAGCATTCTAATACTGAAAAAGAAAAAATAATAGCAGCCTAAAGAAGAGGGAAGCAGTGACTATTATATATTGAAATATTTTATAATTTAATCAACATTAAGTACCTAATTGCAGTTACTTTCCACCCACAGCCTGAGAGACTAAAATAAGATACATTTCAATCCCAAAAATTTGTCATAATATCTAAAATTTGAATATAAAAGAGTGCTATTTTGCTCATATTATATACATATTCCTTATAGATGATCACTACAGAAAAACCACATAAAACATAGTCCCAGGTACAAGTGCAAATATAAAGTCTTTTCAATTGTAAAGCTCCACATAAGAAGTTGTAAATAAACTGCTATAAACAAAACATGGTGTTAGGATTGTACCAATATTTAACATTCTGGTATAATAGAAAGTATAGTGACTTACAATGTATATATTTAGAAATACTCTTTAAATATGACTAATATGGATTATATTGGATGCATTATCATTGCCCTCACATCCCAATATCATGACATACATTTTTGTGTACAGTGGACTTGACTATAAAGTACATTTGCTACTCTTACAAATCACCTGTGCTGGCAACATAAGTATTTCAAGGACAATTAACTTCTAAGAATAGCAAAGTGAAGTAGAATTCAGAAGTCAACCTGATGCCTTCACAAAATAAGACAAATCTTCATAGAAAAAAGCTAAGGCAAAATATGTAGTAAAATATAATTTGAACTTGTCAAATTTGTACTATTATAATCTAAAATGTACTGTAATTTTAAAATCTGTAAATTAATAGAAGCACTATAATATTAAGTAGCATACACCTATACATTTATTTTTATATAAATAAAATGTATAAAATATAAATAAATATACACACTGTTTAGCACTTTTTGTTCTTATTAAGCACTGTTCATTATAAGTAACTTAGACATAATGTAACACATTAGCCTATAAAATCCATAAATATATAACTAGAGATTTTATGTTAAACAACAATAAATAGACATTCAGGAGAAAAACATTCATAAGGTACATCTAAAGTTTTTAAATCCCTTTCTCTCTTTGAAGATGCTATAAAATTCAATTTCCCATTCATCATGCTATGCTGATTGATCACATTTTTCATCTTCTTGGTGGTGAGTCAGTATAATTATAAGGAAAGTCTGAATAAATTGGCAAGTAGCTAAAATATCTTAGCACCAGGGTCCCCTTTTGAAACCTCAAACCATTGGCACTTGAAAGTAGTTACAGACGAGGACAGGATAGCCTACTTTGAGGTCTCCCATTAGACTTTGATGTGCTATAACTGTCAATCAGAAGGAGTCCCAGGAGCTAGGTGTAATAGTGCAATCCTGTAATCTATGTTACTGGAAAACCTATGAGAAAGGAATTGCAAACTCCTGTGCAGGGCATACTGTCTAAAAGCACATCATGAAGTGGCGGGGAGCTGGTGTGGACTTCACTGACTTCATGATAAATAAGGCATAGGAAAATGATGGAGGGGTTATGACATGACTATTTCTATGCCTATTCAGATCAATAAAGACCTAGAGATGTAATGAGTATGCTCAATGCCCTGGTTCATCCTCACTCTGGAAAAGCCCCAGCCACACACATTCCTGCTAGTTTGATTCTCCAACTTTCCTTTCTCTGGACTACATCTATAAAATGACACAAAATAGACTTATTTAGATGCAACCCTTGAAAAGCCAAGAACTTTACATCACTTTTCAACTTCTTTCAGTCTTGCTCTACGGCAGATATATGTCTGATGGCACTTGAGGAAGGGGGAAATCATGGAAAACAGAAAAGGAGAAATACAGAGTGCACGGAAACACAGACTGTGGACAGATAACATATAACCAGCGACACTTACTATTTACACCTGCATATATAAAAACATGTATGATGTGTATGCACTGATTATTTTTGTCTCCTGGTGAAAATACTGGTGAGAGAATGTGGAGCAATGGGAAGATTATTCAACTAAGAATAAGATTATAAGGATTAGTCTTTTATCTTAGCTCCTAATTATAATCTAAGTGTAGATCAAAGAAGAGTGACCTATTGATAATTATTTGTCACTATTTCAAGAAGTGAGCAATGTATCACTACATATTGGTAATATTTTTATCTGGATAATAACAATAATCTAATAGTATTTTGTGCGTTTTTACATATTTTAGAATTTCAAACAAACCTTGAATCCCATGGTTCAAGTCAAATAAGTTTTTTGTTTGTTGCTTGACTGTTTACCCAAGACTCAGGTTAATGGCAAGGATAGTTTTGTACATGGCTTGCTTACTATTTAGGAGTTTAGATTGACTTCAAGGTAAATATGACATAGAAAAATGATGGAAGATTTATTAAATGCCTTCCACTACACTGGGAGTTCTACATTTTTTATTTATGTGTTGCTAAATATAATCCTGCAAGAATTTTCATCTTCTAGACGACAACTAGGCTTACAGATTTTTAAGGTTCTCAAAAGCTCCTGAATGGCAGACATACAAATCTGTACCTCTCTATCCCTGCATCTTTAGTATCAAGCACAGTCTTTATGTAATAGTTGATATTAACAAGTTTCTAAGAAGGGTACCAGAGCTAGTTATTGGCAGAGCTGATTTTTTTCAACATTTATTTCTGACTTTAGAAACCTAATCAGTCTGCTCTCAGAATATAGACAGGCAGGTGTTGAAATGTCTGCCTCACTTGCTCTAGATTTACAAGATAGTGCATGTTATGTGGATTGCCTTGATTGCAATTGGGTTCAGCTGGCAGTAAGACCTGTACCAATGAAGATCCTTATTCAGCATTCCCTGGTTGTTGATAATACTAGTAGAGGTACTTTGCCATTCAGCACTTCCATATATAATTCATAACAAATCACGATGGTAGTAACAGGTTATGGTAACAAAGCCATGGAAGTGTTGTGAGGAAGACCTCAAATCAAATAATCTTAAGTCTGTGGTCATGGAAGCAGTAGGCAATACATCTGATTATTTGCTCTGTAGAAGGGACTTCCAACCAAGTTACTATTCAAAACAGTGTATTCCGTTTTTCTAAAGGGCAACTTCACTGGACCTCAGAAGAGTAAAGAGGAGGTAACAAAAATGAATGTGTTTGGGGGAGAAAAACAGATTTTATTAGGTAACACACGTTTTAGTTCTACCATTTGGTGGTTCAAATTATGTAGTATTTCATTGACCCTGGATTGGCAGGAACACTAATAATTTCTGTTCTGTTTTATCTGAGCTCTAATCACTGGTTTATTTCTCCATTTATGAGCAATCTGGATATCAAAACTGATCATTAAAGCCCTTTATTTCCTGCAAGGTTAGAAAGGGCATCATGTAAGCTAAAACTAAAAGGATAAAACTAGAAAAGATAAACTTATCCTTGGAAAACCTCACTATTACTTGGGCTGCTATGGATAAAGAACATTAAGGTGATTTAGGTTGTCTAGATATAAAACAAGATAAATTTGATTCTTAGTACAAACATAAAATGAGGATACTAACAAATTTTAAAAGTGTTTATTGCTCAGAGTTTCTGATATCCTTTCTCTGTCTTTGTCTGCCTGTCTCTTCTCTCACTGTCTGTATCTCTGTCTCTGTCTCTCCTTCAGTCTATCTCTGTCTCTCCATCTCTATGCTTCTCTGACTCTCTGTGTCTGTCTGTCTGTCTGTCTGTCTCTGTCTCTGTCTCTGTCTCTGTGTGTGTGTGTTTGTTTGCCTAAGTACTCAATCAGATAACAGGCCCCAAAGCAAAGACTCTCGACTTATGGCTTGTCCATGATTAGGGATAACTAGTACATAGGAAGTATATGTTATATAAAATTAAAAATATAGATTATGAAATGATGCCATCACTTACATCACTATTTCTGCATTTTAATCAACATCTAACACAGTAGTTTTACTGTGACTTTCTGAATATGAATTCATGTATATTAATATATGTATAATTATAATTCTTTCTGAATATCAACATTAAATGAATCACCTCTCATGATCTGGTAATTCCACACTGATACAATTACTAAAACAAAGTAAATTGTGGGTCAGACATGATGTTAAAGGGAACTAGTGTATGAAGACTTGTTCTGTGGAGGTTGTTTATTTAATCCTCAAAATAATATAATAAATATTTCAGATTTTTTAAGTAAAAAGCATAATCTAAATGGCTTTATTTGTGTTGTTAACTAGAAAAAGAATCTGATTTTAAATGACTTTTTTTCTTAACATTTATGACAAAACATTAAGACTGTATAAGAGCAGCATCAGTGCCTGGTTTAAGAAAGCATCAATAGATGACTGGTAAATCTCCCCTTTAAAACAAGGTGTTTCTCTGAATATTTTACTTGCAAGTTAAGAGCTATTTATGCCTTTTAGAGACTTATTCTAGCTGAGTATACTGAGTGCATTAACTTTAGAGGAACACTTCAAAAAACACAGAAGTTATTTTATCCTATTTATACAGACATCATGCAATGCATGCTCCAGTTTTGAAACACAGGCTAGACTCAGAGACACTGCAGTTACAATGGATTTCAATGGGCCAGTTAAAAACCCCAAGTTGTTAATGAAGCTGAAGGTTCTTTTCAGGGGCTCACTACCCTGTAGTATTGGGATACACCTTAAGCACTGCCACATAAAGCTATGTCTTTTCACTTTGCTGTAAGAACCATGAGACTACAGAGAGATTAACACTTTCATTTTAATGTAAATCCCATGTTAGGAGAAAACCTTAAACTGTAAAAGGGAACCTATATGAAACTTAAAATTTGAGTTTAGCTTGTAGTGAAATTCAATAAATATTAAATTGTAAGTTGCTTAAAATATAGGTTACCTTCCCATATGGAATAAATACATAATCTTGAAATTTTTTTAAAGGTACATATTTTCTAAATTCTCATAGTGAGTTAAATACCAAGAACTCTACATGAACAATGGAACATAGTTTATCATGAGTTTAATCAGTACTTTCTGTAAAATTACTATTTTATAAAAGTTGACATGTTGTTCATTTTATATTTAAGAAGGTATGTAGTGAGACTTACATGTTTCTAGTGAGAGATGACTTTGCATTTTGTGTGTAAAGGTTGTATATAGTAATAAACACCAATCAAAAACAAAGAATTGCTTCTTATGGGAAAGCAAATTCTGCTATCTCCCAAATGCTCATTTTCCTAAATAAAAAAGGTCTTGGGTACAAAAAATGCAAACTAAATATATACTAAAGCGTGTCATTTATTATCTGGGCGATTTTTCCCATATCTTGGTAAATCAAAGCTTAAAATACGAAGGAGCTCTATTTAAAGTGAAAAAAAAATTGACAAATCTTTTAGGTTGCTTTCGGATTTCAGTGGGGTCTTTAAGAACTCCTACTGTAAAGCTGTAAATTTATAACTCAGAGTATATATTTTGGTATTTACTGATACTAATATAAGGTTAGAAAAATCTACACTATCTCAAAGAGATGGTTCCAAAGAAAGAATCTGTTATGAGTAAACGTGACTAACATACTAACTAACCACGAGACGTCAACAGAACTTACCATGAACTACAGGTGCTAAAAGCATCGTGAGGATGAGCAGCTGTGGTGGCCACATGACTGTGTTCTCAGAGGAATGGCTGGTCTGAAGTGAAACCAAATCAATAGACTTCTGGCTCCTCTTCAGTACTCCAATATCAATGATTAAAAACCAAACATAAAAAGAAAGAAAAATTCCTCAAAAATAAACACTGATATCCCAAGTCAGACACCTGCAAAACAGAACAAAGGAAAAAAAAAAAAAGAAAGAAAAAAGAAAGGGTAGGTTAAGTGATGAAGATATTCACGTTAGTTTCTTGAATAATTCTTGTATTTTGTGTCTAAATCATACTTTCCTCTTCTTCATTTTAATGAGCAGAGACATCATGAGCAAAATGAATAAGCAATCTGAAAGACAGTACTTATGAATTTATTACCAGTTTATATCCCAGCCTAAAGTTTGTGTGAAATAATTCAGTCTCTACTGGACAAATTAATTTAAATATTCTAATGTTAATATGCAAATGCAGATTTAGGGGGTTTGATTTGTGCAAATATTTTCCCTGAATAAAATATTCACTTAGTATTAGAATAAATATTTTCACTTATCACCATTTGTGTAGATTGCTTTTAAAAATAAGAGTTTTGAAATTCATGCTTTCTAAATATTGAGAACATTTTAAAATAATTTTATAAGCTCATTAATTCAATATTTATGTTTCTATTAGACAATTCTCTTTACACTTTATTGTCTAATACCTCAATACTTATAATCAAGTTGAAGTACAGCCTAAATCACAATTTTTATGACTCCATACCTAAAATTGTATTCTCTTTATGTTATTCCAATCACTCTTTGGTATTGTTATCGGTGTGTTTTTTTGGTTTTGCTTTGTTTTGCTTTGTTTTGTTTTTTTTTTGCTACGAGGCCTTAGTTATTTAGGCTGATGTCAAAATCACTATGCAGCTGAGGGTGACCTTGAGTCTTTGATGGTCCAGACTCCACCTTCAAAAGTAGAGATTACAGGCAACCACATCGAGTAAAGAATTAAGATAAAATAGAATAAACACCTAGACATCCAGCGAGTTGGTAAAGCTCAACATCGTTGCCTTACCCAATGAACTCATCGAACAGAGAGCACTAATCACTGTTGAATTAGACATGTACCTGTTTCCTACAGCTCTAGATAGTGTGGGGCCCTGCAAAAGATGTTCACTGTGTGTATTTAGGACACTAAAATTTTTGCACCACTTTGCCAAACTAGACTGTTGTGGTTGTCTCTTTTTAAAAGTTTGGTCAGATTTATATGAAAAGAAAATATTGATCGCAGTTTTTAGATTCATCACCCTTAAAGCTATCAATCTACTACAAATTGAGTCTTTATTTTAAATTTCTTCACTTGTTTTCAGCCATAATGAATAAAGTACATTTTCAAACTTTCCAGATAATGGAGTATAATACAAGATATATTTAAAAGGTAGTTTTCAAAGTAAAGAGATTTACTGAAGAATGTATTACAAGTTGGTTGAGCATCATTAATACGAAATTCCAAATTAAAAATGTTTCAAACTCCAAAATTCTTTGAGCATTTCATGACACCAAAAGAGGGAAATTCCATACCACAATGTGATAGTTTACCATCAGTGCACAGCAGAAAGAGAGCACTATACAAAGTTATCATAATACTGTAAGTACAAAAGAGAGATGATGCATAATGAATTTTATGTTAGAACCTAGGTTCCATCCCCCAGCTAGCTCATTAACCATATGCAAACATTCTTAAATCTATATATATAAAATATTAAATACAAAACACTTAGTTCTAAGAATTTTGAATAATGTTTTAATATGCCTCATTTTGCCAGATTCAAAAAAAAATTTGTTTTTCTCAAATACCTGACTTTATCATGACTCAAACCTTCAGATTTTTATAATTTAATTGTAGTGCAAATAGTAGCATAGATTGGGGAAACAGCCACCTTATCTCAGTTTCTTGTACTACTGGCATTTGCTAGCCTTAGGTTGGTCTTTAATATTGCAGTGCTTCAGTTTTCCTTTACAATTAAGAGAATATTACGTAGTCTGTCTGTATGAGTATAAATAACAAGTTTAACAACCTTCAACAATGAATAAATGTATGTAATGGGTAGAATATTACAGGCATGATAAATGCCATATTGCTTCATATGTAATAACATACTTTATTTAAAATACAGTGAGATTAATATATAATTAAGACAAAACGACCAGTATAAAATACACACAAAAACTGTAATGGCCGGGTTGCTCATAATTGACATGCACATAAATACCTGTTTATTCTCTGAATATTCGTTCCTCAAGAAAGAAAATTTTATTATTGTAGCTTTCAGTAACTCATCTAAACAAACTCATTTTTTTTAATATAAGGAACTTTGATTAAAACTTCTGGAAAACTATCCTGTTCAAAAGCAATGAACATAAAAAGATAATGGATGTTGCAAGCCACATATCACAGCATGCACTACGCCTATGAATTGCTAATGACTATTCCAGAGTTGTTAGTATACACTGCAGTCATGCATCACAATCTATGCCTTAGGATGGATGTGTGGGGCTGGGGTGCCTTCGGACTGGGAGTCTCAGTCCGGGAGCAAGAGAAGAGTATGTCCAAATTCTGGAAACCTCGTTCTGAGATCAGCAGGACTAAGATCGTATCCCTGGCCTTTCATGAAATATCTCCAGTACTCTGTCTGACCACACTCACCCCACAGTCCCCAATCACCGCTCCCCAATGGTTTAAATACCCTTTGTTTCCTCCATTAAAATGAGCTGCCTCATTGATGCTACCTCTCTCTGGTCTGTCCTTGCTGTGCTCACTGCAGTCTGAGATCTCTTCACTCCAGGCAGGCCTTTCTTGCCTCACCTTCCCGATCAGAATCCACCCGTTGTGATCACACAGCTAAGGATGACGAAGGGGTATATGATGTATTTGCCCCAAAATCTTTCCCAAAGTAATTGTCCCTGGAATAGCTGCTATCAATGGGGAGTCCTACATAGGATGGGCAGCCAGGGGGAAAAGCTGACGAGGATCACACAGGTCCCTCCTGTCACCATTCTATAAGATTTTAATAAGTTTGATGGGAAAAGCACTGAGCTGAGGCAAAAATGAGTCTTAAAAGAGTTAAGACCAAATGAAACACTTTTTTCCCCGAGAGAAACTAACAATTTAGAAATTTGAAGCCTACAAATATCCATGTTTTCAACACTAATACCTTCTGCAGCCAATTCTCAAATGTGCAAGTGGGTGCGGCCCTCGCTCACGGTGAAATAGCAAAGGACCTGCAGTTGGTGTCCTGTTGCTGATCATACGGATTCCATAACACTAAGATTGTCCCGTGTAGTTCGGCTTAGAAAATTAAGAATTAACACAAGGTTCAAAGACCTTTATCTTAAGTACTTGTTTAAGGATAACGGATAATATACAAAATAACTACTAGCAAAATTAAACTACAAATAAGGACTTGAATGTTTTACTCATATATTTATAAAAATAGTTCTATCCTCCTTTTAAGACCTATAAGGAACATAATCTAATCATTTTTAATGTTTTAAAATAGTTATTAATACATTTGTGTATGCTATGTGTGCACTGAAACATTTGTTCATATTAAAACATTTGTTCACATTAAATGAGAAAAATGGTAGTGGGAGAACGAATGGTTTGGAATAGAGATTGTAAATGACAACATATTGCAGAACTGTAGTCATGTGGCAGAAAGCTCAAAAAATATAATGTAGAAAGTCTACCACAATGGAATAGAGAGTATTTCAAAGGTAATGCAAAGAAAAGTGAATTTAAATTGGTGGCATGAAATATGTCAGTACATGAAATAATTGGAAACTCTATCCTTACAACAAGGGCAAAGGATTTAAAGAGAGTACATTCTTTAAAATTATAGTTCTGCATACTGCTCAAAACTTTTCAAACTGCATTTTAAACTTATGTACCTGATTTTTAGTCCTAATATAGACCTCTATACAGTTATTATGGCTACCAGCAGATGTTGATATACTGAGTCACTGAATTAATAAACCAATTGTATTTAGGAAAATCCAAATATGACACTACCAAAAATAATGTATTTTCCAGATTTTCATAACATCTTGTAAGATGTCTAGAATATCCTAATACTGTTTTGAAGTTAATATGCTATTTAAGGTTAAAAATGTATTCATTAGCATTAATGAGACTTTCAGATAGGAAGGTGTTATCATGAATTTGGCAGTGATATCTTATATATATATATATATATATATATATATATATTTTATAACACATTCAAGTCAAATATACTATGGCAGAAATAAAATTAATCATATATATATATATATGACAAGACAGATGACAGTTTAGTTTCTTTCATTTCTTCAAATAGCCCCAATTTTCTTTTAAAACTTCATCTTGTCTACTATCATAAAGGACAAAACTTTAAAAAAACGCCAAAACTGAACCATAAGAAGTAGCATAAGTGGGGGGTCACTCCATACATTTTGAAAGATGCAGGAATCAGCTTTTGGTCCATTTTATTGGAGGTGTCAAATTATCTACACTCTCTATACCTTATTGTTCATATCTTAATTTAATACTTATTTTACCATGTGGTCTAAGAATCAGGTAAAGGTAATATATATTAAGAACTTATAATGATTCCTGGAAAAATAGCAATTCAGTAAAGGAGAAAAGCCCTTATTCTTACTTAATGATGGAATTTATGTTTCAACGTTGAGTTATGAGTGGGAAATGAGGTTATTACCCTTGTGTGTCAGGGATCTAGAAGGGCACTTCTATGATATGATATGAGCTGGGGGATTTCTGAGTGAAAAGTGGAATGGAATCCAAAGCTGCAATGGCTTTAGGTTAAATTGATCATGCAATGCCGAAGAAAAAAACAGAGAAAAAATTCTTTGGACAAGTAAAGACTCAAAGATATCTGTCAGAATTAGTGTGGTGGGGCCTTTCAAATACTGAACTGCTATTTAAAATACAGATTATTTGCTTCCAAGAACCATAAGAAATATCACTGTTATTGACAGTATTTTTTTCAGAGTTAAAGAAAATAATCAATCAGAAGATAATATAAAAAAGAACAGCCAAGGATGGGTAAAAACACCATGGGAAAATCATTAAATTGGGAAGGTGGAGGGAATATGAAGAAAGGTATGGCATTTTGGCTGGTATTTGTAGTGTCTTCATTTTTCCCAGTAAGCTCTGATTAGCTCCAGAGAGATCACAATAAGATAGCAAAATTAAGTGAACTTCCAAGTTAATTTTTTATTTCATTTATTTTCAAGTGATTTTAATGTTAGAATTAATTTTAAAGTTACATTAAGCATCCATAGGGCAAAGAAATGCCAAAGTCTACATTTTTTTAAATGGTTACCAAACAATGGGATGGTATGTTTGGATAAAAGATGCCTATCTCCATAAATACATTTTAAATAATTGCACTTATTTTTGTTAGAAAACAAATCATCTAGGATGGCAATGTGAATGAGGACTTTCCTTGAAAAAAAAAAGTCTGATTTAATTGTCTTTCTGACAGTGTTATGTTCTAGTAAATGTTTATCAATATTAGGAACAAATGTGAATTTAATGAATATTGCTATTTGGGGCTTTAGGGCAGTACATCTTTCATCCACAAAATAGACTGATATTTTCTACAGGATCACTTTCTTCTGGAAATGCCCTTGAGTTAACCTCTCTTGAAATCCTACAAAGCTCCAGGATGGAGATTATTTCCAAGAGAATCTGAGTAAGATAAAGATCTGTCGTCATTGATATTTTTAACCATAAATCAAAGCAACTAGTTTTAAACTAAAGCTTCACCAATAAACTGTGTAAATATTATGGAAAATAATTCAATTTTCAACAATCAGATAATTTAAAATGAAAAAGGATGGATGTCACATTATATACACAACACGCAGTATAAATCCTTTGCTCTTTAGAACTAAAAATATGGGGTCAGGAGGTCACTCAGAGGTAAAGTGTATGAAGTCAGGAAGTTCAATTCTCACATACCAAATGAACTCATAGATTCCTAATTTTTTTTCAGAATTTTGAGAGATCTTTGAAAGGCAAAAATCATCATTTAAAACTCAGATGAAAATATGAATTCCTTCGATGAGTCATTTGTAGTACTTTTTCTATGAGAAACACAAATCAAGAAGGATAAGTAAGCTACAGATTCAATATTCAAAATATAACAGAGAGCTGTTCCAAACAAATGAATCCATGTGAAATAGGAACATGAACCAGAATGTGAAGAGACAAAAAGACAGAAGTCCTCTTAATAGGAACTAACTCACTTAATCCCCTTTTATTGTCCACTGTTCTAAGAATATCCCACATAATAACTCACTAGTCTGAACTATAGAAAAGTACTGCTGCTCCCCTAGTGCTCCCTTAGAAAGAGAGATTTTAATTCTATCTGCAAACGAGGAAACTGAGGAATGGAGCTGTTGTAGTATTTAGTGTGGTCATAATTCTTAAAACAAAACAAAAAAATTGTGCCTAGATTTGTGCCTGAACAGTTCAGGCCCAAGGCTTGTTCTGTCTAAGGGATTTCATCAGTCCAGTTAAACACTGATGCAGCATCGTGGCTAGTCAATAGGATGGAACATTCCACATATCATCATTACTACTTAATTTACATGTTGGCACGTAATAAAAAGATAAGAAACAACTAAACAAGGAGATAAACAATCTGCTTCTTAGAATCATATAAGTACAGAGCCTCAATAATTTTCCTACTGAATTACTGCCATCTGACACGAGCCATGTATAGTGTTCATTTTCACAGACACTAGCTACGAATGACCGACCTCCTGTATTCATGTTTTCTCTGAATGAGTGTGGAGTAAGACCACTGGCTTCATTGTTAGAGGAATCTAGAAAGTATTATCTTGGAAATCTTCAGGAGCAAAGCAAAGTACTTCCTAAGTTACAGAAAAACTTACAACAGCAATGCTCAATTAAAAGTCTTGAAAGAATTTTAAAATGTATCAATTAAATGTCAGTGACCATGACATTATTTCTGTTATTAAAATTCTACAGTGGAAACTAAAAATATTTCATGCCTTATGAAAGATAAGGAAAGTATATTCCATATCTCTTATACAGAAACTTCAGATGTTTAACCATTAATAGGTAATTACTCTGTGTGTGTGTGTGCTTGTGTGTAGTTGTATGTGTGTTTGTATACACATATGTATGTGTGTGTGGATGTGTATATGTGTATAGTGTATGTTTCTGTGTGTACATATATATGTGTATGTCTCTTTCTATATATGTGCATGTGTGCTTGTTGGTGTATGTTCATGTGTATATGTGTCTGTATATGTGTATGTTTGTATGTGTATATGTGGACTCATGGGTGCGTGCATGCATGTGTCTGAGAATCTAAATATTGATTATGGTTAGGAAGGATTGTCCATCATCGGGGTTGAGTTTCACTTTTGGCAATTTTGTTCATAATTACCTGCTTAACAGCTATGACATAATATCCAAACCATCTGTGCCACAAGCACACCTACAATGTTTGATTCAAAACCAACATAATCTTACTTCCTCCCAAGAACTTCTAAATGCCATCATTGTCAAGGCAACTGATACCGTAATAAAGATTGGGAAAACATTATCTCCTTAACAGGAGACAAAAACCTGTAAACCAGAGCAAGACCCATGTCTGTCTACAGTGACACGGTTTTGTGAACTGAGAAAAAGGAGCAAGTTCTTTCTACAGCAGTTTTCCTAAAAACAGTAACAGTTCTAAGTAAGTGAATTAACATCACAATCCAAAAAGTAAGATGTACAAAAGTGGAGAAATTGCTGTCAAATCCACTGCATTTCAACTCCCCATAGGTAAGAATATCTATATTATCTGTTAAGATTTTCAAGAGAAAGAGGAATAGAAGGGAAGGGACAGCTCTTGAGAGTACAACTTTGCCCTGGTCTCCCTGTGTTTCAGTTACCGTTTTCAGTCAGTACTAAATACCTTCTTCACAGAAACAACTTGAATTTAAAACATTGATTTCACATTTTATAAATTTCCAATAAGTTGTTTTTCAAATTATATAGCATTCAAATTTTTGTTATTTGGATCCTGGGTATGTGTGTATGTGAAGAGAGAGATTGAGAACGAGAGAGAAACAATGACAGAATAAACCTAAGGTTTTGTACTTGGTAAACAACTATTCTACTGTTAATATATATCTTCTAACTATCTATCTATGTCTTATCTATCTGTCTGTCTGTCTATCTACCTATCTATTTATCTATTATCTATCTATCTACATATTTATCTATTATCTATCTATCTATCTACTCCCTAAGTTTCCCATCACGATTTTGAACTTCTGATCTTTTTTTGTCACAGCATTTCAAGTAGCGAGAATTCTAGGTCTGTGTCACCTTCAATTACTAGGAAATTCTTAGGGAAGATATCAAAGTCCAATGACAGTTACTTGACAATCTTTGTACTGAAGAAGAAAGGAGAGTATGTGTATGATATATTTAAAATACTGTTCTTCAAGTTATGAAGACAATGTGTCATGTTTTGTGATTCACAACACTGTACAGGAAACCTTACTATAAGTCCCAGCACTCGGGAGGCAGAGGCAGGCGGATTTCTGAGTTCGAGGCCAGCCTGGTCTACAAAGTGAGTTCCAGGACAGCCAGGGCTACACAGAGAAACCCTGTCTCGAAAAACCAAAAAAAAAAAAAAAAAAAAAAAAGGAAACCTTACTATAAACAATTCACTATAGTTAGCCTGCAGTAGCAACCAAGGAGGTAAGAAAATGCACCTCTGAAAATTATCTCATCTAAGCCAGGAGCCCCAAGACAGGTCTCAATTAAACACCTCGGTTAATGGCCCATTATGGAATATCAATGCCTAAAATACCTACAGGGAGCCAGGGACCTTGACTGTCAACAGAGACTTTCTAAGGTTGTATCATATGATGCAATATTTCTGCTTCATTGGTTTGACTTAGAGTTTATTTAATACATATTTCTGGTCTTACTGATAAAAGTTAACACAGCAACATTTACCAGGACACTGTTGTCAACTAAGTGTATCAAACTATTGGGTAGTAATTAATAATTAAAATTTAGAAACAACTAATAAATTCAAAAGTGATCATTTTACAAAAATAGAATTTAAGACAGCTGCCTGAGAGCTCCCAGAGAATGAGCTACCAACCGAAGAGAATCCATGGGCTTGTTCATGGCCCCTGGCACATATGTAGCTTTGTTTGGCCTTAGTGGAATAGGATGGACATAATCCTGTAGAGATGTGATACCCCAGGGTGGGGAGATACCAGGGAAGGGTGCACCCTATCAGAGGTGAAGGGGAAGTTGGCGGGGGAAGAACTCTACTTGTGGGGACCAATAGGGGTGCACTATTTGGGATGTATATAAAAAATTAATTAATAAAACAAAAAGATAGTTGCCTGGCTGTCAACCTATGTATCTCAGATAAAAATACCAATACTAAACATAAAGTAATTATTTCAAGTCTTTAAATATTAATATTTCTTTTCTAATTTATAAGGCTTTATTATATCAACTATATACAATTCATCATTTCAAGTCTTTATATATTAATATTTCTTTTCTAACTTATAAGGCTTCATGCCAACTGTATACAATTCTGTACAAACCATGGAGACCATGAAAGTTATTTCTGCTTAGTTTTATTTCACTCACGATAATAATATAAAGAATATTTGAGAAAGAGTTACTGGCATTGCAGATTTTGGGAGAAGCAACCCAGTTATAATGCTCAAAATTTGCCCTTGACTCTTAAGGGGGTAGTTTAGATGCAGAATAGAAAAGACAATGTAAATAGATCTCCTCGTGAGACCATGCTTGCTCTGTTTATCTTGCTTCTGTCTGGACAGAAGTTGACCAGCAGCAACATTAGAGCACACATCCAAAGAACCAAGGCCCAGGAGCAATGCTGTAAAAGCTTTGGTAAAACAGCATGTCAAAATACAAAGAGAGTATGTCACAGTTCCTAAAATGGTACATCCTGAAGAGAAAAGAGTTCTGCATATTGGTTTGGACAACATATTAGAAAAAATGTATTTAGTAAAGGAAAATACACCATGCCATTTTATATGGTCATTATTGAAACATTTTACAATAAAACGCAGGATTGCCATAAATACACTAGCTTGGAAATATGTTTATATATGCTTAATATAAATCCACATGCAACCACAAAGGATGACATAAACCCATTTATTACAACAATCATATTTTATCAAATAAACTGTGAAACTTAAATGTTAAACAAAAAGGTATGTGTGAACATTTATAATCTAGGGTCATCATTATCTATCAGTGTATCTTCTGTATCTGATAGTGTATGATATGTTAGCAGAGTCAATCAATTAATATTAAACATTTGCCATTCCATTTACAAAAGTAGAGTGAACAATTCCTGAAGAGACACGTAAATATTACTATACACTTCATTCTATTTTGGTAAACAAGTAATTTAAGTATAGTATTTTGATTTGAGGCCAAAGATGTTTGGCTAATGAATGGACTAGGAAGTAAAAAGATGAGCCAGTCTTACTCAGGGATATAGGAAAGGTCATGAAAAGCTTAGCACAAGTGTAGACACACAAGCTTCACCTACAGGTCTTTGTAACTCCCACTTTGATTACCTATCCTATTCAGAGCATATAAAACTTGGGGATTGCAGTGAACTCATCTGACTTAGTAGAGATCATATAGCGATGACTACTGCCAGTTTATAAAGTATGCGATATGGTTATCTCACGGTACATTGGACTCAATTCAGTCTGAGCATGAGCTCAATTAAATCTGTGCAAGTGAAATGAGGAAATAAAGTTTGAAACGTATCTGGGAAAGAAGAGGCTGCCCAAAAGTACTTCGACAAAGGTTATAGATAAGAAAACTTCCGGGAACTCTCTCATAAAATTTTACTTTCTAAATTAACACATTTCCTAAAATGGTTTAATTGCTTCAGTTTATCAAACGACACTGTTTTGATACTTGAAAAAAGGCTTTTTTTTTTTCTTTCATCCTTTGGTAAGACTGCTTTATGGGACAGAGTTTAGGAAGTTCATTGGTGTTTCTGTAAGTACATCGTTTCTTTCCTCAGTTTTCTCAGCAGGTCTGTGAATCATAAGGACAATTCAGGAGCACCTAGCCTCCAACATAACCCCAATTGCCAACCTGTACAGAAAGATATATGTTGTCATTGTTTATCGCTTGACTCCAGCTAGAAACTATGCGAGGGAACACACACTGACTGTGATGGAAAAATCTATCAGACACAACCAGCTGGCAGATTAACACAAGTGGGAGAGCTAGACCTTTTAAGCTAATATTGAACTATCCCCAAAATTTATTTTATAGGAATGACAGATTGAAGATCTTGATAAGTATTGAAACTGTTGTTGTTTTAGAATCTTTTTTTTAACACTGTGACTTTTTATACGTGCTAGTTTATATCTTATATCTCTTGAAATAAACATTTATAGCTTCTGGTTTGGGTTTTATTAACACGTCAAACAGGGCAGAATAAGATAACAGTATGTAAAATGAGCCAAAGGAACAGTTCTCCTTTCAATTAGACATTATCTTAATAACATTTTATAGTAAAATATTTTCTGAATTATGCAAATTTTGAAAGAAAATATATCCCTGCTCTTATAAAGAATTACCATAATACTACATTCCAATATATGCATGTAGCTTGACTAGGCCTAATAATAAGCACTAGGACATGCAATTTTTCCTTTCTAAATCTGACATTAATAAATAAAGGATGATTTAAAATAGGATTATCATTTTATCTATAAAACAAAATTGTGATATCTAAAATGAAACACATTAAGTTTTATTCTTGTTAACTATTATTTAAAATGCATATTATAATATCTTGCATGATAGTTAAATAAGACATTTTATAATGTCTTTATAAAAGGAATTTATTTTTCTTTAAAATTGTACTCTCTCTAAAACATAAACATGTACGTTTAATTTATTTATTTTATTTAATGACTTCTCAAGATATTGCCCTGTGCATTATTTTTCTCAAGAATCTATAGTGCTTTTTTCCCCACCTGAAAGTCATGCACAGTTTGTGGTGTTTTCTGCTAGCCTTGTAGAATGAGCCAATTTTGAACTGTTTTCCTCCAGCTCATACTTTACATATGAAGAAGCTCATGCAACATACAACCAATACACGCATCATGAATACCTATACTGCTGTCAGAGCACAGTCACTTTTATGCTTTATTCTTTTCCTACATAAAAGTGTTTTTATATGTTCACTATGTCACCACAACTTGGAATCAATAGGTAATTTTATTCAGGATGAAGAGATGCATGAAATATTTCAAAGATGCTCTGCCTTTGAATTAATTAGGTCATTGTCATAATTAAGATATTGACAATTATACACTATGAGAACCTGGAATACGGAAACCAATGAAGGTTATTATTTCAGCCATTAAATTACTAGTGAGGTGTTGGTTACATTTTAATTTTATGATTGCATATATTAGTATTAATAATTAAAAATTTCTCAGGCAATAAGCTGGTATTCTTTATACTTATTGTGGTTAAAATTATACAAAAGTGGAATCAATGGGTATATTTATACATTTATGCCATACATATTTGTGTATGTAATAACAATAAAAGAAAAGAATTTCTCAAGTTGAGGTGGGACATAGAAGGGGTTGGAAGAGAGATATTTGGGAATGGCTGGAGAAAGAAATGTAATTCTATTTCAATTAAAAATATATTTATAAATAGAAAACAAGGCCAGAGCATCTGTGGGAGAAATCTTGGTTCCCGGATCCTTCCAAGACTAGTCTGCACAGGTAAAAGTGTGGACTACAGAAGCTAACAGCTTCTGGGTCCAGAAGAAGCCACAGAGCTTCTAAGGCAGGCCCCGTTTTGGGCTCCAGACATCCAAGAACCTTCCCTGCCAGAAGAGAGGTATCTACCCAGCACGGGAGGAACAAGCTCTAACCAGAGACAACTATAAAACCTGACTCCAGAGTTTACCAGATGGCGAAAGGCAGATGTAAGAATCTTACTAACAGAAACCAATACCACTCACCATCATCAGTACCCAGAATTCCCACCTCAGCCAGTCCTGGATACCCCAACACACCCAAAAATCTAGACAGGGTTTTAAAGGTATATCTCATGATGATGGTAGAGGACATCAAGACGGACTTTAATAACTCACTTAAAGAAATACAAGAGAACACTGCTAAAGAGTTGCAAATCCTTATAGAAAAACAGGAAAACACATCCAAACAGATGATGGAAATGAACAAAACCATACTAGACCTGAAAAGAGAAGTAGACACAATAAAGAAAACCCAAAGTGAGGCAACACTGGAGATAGAAACCCTAGGAAAGAAATCTGGAAACATAGATGCGAGAATCACCAACAGAATGCAAGAGATGGAAGAGAGAATCTCAGGTACAGAAGATTCCATAGAGAACATCGGCACAACAATCAAAGAAAATGCAAAATGCAAAAAGATCCTGACTCAAAACTCCCAGGAAATCCAGGACACAATGAGAAGACCAAAACTACGGATAATAGGAGTAGATGAGAATGAAGATTTAAAACTTAAATGGCCAGCAAATATCTTCAACAAAATTATAAAAGAAAACTACCCAAACCTAAAGCAAGAGATGCCCATGAACATACTAGAAGCCTACAGAGCTCCAAATAGACTTGACCAGAAAAGAAATTCCTCCCGACACATAATAATCAGAACAACAAATGCACTAAATAAAGATAGAATATTAAAAGCAGTAAGGGAAAGGCAGGCCTATCAGAATTACACCAGATTTTTCACCAGAGGCTATGAAAGCCAGAAGATCCTGGACAGATGTTGTACAGACACTAAGAGAACACAAATGTCAGCCCAGGATACCCAGCCAAACTTTCAATTACAATAGATGGAGAAACCAAAGTATTCCACGACAAAACCAAATTCACACAATATCTTTCCATGAATCCAGCCCTTCAAAAGATAATAACAGAAAAAGCCAATAAAAGGACTAAAACCAGGTCCTAGAAAAAGCAAGAAAGTAATCCTTCAACAAACCTAAAAAAAGACAGCCACAAGAACAGCATGCCAGGTTTAACAACAAAAATAATAGGAAGCAACAATTACTTTTTCTTAATATCTCTTAATATCAATGGACTCATATCCCTAATAAAAAGACACAGACTAACAGACTGGCTACACAAACAGGACCCAACAGTCTGCTGCTTATAGGAAAGCCATCTCAAGGAAAAAGACAGACACTACCTCAGAATTAAAGGCTAGAAAACAACTTTCCAAGCAAATGGTCTGAATAAACAAGCTGGAATAGCCATTCTAATATCTAATAAAATCGACTTCCAACTCAAAGACATCAAAAAAGACAAGGAGGGGCACTTCATACTCATCACAGGTAAAATCTTCCAAGTGGAACTATCAATTCTGAATATCTATGCTCCAAATACAAGGGCAGCCACATTCATTAAAGAAACTTTAGTAAAGCTCAAAGTACACATTGCACCTCACACAATAATAGTGGGAGACTTCAACACACCACTTTCATCAATGGACAAATCATGGAAACAGAAACTAAACAGGGACACAGTGAAACTATCAGAAGTTATGAAACAAATGGATCTAACAGATATCTACAGAACATTTTATCCTAAAACAAAGGATATACCTTCTTCTCAACACCTCATGGTACCCTCTCCAAAATTGACCATATAATTGGTCACAAAACAGGCCTCAACAGATACAAAAATATTGAAATTTTCTCATGCATCCTATCAGATCACCATGGAGTATGGCTAATCTTCAATGACAACATAAATAATAAAAAGCCAACATTCACATGGAAACTGAACAACACTCTTCTCAAAGATACCTTGGTCAAAGAAGGAATAAAGAAAGAAATTAAGGACTTTTTAGAGTTTAATGAAAATGAAGCCACAACATACCCAAACTTATGGGACACAATGAAAGCATTTCTAAGAGGAAAACTCATAGCTCTGAGTGCCCCCAAAAAGAAACTAGAGAGAGAATACAAGAGCAGCTTGACAACACACCTAAAATGTCTAGAACAAAAGGAAGCAAATTCACGCAAGAGGAGTAGATGGAAGGAAATAATCAAACACAAGGGTGAAATCAACCAAGTGTAAACAAGAAGAACTATTCAAAAAATCAACCAAATGAGGAGCTGGTCCTTTGATAAAATCAACAAGATAGATAAACCCTTAGCCAGACTCACTAGAGGGCACAGGGAAAGCATCCTAATTAACAAATTCAGAAATGAAAAGGGAGACATAACAACAGATCCTGATGAAATCCAAAACACCAACAGATCCTTCTACAAAAGGCTATACTCAACAAAACTGGAAAACCTGGACGAAATGAACAAATTTCTAGACAGATACCAGGTACCAAAGTTAAATCAGGATCAGGTTAATGATCTAAACAGTCCTATATCCCCTAAAGAAACAGAAGCAGTCATTATTAGTCTCCCAAACAAAAAGAAAGCCCAGGACCAGATGGGTTTAGTTCAGAGATCTATCAGACTTTCAAAGAAGATCTAATTCAAGTTCTTCACAAACTATTCCACAAAATAGAAGTAGAATGTATGCTACCCAACTCATTCTATGAAGCCACAATTACTCTGATACCTAAACCACAGAAAGACCCAACAAAGATAGAGAACTTCAGACTAAATTCGCTTATGACCATCCATGCAAAAATACTCAATAAAATTCTCACTAACGGAATCCAAGAACACATCAAAACAATCATCCATCCTAACGAAGTAGGTTTCATTCCAGGGATGCAGGGATGGGTTAATATATAGAAATCCATCAATGTAAGCCATTATATAAACAAACTCAAAGACAAAAACCACATGATCATCTCGTTGGATGCTGAGAAAGCATTTGACAAAATCCAACACACATTCATGATAAAAGTCTTGGAAAGATCAAGAATTCAAGGCCCATACCTAAAAATGATAAAAAGCAATCTACAGCAAACCAGTAGCCAACATAAAAGTAAATGGTGAGAAGCTGGAAGCAATCCCACTAAAATCAGGAACTAGACAAGGCTGCCCACTTTCTCCCTACCTATTCAACATTGTACTTGAAGTCCTAGTCAGAGCAATTCAACAACAAAAGGAGATAAAGGGGATACAAACTGGAAATGAAGAATTCAAAATATCACTTTTTGCAGATGATATGATAGTATATATAAGTGACCCTAAAAATTCCACCAGAGAACTCCTAAACCTGATAAACAGGTTCAGTGAAGTAGCTGGATATAAAATTAACTCAAACAAATCAATGGCCTTTCTGTACACAAAGGATAAACCGGCTGAAAAAGATATTAGGGAAACAACACCCTTCTCAATAGTCATAAAATACCTTGGGGTAGCTAGGGCGCAGGGTTGGCTGACACTCGCCAGCTAACCACAACACCCGCCACAGGATCTTAAGACTTCTGGTGAGTGGAACACAGCTTCTGCTCCAATCCAATTGCCCGCGGGACCTGAGACTGCATTAGTTAGGGAAGCAGA
The DNA here is from genome assembly GCF_978045245.1 of Mus caroli. Taxonomy (NCBI): domain Eukaryota; kingdom Metazoa; phylum Chordata; class Mammalia; order Rodentia; family Muridae; genus Mus; species Mus caroli. The sequence continues at coordinate 83,851,263 of NW_028227259.1, read as the reverse complement.
AAAACGGCCTGAGTAGGACCACAGGCCACTTCCGGCCGGACCAGCACCAGGGTAGCTAGAGCGCAGGGTCGGCTGACACCCGCCAGCTACCCACGACCCCCGCCACAGGATTTTGAGACTGCTGGTGAGTGGAACACAGCTTCTGCTCCAATCTTTAAACAGTGACAACGACAACAACTAACCCCAGAGATTACCAGATGGCGAAAGGTAAAGGTAATAATCTTACTAACAAAAACCAAGACCACTCACCATCATCAGAACCCAGCACTCCCACTTCGCCCAGTCCAGGGCACCCCAACACACCGGAAAAGCTACACACGGATCTAAAAGCATATCTCATGATGATGGTAGAGGACTTCAAGAAGGACTTTAATAACACACTTAAAGAAATACAAAGGAACACTGGTAAACAGGTAGAAAACATTAAAGAGGAAGCACAAAAATCCCTTAAAGAATTGCAGGAGAACACTGCTAAAGAGTTACAAATCCTTAAAGAAAAACAGGATAACATAATCAAACGGGTAGAAGTCCTTACAGAAAAACAGGAAAACACATCCAAACAGATGATGGAATTGAACAAAACCATACTAGACCTAAAAAGGGAAGTAGACACAATAAGAAAACCCAAAATGAGGCAACACTGGAGATAGAAACCCCAGGAAAGAAATCTGGAACCATAGATACGAGCATCAGCAACAGAATACAAGAGATGGAAGAGAGAATCTCAGGTGCAGAAGATTCCATAGAGAACATCGGCACAACAATCAAGGAAAATGTAAAATGCAAAAAGATCCTAACTCAAAACATCCAAGAAATACAGGACGCAATGAGAAGACCAAACCTACGGATAATAGGAGTGGATGAGAATGAAGATTTTCAACTCAAAGGACCAGCAAACATCTTCAACAAAATTATAGAAGAAAACTTCCCAAATCTAAAGAAAGAGATGCCCATGAACATACAAGAAGCCTACAGAACTCCAAATAGACTGGACCAGAAAAGAAATACCTCCCGACACATAATAATCAGAACAACAAATGCTCTAAATAAAGACAGAATACTAAAAGCAGTAAGAGAAAAAGGCCAAGTAACATATAAAGGCAAGCCTATCAGAATTACACCAGATTTCTCACCAGAGACTATGAAAGCCAGAAGATCCTGGACGGATGTTATACAGACACTAAAAGAACACAAACTCCAGCCCAGGCTACTATACCCAGCCAAACTCTCAATTAACATAGATGGATAAACCAAAGTATTCCACGACAAAAACAAATTCACACATTATCTCTCCACGACTCCAGCCCTTCAAAGAATAATAACAGAAAAAAACCAATACAAGGACAGGAACCACGCCCTAGAAACAACAAGAAGGTAATCCCTCAACAAACCTAAAAGAAGACAGCCACAAGAACAGAATGCCAACTTTAACAACAAAAATAACAGGAAACAACAATTACTTTTCCTTAATATCTCTTAATATCAATGGACTCAACTCCCAGATAAAAAGACATAGACTAACAAACTGGCTACACAAACAAGACCCAACATTTTGCTGCTTACAGGAAACTCATCTCAGAGAAAAAGATAGACACTACCTCAGAGTGAAAGGCTGGAAAACAATTTTCCAAGCAAATGGTATGAAGAAACAAGCTGGAGTAGCCATTCTAATATCTGATAAGATTGACTTCCAACCCAAAGTCATTAAAAAAGACAGGGAGGGACACTTCATACTCATCAAAGTTAAAATCCTCCAAGAGGAACTATCAATCCTGAATATCTATGCTCCAAATACAAAGGCAGCCACATTCATTAAAGAAACTTTAGTAAATCTCAAAGCACACATTGCACCTCATACAATAATAGTGGGAGACTTCAACACACCACTTTCACCAATGGACAGATCATGGAAACAGAAACTAAACAGGGACACAGTGAAACTAACAGAAATTATGAATCAAATGGATCTGGCAGATATCTACAGAACATTCTATCCTAAAACAAAAGGATATACCTTCTTCTCAGCACCTCATTATACCTTCTCCAAAACTGACCACATAATTGGTCACAAAACAGGCCTCAACAGATACAAAAATATTGAAATTGTCCCATGCATCCTATCAGATCACCATGGACTAAGGCTGATCTTCAATAACAAAATAAATAATAGAAAGCCAACCTTCACGTGGAAACTGAACAACACTCTTCTCAATGATACCTTGGTCAAGGAAGGAATAAAGAAAAAAATTAAGGACTTTTTAGAGTTCAATGAAAATGAAGCCACAACATACCCAAACTTATGGGACACAATGAAAGCATTTCTAAGAGGAAAACTCATAGCTCTGAGTGCCTCCAAAAGGAAACTAGAGAGAGCACACATTAGCAGCTTGACAACATACCTAAAAGCACTAGAACAAAAGGAAGCAAATTCACCCAAGAGGAGTAGACGGCAGGAAATAATCAAACTCAGGGGCGAAATCAACCAAGTGGAAACAAGAAGAACTATTCAAAGTATCAACCAATCAAGGAGATGGTTCTTTGAGAAAATCAAGAAGATAGATAAACCCTTAGCCAGACTCACTAGAGGGCGCAGGGAAAACATCCTAATTAACAAAATCAGAAATGAAAAAGGAGACATAACAACAGATCCTGAAGACATCCAAAACACCATCAGATCCTTCTACCAAAGGCTATACTCAACAAAACTGGAGAACCTGGATGAAATGGAGAAGTTCCTAGACAGATACCAGGTACCAAAGTTGAATCAAGATCAGGTTAATAATCTAAACAGCCCTATATCCCCCCAAAAAATAGAAGCAGTCATTGATAGTCTCCCAACTAAAAAAAGCCCAGGACCAGACGGGTTTAGTGCAGAGTTCTATCAGACCTTCAAAGAAGATGTAATCCCAGTTCTTCACAAATTATTCCACAAAATAGAAACAGAAGCTACTCTAACCAACTCATTCTATGAAGCCACAATTACTCTGATACCTAAACCACAAAAAGACCCAACAAAGATAGAAAACTTCAGACCAATATCCCTTATGAATATTGATGCAAAAATCCTCAATAAAGTTCTTGCTAACCGAATCCAAGAACACATCAAAACAATCATCCATCCTGACCAAGTAGGTTTCATCCCAGGGATGCAGGGATGGTTCAATATATGGAAATCCATCAACGTAATCCAGTATATAAACAAACTCAAAGAAAAAAACCACATGGTCATCTCATTAGATGCGGAAAAAGCATTTGACAAGATCCAACACCCATTCATGATAAAAGTCTTGGAAAGATCAGGAATTCAAAGCCCATACCTAAACATGATAAAAGCAATCTACAGCAAACCAGTAGCCAACATCAAAGTAAATGGTGAGAAGCTTGAAGCAATCCCTCTAAAATCAGGGACTAGACAAGGCTGTCCACTTTCTCCATACCTATTCAACATTGTACTTGAAGTCCTAGCCAGAGCAATTCGACAACAAAAGGAGATCAAAGGGATACAAATTGGAAAAGATGAAGTCAAAATATCACTTTTTGCAGATGATATGATAGTATATATAAGTGACCCTAAAAATTCCACCAGAGAACTCCTAAGCCTGATAAACAGCTTCGGTGAAGTAGCTGGATATAAAATTAACTCAAACAAATCAATGGCCTTTCTCTACACAAAGAATAAACAGGCTGAGAAAGAAATTAGGGAAACAACACCCTTCTCAATAGTCACAAATAATATAAAATATCTTGGCGTGACTCTAACTAAGGAAGTGAAAGATCTGTATAATAAAAACTTCAAGTCTCTGAAGAAAGAAATTATAGAAGATCTCAGAAGATGGAAAGATCTCCCATGCTCATGGATTGGCAGGATCAACATTGTAAAAATGGCTATCTTGCCAAAAGCAATTTACAGATTCAATGCAATCCCCATCAAAATTCCAAATCAATTCTTCAACGAATTAGAAAGTGCAATCTGCAAATTCATCTGGAATAACAAAAAACCTAGGATAGCAAAAACTCTTCTCAAGGATAAAAGAACCTCTGGTGGAATCACCATGCCGGACCTTAAGCTGTACTACAGAGCAATTGTGATAAAAACTGCATGGTACTGGTATAGTGACAGACAAATAGACCAATGGAATAGAATTGAAGACCCAGAAATGAACCCCCACACTTATGGTCACTTGATCTTCGACAAGGGAGCTAAAACCATCCAGTGGAAGAAAGACAGCATTTTCAACAAATGGTGCTGGCACAACTGGTTGTTAACATGTAGAAGAATGTGAATCGATCCATTCCTATCTCCTTGTACTAAGGTCAAGTCTAAGTGGATCAAGGAACTTCACATAAAACCAGAGTACTGAAACTTATAGAGGAGAAAGTGGGGAAAAGCCTTGAAGATATGGGCACAGGGGAAAAATTCTTGAATAGAACAGTAATGGCTTGTGCTGTAAGATCGAGAATTGACAAGTGGGACCTCATGAAACTGCAAAGCTTCTGCAAGGCTAAAGACACCATCAATAAGACAAAAAAACCACCAACAGATTGGGAAAGGATCTTCACCTATCCTAAATCAGATAAGGGACTAATATCCAATATATATAAAGAACTCAAGAAGGTGGACTCCAGAAAGTCAAATAACCCCATTAAAAAATGGGGCTCAGAACTGAACAAAGAATTCTCAGCTGAGGAATACCGAATGGCAGAGAAGCACCTGAAAAAATGTTCAACATCCTTAATCATCAGGGAAATGCAAATCAAAACAACCCTGAGATTCCACCTCACACCAGTCAGAATGGCTAAGATCAAAAATTCAGGTGACAGCAGATGCTGGCGAGGATGTGGAGAAAGAGGAACACTCCTCCATTGTTGGTGGGATTGCAAGCTTGTACAACCACTCTGGAAATCAGTCTGGTGGTTCCTCAGAAAATTGGACATAGTACTACCGGAGGATCCAGCAATACCTCTCCTGGGCATATATCCAGAAGATGTCCCAACCGGTAAAAAGGACACATGTTCCACTATGTTCATAGCAGCCCTATTTATAATAGCCAGAAGTTGGAAAGAACCCAGATGTCCCTCAACAGAGGAATGGATACAGAAATTATGGTACATTTACACAATGGAGTACTACTCAGCTATTAAAAAGAATGAATTTATGAAATTCCTAGCCAAATGGATGGACCTGGAGGGCATCATCTTGAGTGAAGTAACACAATCACAAAAGAACTCACACAATATGTATTCACTGATAAGTGGATATTAGCCCAAAACTTAGGATACCCAAGATATAAGATACAATTTGCTAAACGCACGAAACTCAAGAAGAATGAAGACCAAAATGTGGACACTGTGCACCTTCTTAGAATTGGGAACAAAACACCCAGGGAAGGAGTTATAGAGACAAAGTTCGTAGCTGTGATGAAAGGATGGACCATTTAGAGACTGCTGTATCCAGGGATCCATCCCATAATCAGCTTCTAAACGCTGACACCATTGCATACACTAGCAAGATTTTGCTGAAAGAATCCTGATATAGCTGTCTCTTGTGAGACTATGCCCGGGTCTAGCAAACATAGAAGTTGATGCTCACAGTCAGCTATTGGATGGATTACAGGGCCCCCAATGGAGGAGCTGGAGGAAGTACCCAGGGAGCTGGGGGGATCTGCAACCCTATAGGTAGAACAACAATATGAACTAACCAGGACCCCCACCCCCCACCCCCGGAGCTTGTGTCTCTAGCTGCATATGTATCAGAAGATGGCCTGGTCGGCCATTAGTGGAGAGGACCATTGTTCGTGCAGACCTTATATGCCTCAGTACAAGTGAAGGCCAGGGCCAAGAGGTGGAAGAGGGTGGGTGGAGGAGTGGGTGTGGGAGGGTGTGGGGGACTTTTGGGATAGCATTGGAAATGTAAATGAAATAAATACCTAATAATAAATAAATAAATAAATAATAAAAATGGTTTGACCTTTACAAAAACATAATTCTGAATCATATTTGCATTTATCTGATGACCTGTGATATCATGAGCCATCTCATGTAGTTTTGCCCATATATCTTCTTCTGAAATATCTACGTAGGGTTTTAGATGATTTTAAAAGCCAGTTTACTTTGTGGGTTTGTTTTTGTTTTTGTTTTTGATGGTTTGTTTTGTTTTTCTGAGGAACGGTCCTGTGTAATCCATGCTTGACTCAGAGATTGCTACATAACCCAAAATGTCCTAACACTTGTGATTCCCATGTTCACATCATTATGGGTTCAATTACATGCCTGCATTACCATGCCTAGCTAATCAGTTACTGTTGCTAGTTAGGTACATGACTTCTTGGTGTGTTTGGACAATAATGGACAGATAAATAAAATATGATGGGGCTAAAGTGGTGTTTCAGCATGTAAGAACAGTTATGGCTGTTGCAGTATAACTGGATTTGGTTTCCAACACCAGAGTCTCAGCCATATTGAATTCCCAAAACATTTCAGAGACTCATAAGAAGACACAAAGAGGAAGCCAAAAGGCAAAGGGAATGGAGGCCAGGAGAACATCAAGTTTCCTCATGTGTAAAATACCTTGACCTATGTGAGACATTTGCTTTAATTCCAAGGAGCTTTAAAATATACATTTTATAGCTCATTAGACCAAAAGCATCCATTAGCATCTCAGAAACATGAGCTCTCTGTTTCTAGTTTCCCTTTCTCTCTGGCTTTGCTATTTCACTGTGATCCAGGGAGAAAACTAAGATGTAGTGACATTATTACCAGCATCTCGCTGACATCACTAGAGACATATTTACACAAATAACATTCACTGTGAGCATGTGAACTTCGAAATTAAACAAAGATCTAAAAATTTCAAGAAAAAAATAGCATTCATCTTTTTGGTCTAGAGTTATCCTCAATGACCATAAAAATTATTCTGACATACATCAACATTTTACAGGCTATGGGAGACTGTTCCAAATGAAAGTGATTATTATTTTATGTGCTATTCTCCAAGCAAATTTATAAGAAAATAAAAATGAAACATGTGACTTCAGACATTTTATAGTGAAATTAACTAAAATAGTTTAATATATGTAAAAAGTACAAAGTCCATATTTGGATAATTATGGTCTGTCAGAGTAATGAAAACCCTTAAAATCTTCGAGTCTTTTTATAAGAGAAGTAATGTAATATATTAAGCATTAGAAGGTAACTAGTTTTTCATCACTTCTTCAGTAGAAATATATGAGTACATACTATGCCAGAATCAAGTTCTTTAAAATAAAAAAAACATAAAGAAGTTTTATAATATTAAGACTGGAGACGAAACCCTTCATCCCCAAATACATAGTAAGATACGCTTTCATTATGATCAGTACCTTAAATTCCCTAATCCTAGTAAAGAGAGGTTTGTGTTAAAATGTACTCCTTTCTAAGCCTCTGCATCAGGGTCCTAGACTCATTTCTAGCCAGAGGTGTGTTAGCCAATGACCGAGATCATCTGAAGAAAACTGCAAACTGCCGCTGGAAAGTGATTTCTTAAGCTTTGAGCTAAAGGATACATAGTTTTAAGTTCCTCATCTCATGACATTCTGGACTAAGTACATTGATCCTGAGATTTTTTTTTACAGGAGGTTAGTATCTTTGCAAAAGAAACTCAAGTTATCAATCATGTGCAGTCATGTTAGTACATGTGTATCATTGATAATTTATAGAAAGTACTACTGTTTTTTTTGAAATATAAATAAATACTACTACATAATGGAAGCAAAAAACAACAAGACAATATAGCTTGGTGGCTTGTAGCATTCTCCCTGGGGTTGCAGCATTATGCCTTGTAGTGAACCTCCTTAACCTGCAAACAACTAGAATGGCATCAGGAAATCCCTGAAATGGACTAGATTTACAAGGCCCCTCCCTAGAATAATTAAATTAAATTAAATTAAATTAAATTAAATTAAATTAAATTAAGGCTGCTGAGTCACTCTCAGACAAACAATGCTACAAACAAAACTCTAGGACCAAACCAGATGGTAGGAAGAAGCTGAAATCTGCTCAGCTGCCTGGAAGGGATTCCCACTAACTGAGGCACCTGGAAAGGACACTCTCTAACCTGTTGAGATGCCTGCAGTCTATGTAGTATACTAGAGTGGGCTTTGGTGAAATTTCTGCTCCTGTAATTCTTACCCATATATTTAAATAACAAAATAAAACTAGCTCATTTATCAAATTAGACTCTGGTAGTATACATACTTTGGTCTGTCAAGGGCTCTTTATCTGGCATGGTATTATGCTGCATTTCCCCAAGAAAAGTCTTGTCACACAACACCTGACCATATTGTTGAATGAAACCAGACCCAGGAATAGACTTAATGTAATAAGAACACTTGTTAATTGCTTCTGAGGCAGTTGGCTTTTGGGATGTGAGATCTTGTATGGTGGCACAAATAGGTGCAATAAAGTTTAGCTGTCATGAAGCTGAAACTTTCTGAGAAACTATAACTATAGAAATTTCTAGGAATAGAATTTAATTGGGCATACTAGTGCATGCCTTTAATACAGCACTCAGAAGGCAGAGATATGTGGATCTCTATGAGTTTGGCTTCTATAGCAAGTTCTACACTCCATGGTAAGACCATGTTTCAAATAAAATAACGATAACAACAGAATCCTTAGATTGTATCAGAAAAATATAACTATATGATGAATTCTCAAACTTCAAAGAGAAAATTTTGGAATAATATTTTTTTTGTTTATATAAATTTCGTTTATATAAATAGTTAAATTCCTTGGTGGAAGAGATGGGGAAAGGAATAAAAGATGGACTGAAATAGGTATTACAGAACCATTTCACTTATAAAGTATCCATATACGAGATTATATGTTGCCTGATTGATTATGCTAAGAAAGAATACAAAGTCCTGAACTTATAAACACAGCAGTCAGCAGAAGCAGTAGATGAGGCTATTGTTTAACAATGCGACTCTGAGCATTTTTATGACCCAAACTGCAGACAGCTAAAAAACTGCCCCAGAGAGAAGACAAATAGGAATATTGCTAACCTTCCTGAAGTTGGAGAGAAGCTAATTTGTCCTGTAGAATCAAGTCTGAATCCTTTAACTAAAATGTATGCACAAGATCAGCCCTTCTGAGATTAAAGGAATCATCATTTTTCCATGAGAGCAGGATCTGCTGATTTGCTTCCCCGTGAAGAAGATCACGACTACAGTTTCCTACGCTACTTGCATGTAGTCTATAAATCTGTAGAGTTAATAGAGTTTAGAAGTCTCATTTATCCTTGATGTAATATTAACCAATTGAAACTTAAATCTTTGAGATATTACTAAGACGTGCATGGAAACTGAGGAGTGGTAGAAATTAACCTCGGCAGGAATTTGACAAAACAAAGAAAAGTGAAGATGCATTTCTTAAATATTCATCATGACTTGGTGGTTATAATTCATCATTCTTTCAAAACTCAGAGTGGATTTGTTAACACTTCCCAACTCTACCTGTAACATGCACCTTGTCACAGCACTTCTTTCTTGTGACTTCAGGACCACTAAGGAAGGACTGTTGGAGATAAAAATCTTCAAGTAGGATGGATGTTTTTCATGCCTTTCTGAGCTTCAGTTAACATAGGACTGGGTTAATGATACTCCAACTTCTTCTGTGATACTCATTCAAGAATCTGATAAATATTATTTTTTTAGAGGTTGAGGAATTTATGAGAAGTGAGAGGAAATAAGATAATTATAAAACAAATAAACAATAAGCAAAACAGGTACATTCTTTTAGCAAGAGTTTTTAGATTTCCAATTTGAAAACTCAAAGGATGTGGTCCCCAATGGAGAAATTAGAGAAAGGACTGAAGGACATGAAGGGATTTGTAACCTCATAGGAAGAATAACAATATCAACCAAACAGATGCCATCAGAGCTCCCATGGACTAAACCACCAACCAAAGAGTACACATGGAGAGACCCATGGCTCCAGCTGCATATGTAGCAGAGGATGGCCTTGTCAGGCATCAATGGGAGGAGAGGCCCTTTGTCTTTCAATGCTTGGTGCTCCAGTGTAGGGGAATACCAGGGCAGGGAGACAGGAGTGGGTGGGTGTTTGGGGGAACACCCTCCTAGAAACAGGGGAAAGGGGATGGGATACCGGTTTCCTGAGGGGAAACCAGGAAAGGGGATAACATTTGAAATGTAAATGAAGAAAATATCCAAAAGAAGAGAGAAAATCAAAAGAATACATTTCTTTCATTCTCTTTTTGTGTTTTGCTAAATAGTTTGCTAAATCAGCCTAAAATAACATATAATAGATTACTATAAGTAGTACATATTTTTTGGTACAAGATTAATCACTATAAATTTAAAAATGGAATGATATGATTGGGAAGCAGAGATTGAATGAAATGGGACACTTATTTTCATGAGTTTTACCATCAACTCTAAAATGTTGCAAGGAAAAGACGGTTCGTCTTTGGAAGAGATAAATGAAATACAATATGTCTACACTGAAGTATAGTAATGCTTTAGTAAAGAACTGCTAAGCCCCTGTGCTAGGCTTGCAGATACAGTGGATTTTTTCTCTTAGGAAAATCTACCAGGATGTTGTTGAAGATTCATTTCTACATATGGAATAATAATAAAAAAGAACTGCAAGCAAAACACTATTAGAATGCCTCTCATAATGTTCCCTGCTTGTAATTGTTAGGTAGACTTCCTTCAGTATTTATGTTGTACATAAATATATTATCTGAGTATGTTAAAGTGATATCGTAACACAGATGCATCTGATATTAATTGTTTTTAACCTCTATAACCTCAATTGGGAAAGAGGCAAAGGATACTATGTATGAGCCTCTATCCATCCTTTTCATTTTCCTATGTAGAAATTAATCAAATAAGATGAATCTGTGAAAGACAATCAGGACAATATTCTGTATATCTAAGAATTTTGCTGTTAGTATTGTAGATTATCACTGAAAATTCAAATTCATTCTTGTAAAATATTCAGTATGCTAGCAGTATGGCTTAAGGTACAGGCTCAACTTCAAATCTGTGCCGTTTTATTTCCATCAAAAAATAATCCAAAGCTGACATATGCATGGATAGGCTTCACTGCTAGAATTTCCAGAAATCATCACACTCTGCACAATCCTACCACAGTCCAGTCTGCTTTATTACTCTCCTGCCTTCACATCCTGGATAATAAGGCCCAAAAGGACAGGTTCATGTTTTATTCATCTTTATGTCACCATCAACCAGCACAAGGCTTGACATCTAATATGGTCAATAAATGTCTGCTTCAGTAAATCAAAGTAAAAACCACGAGTGATTAAGGTTCTTAGTCACCAAAAAAGGAACTAAACGGTTTAAAGAAAAACAAAACACCTGTTTTTGAAAAATATTTTTTTACAGCTAGACTAAAGAGATAACAAACACAGTTGTTTATTAAGTGCATAGACTCCATCCTGTTATAAATGCAATATATATTTCAGGCTTGTCTCTTCCTTCTGATTTACCTATTGTATGATGAAATCGTATCGAGTCACAAGAATTTGAAGAAACATGTTGAAACTCAACTCATTCAAGAAATAAGTGTTCAAGGCATGCAGATGTACTGAGTCTCAGTCTAGAAACTTCTCTTAATTATATATTCACTGCCTCCAATTTTATCAGAAGGAAGAGCTACTATTTATAACACAAAAGTCTTTGATTGTGTTTACTTTGCTGTAGTAACCACACAAAGTACTGATGTCAGAGACCTCAATACGAAGAGGTAATTTTTACTACTGGTCTCGATCTTCTGCATCAAGTTATTTAAGAAAAAAATTGTCTTTTAGCACACATATTCAAACACACAAGCACACAAGCACACACACACACACTTACACATGCATGTCCATATATGTGCATCCTTAAATTCATACTAATAAACATTTCTTTTTCTTTTGCCAAAAGACTCACCTTCACAACAAATGAACATTGGTTAAATTACTTCATATTTAAATTACTCTATTCTCTAATTCTGTACAGGTTACTTCCGTCACTGGAATTTTACTCAAAATGCATTATTAAATCACGTGCTTCCTTCATAAAATTCCTTAATTTATTCATGGTACTCATAACCACTATGTTCAGCCAGATTCCTAAATAATATAATCACCTGTAAGGAAGAAACTTAGATGAAAATAACTACTGTTTAGTATAACCATTTCAAAAACCCTTACATATAAAGAAGGCTATGCCCTGAGGAGGTGAGACAAAGTCCCTTATGAAGAGAGAACTCTTAAATCAAAGTCTTCACTTTCAAGTCTATCAGAGAGAGCTTCAAACTGGATCTTTCCTTTTACTATCTCTGCTGCATCAATATCTCAAGTCTTACCATTTTGGTTAGTAGCCTCAAGATGAACCCCAAGGACTCCTATCTGCATGTTTCACACCCATGTATAATTATTTCCACTTAAAGCTGGGCACCACCCTTTCCCAACCAATAAAAACTGGAGAAAGAAGTGAAAGGGCACTCCTAGGGGAACCAATTAAAAAGTTTGTGGCTTCTTAGATGTGTGTTGCCTATGTGCTGTTGGTCTAGCTGACAGTCCTTTGGATAATCACATAAACTTGAAACAGGATTCTAGAGTTGATGTGCCTCATGTGACACTGCAGCCCTGACCAATGGTGGTACTACAATCTCAGGAGAGAGAATAAGCCAGAAATGCTGTCCCAAGGGAAACTCATGAATGCCAGAAAAGAAGAAAGCATGCTTAAGAAGCAAGTTTACATATTATTTTGCATGAAGTCATAATACAATGTTGTATTTGGAGAGCAATAAACTAGAGTTCAAGTCTGTATCCAAACCAAGGACATTTTTGTTGTTAGATACATTTGTTTTTCTCAGAGCATATATGTAGGTCATTCTATAATCCCAACATTTGTTAACCAGTGTCTTAAGGGTGAGAGATGAATGAGTATGTTAACCAGTCTCCATCTATCTCTCAACAGTTCAGGATCCCCTCCCTGTCTCTATAGATCAGTACAATCATTTGGTGAATTCAGAAACTGGACAAGACAAATATGTTCGGTGATTCCCTCTACTACCATGATGTTCAAAAACCTCAGCTTCAGCAAATATTTTTAAAAAGTCATAATCAGCAGAGGTTCGGTTCAATAATGGCCTCACAAAATAATCTGCAAAAAAGCCTAGCCGTTTCTGACTATCCAGCCTGGTCTACAGAGTTAGTAATAAAACAGCTAAGGCTACCCAGAGAAATTCTGTATTTAAACAAATAAACAAACAAACAACTACAACAACAACCCCCCCCCCAATATATTAGTACTACATTGCAGGACCCAAGTTTCACAAAAACATACAGTTAATTCCAATTGGTTTAAGGACTGAATCTCATTTCTTAAATGCACTGAAAAGACATAAATGAAGGGCTGGATCTACTTTGGAAGTAAAGCCCACATGGAGGGAAGGAGTAGACAAACTGCACTCTGTTCTATTGCTATTAGTCCTGCTGTTTGTCAAATACAGTGTTAGCCCCAATGGGTGAGTCCTTTAAAAAGAAGAATAGATTTCCTTTGACACATATTACAAAGCCTGTGTGCTAACAGATCTATGAAACTTCCCAGTATGAACCTAGTATTATGAACATTTTAAAGTTTAGATACCAGGCTAACCTAAAAGGTAAGGTTGAAGGGCTAAATTTATATTTGGCACCTCAGGTAGAGGATTAACCAACAATAAAAAGCCTCTGGGTTGGAGAAAGCCTCCTTAATACTTTAGCCTCTTTTACTCATTTTTATTTATGAAATAAGAAGTTGATGTGATATTAATTTTCAATGGCATGTAATCATGATGAAGGGTGTCTGGCCACCTTGAGCAAGGTAAGCCTGTTTCTCGCAGGCCTTGTCTTCTCCATATTTACCATGCCTTGTTAAAACCATTAGCCAGCATTCTTAAAGCTAGCCACCAAGGTCCATTCCCTTATTTGGCTGCTTCTTCCTGAGGCTGACTACCAAGCTCCAGCTATCAAAGTATTGATGTCCAGCAATTAAAAGTCACCTTTGGCTCAATAATTAACATGTCCAATTAAAATTAAATACTCCAGTCTAACACAGGGTTTCCTTTTGTGCCTTTATAAACTGCCACTTTTCTATGTGTCACATGTTTCTCCTCTATCCAGACTCAGTTCTTTGTCCCACTTCAGAATAAATACCCCCCCCTCTCTTCCTTGTTCCCTTCTCATTTTCTCTCATTCTCTGTCTACTGTCTTTGTCTTTTATTTCCTTCCCTCTGTCTCCCTGGGGCAAATAAATTTCCTTTGTGTTAAGAACTTGGCCACAGGAATCACGAACTGATAATTTTCCTTTTCCATGACACACACAACTTCTTACTTCCTGATATACATTGATAGAAGGAATTAGAATTATCCTAGCCTTCTGAAATAAAGCACTCATAACTATAAAGCATAGAAGATTTATATAGTTCAGTGTATGTTTTTGATTCAACTCAATTTAAAGTGTGCTTACAAATACTTAGTATTAAATTTTTTTCATAGAATAATAAAAGAAAAGTTTTAGAATAAACCAAACCTGTAAATTCCTGAGAGTCATAGGCTTCTACTGGACACAAAGACTTCCAACAGTTAGATGGATAAAACTGTAAGCTGAGTCAAAGCTTCGAAGCTGTACCGAACAGGTCATAAAAGTGCAAACAACCATGTCTTCATGTGCCAGAAACATCTTAAATCTAATGAATGAATACACATGCTGATCCCTGCTCAGAACACACCAGCAAGGCCCATTTTACTTCACTGTCATCATTTTAAAGTCAGTTGCTATTATTTTCATCCATCATAAAGACCAGAGAATAATAGCTCAGAATAATAAATAGTTTTCCAAGAAAATATTCTGTAGGGAAGATATGGTGGTAAAGAATTGATTCCTACCAGGCAGGTGGGCAGCAGAGATTGGACTCAGAAAAATGTAGTAATTTCCTAAAGAGGTCAGAAGGCTGAGTGACGATTAATTACTTACAATGTTAGTAGTACGTTTCCATAAGAACGCAGAGCTTTCCTGTGGTCCCCAAATTCCGGCAGCATCCTTCCCTTGCGTAAGCATAGCAAAGACAACAGCCTGCTGGTGGAATCTCATTCAGGGACGTGAACAGAAGGGAAATGTTTAATTCTAACTGTTCATATAGTTTATTAACTTAATTAATTTTGTTTTTCATTTTAGTTAATATTTAAAAGGGAGAATTCTGTCCTCAAAGGGTAAGTTTGATAGACATCTGAGGTACATTTCTTGAGTCTGTAATGTAGGCTCTATAAGCCTCATTCATCTATGCTTGCCAGCTCTAATGTAGGAGCCCTTTGTCCCTTAAACAGAAAACAAGGATGTCTCACAACTGTTACTAATTACCCTCCGCTACATCCAGCCGCTCCTGGAAAAAAAAAAATCTCAGTTCTAACTCTATTTGCAGAATGCAAATCTGCAAGGCTCTATCTTTATTTTGGAGAGAGCATGTCTAACGCAGTGAAAGGAAGGCATATATACAGTGAGTTAGTTATCTAAATTCTAGCACCCTGCATATTACAGACCATGAGGACACTCTCAGAAAGATGTTTTGACGAAAATCTTCCCTTCCAAAAAGATTTGACAAAAGCAAGGCGGTTGAGAAAAACAAACCAAAACAAACCAATAAAACCAAGCTACAGCTCCTCTAGAGTCAGTGAGATCTGGATTGTCAGTTGTTCATCCTCATGATTCATCAAGGCAACAGAATTAGGAAAATAACTACTGGGCTCAGCTACCAGGTATGTATATGGCTTGCAGGAAAATGCAGTTACGGTTTAATAAAAAGATTCTGTGCAGTTGCTGGAACAGTCTTGGCAGCCATTAGAGTAGGAGTTAAGAAGCCATGGAGATGAATTAGGCCAGTAGCCTAATGTCAACAATGAAGTTTTTACTTTGTTCCATTTCCACTTATGCTGAAGCACCTATTGCAATATATACTGTGATACTTTCAAAGGCTGCTGTTATAAGGCAATTCATTACAATAAGGATGTGCCTGTTAAAACATCATAATTGATTGATAACACTGCATACAAGTGAAGGAAAACAGAGTATATATAAATGTGTCAGAACTGAAGTTCTTATGTGTTACATCAATTGATGTAAAACTAGTGCACATGGGGCATAGCATAGACCTATGAATATCTAGAATTTACAAAAAAACTAAAATATTATGATGATGGGAAAAGGCAATAAAAGGACACATAATTTGATATCATTTGGTTTCTTGCATTTAAGTACTAAGCTAGACTAGATCTTTGTTAAATCTGGATATATCTGATGTTCATGTAGAATTGTATTCAACCTGTCAGAGCATTTAAAGGCCAAACATGAAATATAGTGAAAAACGTCATTACCGAGAAGTAAAACCTATGTGATTATCATTACATTGATTTCCCAAGATGGGTACTGAGTTTAATAAAATCTGCATATACTGTTTGCACTATTAAAAAATTCTGCACTTATAAATGTTTCCATATTTAACTAGAAGCATCAAAGTATCTTTTGCTCTTCAAGAATAGGAGTTTAGTTCTATTTTATTATCTGTGCTTGTTGTTGAAATTGTGCATTTCTAAAATTAGAAATCAAACGTCACAGAAATGAATATTGTCGATGGACACATCAGCAAGTTATCAGGGATATATCATTGTAATTAATCTATAATATATTTTCATTTAATTAAAAAGTATTTACCATGGAGTGACAAAATTTAGATATAGTCAAACATATAAATCATCCAGAAATAAATTTTTTATGAATATCAAAATACTTAGGGAGTTCTAAGTGAAAAGCTTGGTATTTAGCTCACCACGAGTAAATGCCTGTAAATGGGTAAGCTTTATTGACTGCTCCGGAAGCCTCCTTGTAATGCAGTAGTACAAAATAATCTACTTTTACATTCCAGTTCTAAACTTCTTAGGAGGAATTGCCTGCAATTTTCTTCTTGGGATAAAATTGTTAACTGCTCGAAATGGAACTTAAACAAAGAGACTTCCAGCAACTTAACGGTTGATTTCAAAGCTGGAGTTCACAAACTATACACAGAAGATGGCATGCTAAAATCAATGTATTTATAAAATTTCACCAGAATCAATTAAAATTAGAGAATTTGAGTTCATGAAAAGCAAGAGCATTGTTGATCAACAAAGAATCTTCCAGATTACACCATATATTTTATTTGGATTTTAGGAATATTTGTAATAACTTAATCTTCACAGCATACACAGTAGGTTTGTGTGTTTATGCTTTTTTTTAAAAGATTTATTTATTTATTTTATGTGAGTACACTGTAGCTGTCTTCAGACACACCACAAGAGGGCGTCAGATCACATTACAGATGATCGTGAAGCATACAAGCCATGAAAAGCTTAAACCCAGGCAAAGCAATACATCCCTTAAATCCCAGGAAACAGAGGCAAGCAAATCTCGGTGTTCAAGGCCAGCCTGGGACAGAGCAAGTTCTAAATAAAGAACAGCACATGTCCACATATGGTGGCACATAACTTTAATCTGGACCACACCTTCATAAGGACAATGGAAGAAGGGAGGGTTTATTCTTCTCCTGATTGTACTTTTTTGCCAGCACATTTGTTGGAGCCTACTGCCTCAGGATTCCAACTTATACAGAAGACCAGCTGAAATGCCCAGCCTCACAGAACTGAGTAATTACTAGATTCTTGGACTTCCCATTTACAGCCACCCATTGTTGGGTTAACGGGACCTCAGACTGTAAGTCATTCCAATAATTTCCCTTAATGTATAGAGACATTCCGTAAGTTCTGTGACTCTAGGCAACCCTGACTAATACAGCTAGGAACTATATCAAGCACGAGAATTCTTTCTATTATTATTTATAATACAAAATCAGTATCCCAAATAGAGGGGAGAAGGCAAGTTAGTGCTTTTCTCAAGTACTTAAGAGCTCTCTTAAGAGCTCATTAAGCTTTGACATAAATGAGCAAAAGATTGAAATAAAAACTATGTAAAAATGTAAACACAGTTGCATACTTCCTGAAATCTTGCAGTCCATATATAACCCTACACATCTCACAAAAGTGACATTTTTCAAAACACACACACACACACACACACAGAGAGAGAGAGAGAGAGAGAGAGAGAGAGAGAGAGAGAGAGAGAGAGCTCATGGATCATTACCAGACATGACATGCTAGGAGGGAACTGTTTGATTTTTAAATTATTTTCTCAACTTGTATATAATAATATTTCCCCAAAGAGTCATTTGTTTAAAATATGCACAGGAAGTCACTGTTCATTTATTCAATAAATATTTATTGAGTCTCTACTTTGCACAAGTTATGAAGTCTGAGGACACAGTAGGAGCAAAACAGGAAATACCTCTGATCTGATGCAACCTAAAGTCTCATAAGGATGTATAATTTTCCAAACGGCCCTACGCCCACTGTTTTATTATAAAGCAGCATAAACAGAAAAATGTAAAATACATTCCCACCCCCCTTATGTCCCCATGCTCTGCTAAACCAGACAAACTATAACTTTAGTAAATGAATATGTACTGGGATTTATCTTGGTAGCCGTAATATACTGAGACAAATGGATAGAACTATTAAAATACTATGTCTTCCAATAATAAAAGAATATAGTATGATGAACTACTTTTTGTAGTAATTTTAGGAGCAATAACTTTTTTCTGTCACATAGTATCTAATGTATGGACTAATATAGAAATATAACTCAAGTGGGGATATTCTGTGGGAATTATTTTAAATGCTATTATCAGCTTTAAAGCACTTTGAGGTTTTCACATTTGCAGATGAGTTTACTCATTTTTATTGTATTGTGTTCATGTAACACAGGTGTTTTTCCCACCTATATTCACATATATTCTTTACATTCCAAGTGCTAGTCTTAGAATCTAGGGCAAATTATAAGATAAATAATAGTAGGCTAATCTCAGAATAAATTATATCTTTATGATTGTATTTCAATCACCTTAAACATAATTCTATATGCTATATTAAATATGAAACCACTTGGTTCATTGTAAAATTGCATAGCTATCCATAACTTACCAAGTTAAGATCTCTTAGAACTATTTCAATAAATCACTGAAATGTTCTTAATACACTAAAGAAACTTGTTAACGGCAAAATATTTAAGGTTAGAAAAATTTGTTGGATGGAGGTCTTTTCATAGTGTTGTAATTTTGTTTTGTTCATGTTTATAAAGAAAAGTCTATGGACATCATGTAAGGTATTTAAAGTACAATGTGACATTAAGATTTTGAGTTGTACTCAGAGATGTCTCAGTGGATAAAGGCACTTGGCACTAAACCTGACAATTCCCAGGTCAGTCCTCAGGACACACAGTAAAAGTAGAGAACAAACTCCTCAATTTTTCCCGACTATCTTGTCAATCCAATGCAATGACTGGTCTGATTCACAGTGTGTAGGTGAGGCATTTACTATGATTGTATACAATCATGACAATAATTGACAAAAAAATAACAATATTTTCAATGTACTTTAAATTAATTTTCTAAATGTAGTCTCATCAGGATTTCAATGATGAACCTCAATAAAGAGATTCCATTATAAAGTAGAACACTTTCAGAGACCTCCGAATCTTTTAATCCAGTTTGAGATAGAGAACTTATAGGCATCACAGAACCATTGCAATGATTTGTTGACTAGCCTTTCTACATCACTGCCTAAAGCATTTACAAATTACTCATGAAAAATGTAAGTGGATCTTGAATTATGGAACGTAATGAACTGAGGAATGCACTTTATAGACTTTATTTTAAGATAGTCTCGATCTAAAATTTAAAGCAATTTAAAACTTTGTGACCAAGAATGAATATCTTCATATTAAAGTAAATGCAGTGTGCGTGTGTGTGCAGTGTGTGTGTGTGGGGGGGTGTTTGTCATAATATCAACATCTGTATTATGCTGTGTACAATTTAGGCAAGACAATATTAATTACAGTTCTTTAAAAATAACCAAAATATATTTAAATGCCCTGTCTATGGGGAGATAATTATATTTACCCTCAAATTGTGAATTAAATAACAAAGGTGTCTGTAGAAAAGCAGTATTTTAAAACATCTTACACAAAAATCACACAAAAGGCAAAATTTAAGACATAGTATGGAAGACATGAAATACAGAAAATAAAATATCCCACTCAAATTAGTGGGCCTAATTTACCATGTCCTTGCTAATAACTACAAATACTTAATTTATTAGAGTAAGAATTGATGAGTTTATTCAAGTTTGCTCCATCGTATTATGATAATATATACCACCGTGCCAAGCAGCAGAATAAAGCAAGTGAGTTCAGACATAACACTGATATATTCAACTCTTTTCAGGACAAGAAAATTAAAGTATGTATATATCAGCTAAAAGTATGTTTACAAACTTTATTTTGATTGTTACTTGTGAAGAGCTTCATGAAGTTCCAAATGCCTTAATGATTGATAGGTATATATGTGTAAAAATTAAAATGTGTAATAATAGTTCTTTGAAAACTTAACTCTAAGCACGATGTCATAATACTACCTGTTACTTGGTTTAAATAGCAGAATACTCCTTCCTTATAACCCAGAGAGATGATATTACATTTAAGCTGTTTTGAGTCTGAAAGTCCCTAAGAAGGTTTCTAGCATTCATGAATGCATATAATCAACTAAATGGTAAAGAAAATAAATTATACTAATAAACAATACAGGCTAAATCTGTTAAGACTAATAATAGTATAATAAACCAGTGACTACATGGTGAAATAACTCAGGTTGTCAATCAACTTCACCATGGTCATTTCACAATGTTTCAATGGCAACTACTAAAGAAAAATTAGGGAAATATTCAAGTTGTTATTAAATAATGATGAAACTCTAAAAAAAAAGAAAAAATGAAAAACTGTTCCAATGTCACTTCAGCTTAAGGAAGTCTAGTTTTGAGTCTGCCTATATGACTGACATGTTATATATAGTCAAGGAACACGGAGTATCTCTGTATACACCTACACCTGTGAGGTGGTTTGTTACTATGAAGAGGCTTTGAGTGGTATGCTGCAGTGACCATTCTTCATGAATCATCTCTTGCTTCTTTCCTGTCTAATTCTAATTAAGGTGATCTCTGTTTCCCCTCATGCACCCAGCTGAGATGCCAGCCATTCTTTCCCATACTTCCCCTTGGCTGCATATGAGCTTGTGGGAGGGAGTAGAACATTTTCGAGTGTGGATAGGTACCTGAAGGGAGGGGTTCATTTATACAGCTGGGGTGAGAAATTTCACTGGTACAGGTGTTTTGTGGTCACTCAGTTTCTTGAAAGTCACACCTTGCCTACACACCACGGTAATCGGATTGGTTCTTCAAGCTAGATTTGATTTGTATCATCTCTTAGATCTATTGGTGTCCTAAGGTGAACAGTTTTTTATTCATAGCTCACCAGAAAAGAGCACAGGACAACAAATAATGTTATTTTCACAGAAGCCATCCAAGAACTACGTTGTGTTCTACCTTTCTACACACTGTTTTACCCACACACAGGAAGTCAGAAAATTAAGAGAATATCTGTGTGAGCCAAAATAAACCGTACCTTCCTTCCTTCCTTCCTTCCTTCCTTCCTTCCTTCCTTCCTTCCTTCCTTCCTTCCTTCCAGAGAGAGAGAGAGAGAGAAAGGAGACACACAGAGAGAGCTGTTAATGCTGTTCCTTTTGTTAATTTTCTTAGCATTAATGCTGCTAACATCCTATTGGACAACTATTCCCTCTCTAACTGGGGCATCAGCTTTTCCTAGCAGACACAATGAAATTGGAGAAAACGTGGTGATTTATGCGGTGAGCAGAGGGAAAGAGCTCTGACTATACCCAAACATGACTAATCTTTAATCACTTCAGTGCAGGGCCGTGTTATTTAGCGTTGCCTCTCTATCTTTTGCCAAGAATTGAGCACTGTACAGCCATTATGTCTTCAGAACAATAGCTGTTTATCCTGGGTAACACTGCTAGACCTGTCCAGGCAGACTGACCCAAAACACTTGGCCAAGTTTAAAGTAGAACATTCATTGAAACTTTGAGTCTTCTTTCCTGGTCTTATTTCCTGAAATTCCAACTTCTGCAAACGAGTCTCAACAACAAAGAATTTTGTGTCAAAGGACAAAAACATCACAAACTGGCCATATCCTTTGCTTATTATGTTTTAGTATACAGAACATGTTTTCCTGCTGACTCATGTGGACAGGCTCAAACGGACAAAATGTTCCAGAGGAGAAAGACATGAAGTGCCCCCTATCCCAGAGCTACCTTGTTCATATCTGATATTCTCTTATTCTTCAAAGACACCTTTCATATACACTCTCTCTCCTTACCTTCCATACCTGGGGAACCCTGTGTTACACTCTTCCACTAAAGTATGAACCTCACTGAGTTTGAAGCTGTCATTCTCTGCAGGGGCATCTGCATTGTAAATAAAGCCTACACTAGATTTCACATATCAGCAAAGCAAAGAGATTACTGGGTCCAGGTGGTCCCTATGTCCATTTAACCATTCAGCAGAGATAATTACATTCCTAAAAAGGGCAATTAAAATGAAAGGTCAAGTTTAAATTTTATAACAAGAACTTACATAATTACCACATAAATATTACATTTTATTATATCTCTTATACAGCCTTAATAAATTCTTAGAGAATGACTGTATTTCTGTCTGTTTGATTCTTTAGTTACACCTTTACTTAACCAAGAATAGGCATCCAGCCTGGACTGATGAATAAGGAAAACAAATTTATGTCGCTTTTTCAGATAAGAAGTAAAAAACTGAATGTGGAATATCTATGTCACTATTACTTAGATGTATTGCATGACAGTGTTTATATGGACTCATCTATTACAGTGATGCCTAAGGTTTGTAGCACTGGCATACAAAAAAGAAAATGGTTTTGATTCTAATGATTTTAGCAATGCTCCTTAAAAATATACTATCAAATGAATAGAAATGGAGTAAAAAATTATCATTAATTTTGTGACTTCAATGTTAAACTCTGACTTTATAAATAAATAATACACAACAATTTATCTTCATAACCTAAAATATTCTATATCCATTCACCTTTAATATGAATTGATATGATAAAGTAAAATTCAATTTTTGACTATACAAAAAATTTGTTGATATATTGAATATATATTTTGTTATTAAACTATGAACAAAGGTGTGAGTATAACGTTGACTATCAATTCTCATAAACTGTCAAAACTAATTCCTAACTGAGCTGATTTCTGTTTACCTCATTAGAATATACATACACCAGGAGGGCAGAGCCGTGATTATTTTTAATGTTGTATATAAACTTATAACCAAAAATGACTAACAGAGCCCTTGAGATTTATTGCTTATACCCTGAGTTTGATTCCTAGCACTCATATGACTAGCAATAGCCCATAACTCCAGTTCAGGGGGACCTCACACCCTCTCCTGCTTCTGAGATAAAAAAAATCACAAGATAAATAAATGTACTTGCACAAAAAAACACGCATATACATAAAGTAAGAAGAAATAAATTTTAAAAATATTAAAAGATAAAATCACTATGAGAAGGCACTAATTACATAAATAAATAGTAAAGACTTATATTTATACAACATAAGTACATATAAAGAATATAATATTAATATAAGGACAATATATGGAATATAAGGACAGTCTATATTGTAAACTTTACATATGAAATATTTCTCAGGTTGATTATAAATTTTGGATACTTTAGGACTCCTTTGCCTTAGTAATTATCTAACATAAAGTGAAAAAGAAAGAATCAGGTATTTATATCCTGCTGTTCCCTGCTTACTATGGAAACAGAAGACTTGAGTGCACATCATGCATTTACCGCAAAGCATCAAGATATTTTTTGAACAAATACATTCTTGGTGGTGTTTTAGCTCCATTAATTGATTTAAAGAAAATGGGTGTGCAGGAGTTACAAAAATAAATGAAAGTGGAATTCTGAGATCCTGGGGTCCTGTGGACCATATTTCATTTTTAAAAATCTTACAACACAGTTTTTACTCAGTGTCTATCTTTTTTTTTTTTCTTTTCAGTTTCGTTATTTGGTTTGGTTTTGTTGATTTTTCACATTGTAACTTAATTACTATGTTTCTCCCTTTCCTTTCCTCTCATCCGGGTTCAGGGAACACAGGTGGCAATGGAGAGTCTTAACTTGTAAAGATGAAGGAGTTGACTGTGAGATTGTGTCTCCTAGTAATGTCAGAAGCTACAGCCATAAACCCTCACCATCATGACTGCCCACATGTGATTCAAACAAGGATGGCATCAACAAACATTCCAAACTTGACAGGAAAGCATCTCTAGGTCGTAAGCCTACAAGAGCTATAGGCAACTCCAGGACTGGTGGTTCTCATCAGGGAAGAGCATACCAATTAGCTGTCTAGTGATAAACACCCAAAAAAATATAAACAGGAGTTATTACATAGACTCAATAGCTTATATTTAAAATATGTATATATGTGTGTATGTATATATAAGTACATATATGCATGCAATAATAATTAATTCCAGTTTTTTAATCAAGCATCTAAATATCATCTAGAGAAAACAAAAAAAAATTATAATACTGGAAAAATACCTTCCTTAAATTTTTTTCTATAATATTTATAATTAAACTTAGTTAGAAATATTAGGGCAACAATTTGGGTTCATTTGAAGAAGTAAATTTCAGAGACTTGAGAAAAACAGTATTTTGTTTGTTTGTTTGTTTGTTTGTTTGTTTGAGACACTGTTTCTCTGTGTTAACAGTTTTGGATGTCCTGGAAACCACTTTGTACACCAAAATAGCCTCAAATTTGCAGAAACCCTCCTGACTGCCTTTGTCTCCTGGGCACTGGGATTAAAGGTATGTGTGACCACCCCTAATGAAGAAAAATTTAAAAGTACCGGGTAAGTGGACATCTAAGAGTCAAATTCTGAAAAGTTATTAATTTTGTCAGTTATTTTCTAAAACTGATTTACTCTAAAATAACCCCCTGCTTTAGAAACTTAAGAATAGTGTTTGTCAACAATTTCAATAATGCATTGAACCTGTACACAATCAGAATGCATCACTTAATATAATGTTTTTTGTTATAGATTATTTTAAGTGTTATAGACAATTTTTAATATGCCACTTTTTTAAAAGAAATTTTCATAAAACCAGGCACAAAAACTAGCTGAGGTTAAATTGTAAGTAAATGAAGTATTATACAAGTGGCAATGATTTTTGTGTAATTAAAAACTAGTTACATTACAAATATACTTAATTTTTAATGACCATGTCTCAACAAATACAAAAATAACATTAATATAAAAACATAATTCAAAATTCCCCAATAATATGACCAAAATTTACTGTGCAATTGATATTTTTATACTCACTCCCTTAATTCATTGACACAGAATCTCCAACACTGGCAAAAAAAGACACCATATATTATCCAGATAAATCCAAAACCATCAGTTTTAGAATCAGAAGAGACTCTGAAATTCAAAGGACATCTATGTACCTTCTGAAATCAGAAACCATCAGGGAAAGGCAATGGAAACACACACACACACACATGCACACACACTCTCTGTCTCTGTCTCTGTGTTTCTTGCTGTCTCCTGTCTCTCTCTGTTTCTGTCTCTGTGTCTCTCTCTGTCTTTGACTCTCTCCCTCCCTCTTTCCCCTCCCTCTCCTCCCCCCTCCTTCTCCTCCTCCCACCCCCCACCCCCAGGACTGAAATCATGCAGACAAGCACACTATCACAACAACCCATTAGGAATCTCAGATCTTGTCAGGTCTAATCATTTTAGGAGTCAGTAAATAAATCACTCTGAGAAATGGCTCCCAACTTCACACATACTGTGGTGGCCTTTCCAAGTGGAAGCAGGAAATATGAAGTGCCAGCCCAGGTCTCATTCTGGAAAGCACACTGAATCTTAACAGTCACCAAGAACATGAAACAAGTCAAAAGGGATTAGAAATGTAAATGGAAGGTCCATTAATTTAATTAAATTCCCATTATTTAACAGTATGTAATTTGCATTTTAACAGAGTTTTGCAGACTAAGCCTCTTGCAGAACATCACTGTTCCATGATCAAGGCTGAGAATTGGGCTTGTAAGACTGCAGCCAAAGAAGATAGGAGCTAACACACACAATTCTCCTACTTTAAAATGTGACCCATTTTTTTCTCACACATGAAAAGGCAGGTGAGGTAACAAAACCACGCTGTATTAGAATACTTGCTAAAGGATTTTGCATAACTTTCAAGTTAAGCACCCTGAGTCCCAAGGGCAAGCCCTTAATCGCCACAACACAACCTTATGAGTTAAATTTCAAAAATACTAATGACTTAATCTGGAAAAATAATAATAAATTTGTTAGTAATTAGGTAGCTGAATCATACATTTCAAATCAGAGTATAGTAAGAAACTATTAAATGAAAAAATGATAATAGAAATAGCCAGTCATATTCTGAAAAAATATTTGATGGCATCGAATACGCTTCTTAATTCAGACAGAAAGTATTCACAGGATAGGCTATAATCATAGAGTAACTACGGAATGCAACATCAGAATTTCGTACAACTGTTTTTCTCCTTTCCATTTCCCCAAATGAGAATATAAATTCCAGGATTTCTGTTTTGTTCTCTCTGGGGGTTTCAGTGTCTGTCACAATGTTAACTTTTCGTAAGCTTGCTTAAGGAATGGATCATTTATTAAGGGTGCTTCCAGCCTAGCCTCCAGAGGTGCCAAGGCTTTTGTTGTAAATTTACCTTTCTTAGTTGGCGGTTCTTCGTCTATGACTCACGTCTTAACAAAAATATCTTCAACTTTGAAGATATTTCAGATGTGTGATTTAGCCTGCCTTTTCATATTTAATAACAATGCTTTGATGCTGTTCCCACCAATGTATGCACTTCTTCCTCATTCCTGTGATTGCCTCTACACTGCAGGAACCCTGTAGTTTGAAGAACTTGCCTCTTTGAAGTGTTTCAGTTTCTTTACACTCCATAAATTTAGGTACCAAAGCAAAAACCAAGTATCAGTTTAGTTTAAGATGATGAAATTGGTCTGTGTCTCATTGCGGTTGTTGTTTAGTTTATTTTATCTGACAGAAAGAAATAGATAGCATAGACTCCATGATGAAATCTTGCATTTATAATCTGTAAAATACACAGCCCATGATGAAGGTGTTGGAAATAAACAAATAGACTATTTATATTTTTCTTGGAGTGGATTTAGAACTAAAGAAACTTCAAAGAAAGACACTCCTGTTACTTACAATGTAAAGGGAATCAAGAAAGGAAAAGCCATTTCCAATTCCATATTTGCAACTATTCAGTTCATATTATAAAAATATCTTTTTGCATATGATGCTCATATAAGCAAATGCTAACCCCATCTGAGTTTGTTATGTATTATGTATGTGTATGTATAAAAGCAGAAAGCTTAAATATACATAAAGAGAGAGTGAGAGAATGGACAACAAAATATCTCTATGCATAGTCATACACCAACATAAATCTATGTGCAAAATCAGGGGTTCTAAGACTCAGAAACGGCCCAGTTTTGCGATTTTTGATTTAGTCACGTTAACGCCCAGGTTCTTCACACTCCAGTTCACTGCAATAATGCATTACACTTCTCTTCCAAAAAGTCATATTTGCATAGAGCTTTACTGTTTGTTTTTTTAAAAAATAAGGCTAGTCTCGTTTTAAGTAATTTTAAAGTGCAAATGTCTGTGTCTTGCTTTAAGTTACTTTAGTTCTCTCCTTCTTCTTAAAGAAGTATAAATGAAAGCAACTCAAGCAAAAACATCAGTGAACAGGACTACTTCCCCTTAAAGGTCTTTCATCCTCATCTCTGCCCAACTCACAAAGCAGGACAGGTTCCCTTACACTTAATACTGTATGTATTGTTTCAATCTGATTCTACTCAAAGTTACATGAAAGCCACAGTTTCAGAGTAGGTAGGCAATGAGAGCAAAAGGACTTAGCACTTTATAAGACTAAGCTCATTTAACGTTTAGCACTTTAGAAGAGAGTTCTCATTATGCCTAACCTGCAAAGGGAAACTGAGGACAAGACAGTGGGAGTCATGAGCCCAAAGCCACTCACCATGAGGCTTCCAGAGACAAGACTAGAAAGTCAAATCATCTATTTCCAGCCTTTCCATCACATTTCCAGTCTCCATTATAAAGGGTCCTTAAGCATCAGTCATTTCCCACTGTACTGTCTAGCGTATCTTTGCCTTTTATATGAATATCTTATTTTATTATAATCATCTTCAAAGGAAATTACGTTTTTTTTTCTGTTAACTCTAGGTACAGGTTTTAGCTTTTTAGTTATCTTTTCTTCTACCAAGCAAAAATGTACTGAAAATGTTTCAAACTACTGCAGGATTGCAAAACATATAAAACTTTCTCCTCTCTCTCCTCTCTCTCTCTCTCTCTCTCTCTCTCTCTCTCTCTCTCTCTATATATATATATATATATATATATATATGCATATATATATGCATACATATGCATATATATATCAAACTGAAATATATTTCTATTAATAAAAATGTTAAGTAATTAAAACATTTTTTCTATGAAATCTTTACTAATTTTAAATCACAGAACAGTTACTTAGTTTATTAAAATCCCGACAATCAATAACTCGGGATTTCTAATCAAAATTTGTAAATAAAATAGTATACAAACATAAAACCAAAGAATGAAAAAAAGTCCCCAGAAATTATGGGAAAAAAAATCACGCTACAAGTTGGGTTGCTTCGATTTTAAGCGAGAGCACTTTGACAAGTCATGAAGGCTCGGAATTCGCAACAGATTGTGGGCATGCCATATTCGTCCGAACTATGCCAACAGTGCTAGTGGAATGAAGCAAACACATGATCAGACTTCTGTGTTTTATGCCTTAAACCTCTTTTCAGAGTTGACCAGATGCTCTGGGTGATTTTAAACACACTGCAAGGATCAGTTAAAGGAAGCTCACACTTTCCCAACACAAGTTCAACAAAGAACAACAGTTTGCCTTCCTGTTTAGAAACCAAAGAAAACTGAGACCGTATCTGCAAGATCTGGAACATCACCATGAATGTAAGAGTTCAGGTCAGGTTCTCTGGGCAACAGATGCCTCTGAAGATATTGAAGATACTCTCTGCTTGAGGGAGGCGGGATTCCGGGGTGCAGGGGGTGCGGGGCGAGGGGTGTTAAGGCAAAACACCAAGGGGTCCTAGAGAAGTGGAACTGGGCAGGTGGTAGGGCTGAACATGGATTAAAACACAAGGCTGAGGCCTAAGTGGGTGAGGGTGGAGTGGGAGACAGGTTGTCATTTTCTTTTGAGGAAGCAAACAGGGGATTTGGGCGTTTCTAATAGTGATGCTAATTAGAGAAACGCATCCTTTGTGCAAAGCCACACCTTCAAGCAAGCCACCAATGTCCTTCACTGAGGAAGTCTCACTCAGATTCAGCTGAGAAGGGAAAGAAGCCAAATTGTGGATAGCTGGTAAAGCTGGACTCAAGGAGGCACTGGACCCCGGAAAGAGGATCCCTCATAACCTCTTCTTTGTCGTGTGTTAGCGGAAAACAAGGGCTTTGAAAATGTCCTGCAGTCACAGTTCCGTACCACTAACGTTAGTCTATTGTAGCAAAAATTCTGTTTCCTCTTCCGGAGGTCTGCCTTTGAGTCTGGCTTTCTGAGACTTCTGGAAAGTTAACCTCTCTTTCTTACTCCACTAAACTTTAAGATGCTGTGGTGGCCAGACTAGGAAATGTATTGACATTAGCCAAAAATGCAAATGTGGAAGGAAAGTTGGGTCTGGGAGTTAATTGCCTTTGCCCATGAAGATGTATAAAGAAAACTCACTACATCTGCTGTCCTTTCTTGTAGCACAGACTCGTTTGATTACAATGGACTTCTGTTCAATTTGAACTTCTGTTTGTATTATAAATATTACTCACCTTTCTGCCATGCACCCTGACAGATTGAGGATTTTTTTTTCTTTTGGCATATTAGGTAAATAATTGTTTTGTTTACTCAGTTGGTGATATCTAAGCCAGACTGCTCATTATCTAGAAACTGTTGCCTCTATGAACACTCAAAACCGTTCTCTCACCCTTAATCTCACAAAATATCCAGCTCATCATTCACATACAGGCTACATTAACCCATTTTGCCTTTAGAATAGTTTATATTTTAAGTCCTTAAGCCCTCTACATGTTATCTAGTATGTGGTGTGGACGAAGGTGCATTTGTATTAAAAACGGCTAACATCCTCTCAGGACTGGTTCTCAAATGTTCCAAGCTTTTTTCTAAATAATGTACTCATCGATTTTATCATTTAATCAGCTTGTATTTATGCTATGCTCTCTGATTCGAATATCTTTCCTTTCAAGCACTTTGCCCATTATAGTAACAAATCTATTTCTTGAAAGAGTAAGCTACTAACAACTTGATAGACAGATGCCACTGCAGCTAAGAAGAACACTGCTTGGTTTTGCAAAGCACCCAGGTTCTGCTTCTTGCACCCACATGGTGGCTCATGACAATTTGTGAATTCCAGTTTCAAAATATCTGACACCCTCTTCTGGCTTCTGAGGACACTGCACACATGATGCACACATGATGCACACAAGATGCACACAGACACACACACACGCACGCACAACAGCCACATACATCATAAAATAAAGTTAAATACTTTTAACAATATTAAATTAGGTACAGTAAGAATAATAAAATGGCTGAGGTGCTGAAAATCCAATTTCTGGAACCCACATGGTAAAAGGAATGAACACTGGGTTTTGGCAAGTTGTCCTCTCATACACACACACACACACACACACACACACACACACAAATATTTAACTAATTAAATGAATAAATATCAAAACTGTTTTTGAAAAATAGCCTATGAGGTTAGAGAGCTGGCCTTTGAGTGAAGCTTCTTAGGGATCCTGGGTTTCAATCTCAGCATCTGCATAGTGGGTACCAACTATCTGTAACTCCAGTTAGAGGAGACTGATACACTCTTCCTGCCTCGGTTGAGACCAGAAATGTAATTGTGCACTTATATCCATAGACACAAACATTCCTACACATGACATACAATCTTTGGAAAAATCAGATAATGTAGTGGTCAGAAAATAGATACTATGTGGTAGATACTATATGTTTCACCTACTTATACATATAGATTTATAAGTAAAAAGCTAAATAAATAGCCTGTGAGAGTCTAAAACATAATTAAAAAGGGGACTATAATTTCACATTTTTTACATTGTAGCAATAATGCCCTTATTCGCGTCTATGTTAATGATAGTTAAAGCCTCACAAAAATTTTCTCTGATACTGACAGTTATCATAGCCCATAATGTTTATCAGCCCACTAAAGTCCAAGGCTGGCTTTGACCACCTAATACTCCAATTCTTAATTCTTAAGAGGTGGGGTTATATGGATACAGCATCACAAATGCCTTGCCAATCACTTTAAACTCAAACATTTTATAATCTGCCTTCGCTCAACACTTCACCAAGACTCCCATTTTAATGTCTAACCAATGTAAACCAAAAAAGTAAGTTAGCAGACTCTAACTTTCAACTCTGTCTATGTTACTGAATTCTACTTATGATTAAAAATTGCACAGCCTTCCTACATTTGCATAAGTTAATAAAAGAAGAATGGTAATGAAATGTTTAAGATTTTTTTTCCTGATGAATTTAATGAGGAGCGCAAAGCTTTTCTGTATTCTTTGGTATCTAACTCTGTAGAATAATTCTAAATTATCCTGAGTAGTTCAAGGGAACAGTATGTCCATGAAAGAAAATTGAATTATGGTACCTAGTATTGTGTGTCACCTAAATCTAAGATAAAGAATGGAACCTAATATTCAGAGCTACTGATAGACCTGTTGGACATCGTCTTGTCAATTCATTCACAAAAGATGCTCTTTTAGTGTAGATGCAAAAACGTTGGAAATGTAACACACCTAGTAAAAAGGCTTCATTCGCCCCCTATGTTTGCATGTTAAACAAACTACATGTCTCTGTTTCAAAGTCGGCCTCCACAAAGGAGCAATGCACAGGGAGGAATTGTTCAGAGATGCCATCAGATTATGTATTTTCCTTATGCACTTTCAAATGTGCTGCTCTAAGAAAGGTCAAAGGAAACAAAAAAATATCAGCAGAAGGATAAAAACACTAAAAAGTGCTATTATTCTGTAAGCTTGCAAATCCCTTCTTCTGGTTTCATTTTTGGGAGGAGAGTTAGTTTATCAACTTCACTTCATTTTCTGCAGTAGCTATACACTGGAGAATCAAAAACATTACCTTCAGGGAAAAAGAGTCCAGAGGAGTAGTCAACTGCTTCCTGCATGCGCAGACACACACACACAAACACACACACACACACACACAAAATAAAAACAATGCTTTAATTTATAAAAGTGATTTTTATAAGGGTTTTTAGTAAATAATTTTAAAAAGTGTGCTAGGAATCTACTTATTATTCAAACATTAAGTCAAGTGAACATTTCAATTTTTTTGGGTGATCAGTTAATTCATAAGCATCAACTACCCTCATGGGAAAGGGATGTATGGCCAGTTTCAGCTTCTCTATACAAAACCAGCATGTCCTTCTTGCCCTTCCAAAGATACTAATAAAATACATTTGAATCCACTTAGAATTTAATCACTTGAACCCCAGAGGGTTAAGAAATAACACTGGTCAAATAAAGCCTATGGTATGAAGTGTTCTTGACTTGTTATAAACCTTTTGTCAATGAAACATCATAGGACCTCTGAAATAAGCCCTTTATTGAGCTTCATGAAAAGAAGAAGCCAAGTCAAAGCAAGACAGGCAAAACAGCTAGTCACGTGACTTTAAGTATACAGAGTATAATTCAAGTCAATATGCAAAACCATTGAGCTGTTTAGACTCATTTAACCTAGTCCTTCATCTCTGATTATGGTCCCTGTATCCACTCCCCATTAGGTCTTTCAGCAAATATATTTTCTGCATGAGCTTAGACATCCAGGAAGTTAACCTAAATGAACACCTGACTATTTAGAATCAAGAGTGGAAGGGAGGAATTTTTATCTGTACACTAATAGCAATATCAACCACTGCATTGCTGTTCTGCGCACACCATTAGCTAAATGCTTGGGTCTAATAAAAACATTATTACAAGCAACATTATAGAAACCTTCACCAACCTGGAGTAAACATGAGTATTTGCTCCCAGGTCAGTAAGCAGATGCAGATAATAATTTTTTTGTAATGGACAATCTTGACAGCATTTGCCTAGATCAATGATTCTCAACCTGTGGGTCGTGAGCCCTTGGGTGTGTGTGTGTGCCACAATTCAGATATCCTGCATATCAGATATTTACATTATGATTAAGAACAGTAGCAAAAATTTCAGTTATGAAGTAGCAATGAAATAATTTTATGGTTGAGGGTCACCACAAGAGTATTATTACCATTATTAATACTATATGGTATTAAAGGGTCGCAGCATTAGGACAGTTGAGAATGGCTGTCTTGGATGAAGGCTGTTTTCCTTTCCATTATCTTACACTAAGTCATAGAAGGAACCTCTTCCCATGTGTGTGTGTGTGTGTGTGTGTGTGTGTGTGTGTGTGTGTGTGTGTATTTTGTGTGAGGACTAAATATGGGACATAATCCATACTATATAAATGCTTTAATATGGAGCTGCATCTTCAGCCTACTATCAGCTATTAATTTGTTTATTATTTTTTGGCTGGTAGATACTGTATTTGGTATGCATGGATCTGTGGATCTGTGTGTAGGCACATATGTGTATGCATGTACATGTGCCTCTGGATGCTTGAGGTTAGCCTTGGGAGTTTTTTCCAGTGGCTCTCTACTTACGAAGGCAGTGTCTCCTACTGAATACAGAGCTTCCTATTCAGTTAGTTTTGCCAACTTATGGAATCCAGTTTCTGCATATGACCTGTGGGACTAAAGGTGACTGTCACATCCAGTGGGTTTCTATATGATGTAAACCTTCATCCTCACATCATGTGGCCATTATGCTGGTATGACTGACAATTGTGCCTTAAAGTTTCAAATGGGGACACCTGGTTCTAGTTACTGTTGTTTGGTGAGCTTTAGGTAGAGGAGCCTTGCTGGAGGAAATGAATGACTGGAGATGGGCTTTAAGATTAAAATCTGCATTTTTCCCTTCTACTTTGTGCTTAAGGTTGGGGACATAAGCTCTTAGCTTCCTCTCTTCTGCCATGGCTGCTGTTTGCTGCCATTCCTTGCACACTGAGATATCCTCATCCCCCTGGAACTATAAGCCAAAGTTAACTCTTTCTTCCATGACTTGCTTTTTGTCCTAGTATTTTATCACAGCATCAAAAAGTAACTAGTCCATGAGTGCTTACTGGCTAACACATCTTCTAAGCCCTCTGTTTCTTCTTTATTTTAAAACAGGGTATCCTAAGCATGCTTAGGCTGGTCTGATCCTCACTCTGTAGCTTAGGTATAATATGACTTTATAATCCTCCAGTCTCAGGTCCCAGTGCAGTCAGGTATAGACTTGCACCACTAGGACTTGCTTAAGTGCCAATTTAATAATATGTCACCTATCAGTCTGGTATTTCAGGCTCAAGACTTATTCTCAAATATAGGTTCTGAGAATACAGAAAGAAGAGAAAATATTTTCAATTTTGGGAGGCAGTTAGTTGATAACCAAGAATGGCTAATTTCAATCGAAGACATAATGAGCATATTTAAAGTCAGCACTGAAGTATAAAATACAAAGTGCCTGATGATAAGTGGAGAAGCAGTGACTTGAAGGGATATTTACATGAAAGATCAAATTACAAAAGTTAATGGTACACAGGATGCAGAATCACTGAAGGCAGTGACCTAAGTCATGACTGAGGCCCCTGCTCCTTTTAAGCTCAGGAAACAAGGAAATTATCATAGCTCCAGAAGAATGATTGGCATCGGGGATCTGTATCAGTGACTTTGTTCAATTGTCACCAAATACTTGGCAGAAACAAAGGAGCAATTGTGTATTCAGCTGAAGGTTTCAGAGGGTTGAGAGTTACTTGGCTCCACGTGCCAAGCCAAAAAGCATTGAAAGGAGTATGGATGCGAAGTCTGTTTTTCACTTCTGGGAAGAATACTTGTTCAGGTAAAGATATAGCCACCAGACACGTGTTCTCTAGTGCCCAGAAACCCAATTCCTTCAAGAGGGCTCTACCTACCATCATTCTCTACTTCTCAATAATGAAATTATATCCCAAACCCATCAAAGGGTTAATCAACTAGTCATTTAAATTGTGACAATCTGTCTGGGGGTGCCATCATATTCAGAAGTTGGCTTCACTACAGTCACTGGTACCCCTTAATCCAATCACCATGGCAATGAAATGTATCCATCACCAACCATACTCAATTGTTACAACAGAGGTATCAGAAAGATAACTCCTTTTGGAGTCACATTAACTAAAATTAGATATATGATATATCAGTATATGAACTTTTAGAATATACCCATGAGTAAGGGCTAGGCAACTACTTAGGAATCTTCATGTAGCTCCCCAACAGGATTCTCACATCTAACTGTGACATTTGAAGTAGGATACGGGCTGAAAACCAAAAAGGTTTAATCCTTACTACATTTGAAACAGACATATATATTCAATTCTTCTAACCATACCAGAGTGTTGGTTGTCACATGTAGGTTCCCTACTGCAAAGGCAGATTTAGAATCCTGGATTCTCAAAGATGAACTCAATTCTCTGTAGAAGATGACTGTTCAACATGTGGTCTCCTTTGGTTTGCTTATACCCATATTATCAATTGAGAAA
Source organism: Mus caroli (assembly GCF_978045245.1). Lineage (NCBI taxonomy): Eukaryota > Metazoa > Chordata > Mammalia > Rodentia > Muridae > Mus > Mus caroli. The sequence continues at coordinate 83,815,317 of NW_028227259.1, read as the reverse complement.
GGCACTAGCTTTCACTACTTCCAAGGCTCTTTCCATTTCCACATGCATAGAATAGGAGTATAGAGCAGCGAGACTTTATTATTCCAATATGAATATGAATTCCATAACACAGGATCAGATGAACCAGCCGGTAACCAAATAAATAAGATGGCTAGAACAGTGGGAGGCTTAAAATGGATCAGACAGGCTTGATATGGGAGTGAAGGGAACATGCGTTATTGCTGCTGATTATACACTCTATAGGTACGTGCATGCAGTGAAGTGAGGAGGGTGAGCTAAGTAGCAATATGGTAACAATACTCACATAGTATGGTAATCATATTCAATACACTGTGTTGATACTGTCTCATGGCCTGCCCTATCACCCACTAACATTGTTCGTTTGTTTCTAAGTCAACAACATCTTTCCTTGCACTCTGGAACCTAAATAAAACATTGTTAACATTTATCTATAAATATTAAAAATGTACTTTGTGTCATTGCATGAATTAATCAAAGCTCACGAGTGGGATATTTTTGTTGATCTATATCATGGAAATGGCCAGTTCCTAAATTAATACATCAGAATGAAAATGAACAGCATTTGGATGAAGGAATCATGAGAACAACCTTAGCTCTGCTTGTGATATCACAAACTTTGCACATGGATCAAAAACATCTGAGCATGGTATTTCTCACCTATACATGAAAATGATAAGACTATCATTCTAGAATATGTCTGAAAATGTACATAAATACACAGAGTGTCTTCTTCAATCTTTCCAGGACTTTGGAGACTCAGCAAACTATAAACTATCTTCTGTAGTGTAAGCATCCCAATAGAGTGGAACTCCTTACCCCAAGTAGTGTTTGCAATGATGAAACACTTTATAGCAACAAATAATCCTAGCAAGACTCCAACTGGACATAATAAAATCCAAGGCCAATAATGGTGGCATTTGCCTGTGATCCCAGAACGTTGAGAGGCTGAGACAAGAGGATGTAGATAATGATGGATGGAGTGTCAGAGCAAGTTGCACGTTGAGACAAATGTAGTCTTAAAATGAAAATGAAATTGGGAAATACAAAGTGTAAATGAAGCTGGAAGAATATGAAAAGAAATTGTGTGTGTGTGTATGTGTGTTGTGTGTATTATTTTCGAGTAGGAAAAAGCTACTTTAATTGGCCCAGAAGATTTTGGGTTGAAATACTAATTATACTAAAGATGCTAATTATTGAGGTTTGACTTTTGATATGATTGTAATGATAAATACTGGCCCCCGAGGCCTGGTTGCTCCCAGGAGCAAGAGATTTCCCAAGTACAATGGGACCTTGCTCCTAAATTTAAAACTATTGGTTAAATAAGGATACTGAGAGCCAATAGCTGAGAATTGATATATGTTGAGCTTGGAGCTCCCAGGCTTCGGATTTAAGGAGACAAGAAGGTTGAGAGAGGAGGAAACCACCATGGTGTAGATGTATCATGAAAATACAGCCATGAGGGATAGCCAATTAGAGTTAAGAGATGCCCACACGGAACATGGCAAATTATAACAGGGTTATAAATATGGAAATAGATTCTAATAGCACAGAGGGTAGATACCTTCCCAGCTCTAGTGATAATTAAGGAATATTATAGTGATTAAAGTTGCATATATTTTATCTAAGAACTAAATGATCAAAGGTGAGGTAGAAGCTCTGGATTAAGGTTAAATAGTTTCACAATAGCTAATGAAATCAAACCACGGGTTATTTCAGAAAAACGTAAAAGTCTAATGATAAACCAGCCTGGCTCTATCTTGTACTTGAAAGATATCTTGCAGAGAAAACAAACCAGGTTCATTCCAGCTTATGACTAAATTTGTTTCTTAAGCATAGGGCTATGTGCTATGGTGTCACCTTAACTACTAATGAGGTAATCTTTGTTTCAGGAGGTTGTTATGGCCAGCGTGTTATTCTTATATTCTGCTTCTTTAACCTCACCTATTTGACTATCAGATCCTCTATTCAGAAAGCCCCTACACCTGAGCTGTAAAAACCCTGATCTTCCCCATGTCAAAAGCTGATCTCTTGAACCCTGCCTTAAGGAGAGACTGAAAGTATATACAAATAAAAGAGCTTGCGTTAATTAATTCAGCCATGGTTTGGGTCAGTGGTCATTCTCTTCACATTTGTGGACTGACATTAGCTCAAGAAAAAGAATTAGGAAAAAGTGAACTCAGATTGGACACAATTCATCTACTCTGGTGATGAAGGTGGAGTATGTTGTCTACATTGGACATGAGACTGAGGATTCAAGAATCAAGGACCATGAAAAAAGCATTTATGGTAGAGGCAGACTTCTACTGTTTCTAAAAGCTGCCCATCTGAAGGAATTAATAATCATATTAAACTGAGAAATATACAAATGAAAGGAACACCAATATCTTTTGATAAATGGATCAACACTGCATCCCTAAATGTTAGGATATTAAATGCTCAGAATAGATCTGGATATTGTAAACAAGAAATGCTCCTAAATTTGAGTAAATGTAATCTTTTTATCTGCACCATAAAATGATAAACAAATGTCTGTCGTTATTCTTCATCTGATTTCAAAATCAGGATCAAACGTATTTGCGAGGTATTTAAAATGACAACTACTCAAGACTGAAACCATCTAAATCCATTGTAACTAAATTAATGTCTGTTGATATGAATCTCACAAAATTTATAGTGAAATTTGTCCTTAGATCCACCATAACTCTCACTGAATAACAACAAAGCTTTTGAATCTTGAAGTTAGTTATGGCCTGTCTCTATTCTGCTTTGTCTTTGAAAAATTGCATAGCAAAACTGCTATGGAATTTTTCAATGAAGAAGGAAGTATTTATAGGAAGATAAAATATTACAGATCTGTATATTGCTCCCAAACCAGCAACAGGAATAAAGAGACAATATTCCCATGAAACAATAATAACACATGATCAGTACTACCATGCTCAAGATGGGAAAAATGTGAAAAAAAAAGAATAAAATGTTAAGATGTGTTGACTTTATTTGAACATCTTAAAAGTCTTCCTTAGATCAGATAATACCCGTAAATCTTTTAGCACACAGCAGTATTATGTGATACTAAACAATATATCTGTTTATGATAAAACAGCTTGGCTTCATTTTTAGGAAAAGATAAGCATGACTTAATTTTAAGTAGAATTAAATACCAAGTACTGAAATATTCTTAGACCATGAGTTCCTGTAAATCACATCTAACCTTTGAAAACAAATAGAGTACTGTATTTGCACAGACAATACCAGTGAGTATGTAGTGAGTTTCGGAAACATTACCTCAGTGGAGGCTAAACAGGCTACGTTGCATAAAGCCGAGACTAAGTGGCTTTAGTAGAGAAAACTCCATGACTTCATTCATTTGTAGCTGACTGGACTTGGCAAAAAAACATTGCACTAGATTTAGAACAAAATGGTTTTGTATCTAACTCCTTTTAGCTTCTGTTTAAAATGGTGCCGAGTTTACTTTATGGTTCTGAGACACATTCCATTAAACATAATTTAGAAGGAAAATGAATTCAAATTGAGAAATACTGCATAGCAGAGACTGGTATGCACAAGAGTGTTTTACATACCTACTCTCTTCTGGCCATAACAACATCAACAACAAAAATGCCCATGTTTAGGAAATCAAAGCTATAATACATGCATGCACACACACACATTTGCATATGTGTGTGCATGTATTTTGCACTCATGTATACACTGTATTTTTTGAAATGTTAAAGTATAAATGAGAGAATAAAGATTCTATTTATCTGGAAGGGCAAGTGACCATACCATGTCCCATATCTGGAAGTCAGAGAAGAACTTTACAACTAGCAGGAGTTGTCTCCTTACATCGTGTGAAACGCAGGGATCAAACTCTTACTGTATCTTCAATCTTGGTGTCAACTACTCTCAGCTCCTGAACAATTTCCAGGCCCCTAACACAATCTTCACCTTTGTTTCTTCTCTCCAACCCCTTTGAATTCCGGTTTACATTGGTGACTTTATCATGCATCCACAAAGTAGTTCAGGGAGTTATCTTCCCTGTGTATTACTATCCAGGCACTTTCTGTGCACTACACCAAAAAGTGTAATCGAGATAAAGAGTTATTCAAATTTAAATGAACTTAATACAATTTTACCAAATTGAATGAAATTGTACATTACAAATATTTGGCAATTTTGATGATAATAATATGTCCTGGAATTCTGATTGTTACTTTAATTGACACAATTAGTCATAATTTTCACTGTGTAACACAAGATATCGATTTAAACAAGAACATGAAGGGAAGCATCTTGAATCATAGTAGTAGCTAATTAAAAGGAGTGTTTCTACTTAATGATTAATGCTAAACTTAGAAATTAAGTATTTCTAGCAGAAGATACTTGACAAACGAGGAAGGCTATAAATTATGTCCATAAGAATACTGAGGCTTAAAATGGTGAAAAAGTTAATTTTGGTGAATATCCAAAATGAAAATTGGGGTATTGAGTCAAACATATGAACACAGTCACTAGAGAGAGCAGTTCTTATTCTGGAGTCATTTAACCAGAACAAAGACATGATAGTATTTAAGAAGGCAGTTAGAAGAGGTTGGAGAGTGGAATTTTAAATTTTAAAAGATTTTTTAAAAAATTTCACATAAAGACATTACTAAGGGATGAAAAGTGGTCTATCTTGACAAAATGTCATGATTCATGAATTCATTACTGGACTGTCCAGCAACAGATGGCATGCACTATGGCAGGGTGTGACTACCAAACCACACAGAAGTAGCTTTTGTAATCCTGTAAAATATGAAGATAATGAAGACAATTGAAATATGAAGTTGCAGTTCATAATTAGTTTTAGAAAGCTTATCCAGTAGCAACAAGTAAGAGAAATTTGCAAGGTTGCTTATAAGCTGTGTTACTTTGAGAATGGCTGAGTTGTAAAAGATCTTAAGTACTTAACTGAGAACATAGATACAGGTTTAAAAAAAAGGCATGGAGACAATGACAATAAAAGGCCTCCAGCAGGCAGCAACTGAAACATGATAATAGTGTGATGTGAATCTTAATAAGATGATTATGATATGATCAGCCAAGAAATATGTGAGGTAGATCTATTTGTACGAAGACAATAATGTTCTTTGAAAGCTATAGGCACAGTCATTGAACAGGCATTTGGCAACAGATATTGAAAGGTAGAAGAGAGAAGCTTATAGATTATTATATAAGAACTACTTTCAGAAAGGTTTTAAACTGTGTGAAAGAATATATTTGGATAAAAGAAAGAATGAAGAGAAATAGCAGATAGAGAGAATTTTAGGGTTTGTCTATAATAATTTAGAGGGGAACAAACTAATTACTGATGGTGGCAGTAAATACTTAGCCAGTGGTGAGCAAATAATTTTACATCTCTAAATCCTCCAATGTTGTTCTTGTCATTGGTACAATAGTTAAAGAGCACATTACTTCCTAGATGTTAGCATGGTCTTTTGAATAAGAATGACCCTCACGGGCTCTTATATGTGAATGCTTGGAGTGGCACCCCAGGGAGAGGCGGTGTTAGGTGGTGTGGTCTCTCTGGTTGGAGGCAGTGTGTCTCTGTGGGAGGGCTTTGAGATTCTAAGTGATCAAGCCAGGCTAGGTGTTTTCCTGTCTTCCTGTTGTCTTCAGATCCAGATGTTAACTCTCAGCTACCTTCCCAGTATTACGTCTTCCTGAATGCCTTCATGCTTCCTCCCATGATGACTATGGACTAAATATACCTCTGAACCAATAAGCAAAGCCCAATTCAATGCTTTCCTTTAGAAGTTGCCAAGGTCATTGCGCCTCTTTACCGCAATAGAATTCTGTGACCAAGACAGTTCTGATCTCAGTAAGTTAAGTGTAATCCTGTCATTACTAATGCCGTGGTGGTGATGATTATAACCATTCTTCTTTTCCACACTACCAGGAAAACAGACATTACAGATGCATGAGAATTTGGGGAAGATGAAACGTAACAGAACATATAGCAATGAGAGCATCACAAGCCAGCAACATACTTGGGTTCTTCATGTGTGCTCTGATCTCAACTTCTTAAAAATAACAGTTCACCTTCTACTAATTCCTGTATAACCATTCTCAATCATGCTCATAAGCAAAAGCCAAGAGGCATCTATGCTATAGCTCTGAAGTCACTGCAGGCAACAGATGGTGATTTAAAAATAGCAGCCTTGAGTCACCTGTGATGTGACTTGAGGTGCCCAATTACTTCATCCTTCTTCTCAACTCTGTCATAATTTCTAAACTGAATTGCAGGGCCAAAAGCCAGGCTTAACAAAGAGCCAGGCTGTGTAGTAAACAAGTATAGAACAGATGCACCATGGATGCTATTAACTGATAGTGTTATGAATGTATTACATGCAACTATGTATACAGATGTTCCATGTAGTGTGTTAACATGTGCACACATGTAAAAGAAATTGAAATGGGAAGCAAAGGCTTAGTGATGCACGGAGAATATAAGAAAAAGAGAAGAAGAAATTTTTTTTCTGAAATTTCTATGTCTAAGGGCCATCTTCTCAAAATAGGGAGGAAAGCTGTTTAAAAATTCAGCCAAGTTGATATTTATGTCTGTTTCTTTAGCAAGAAAAATGTCATCTCTTATTTATAAAACAATCACTCTCAAGCATTACTGGGGGAAGATATTGGAAGAACAATAAGCTTGGAATTGGGGCTGTTCTTATCAAATACTGTCTCTTAAGCCACTGAGATATAAATCTGAGACATAACCTGTGGTTTGATAACATCTGGGACAGATGGACAGAAATGCTTCCTTTATTAGATGACCCCAAATCAGGAAATTTCAACTTAAGAATGTATTAAAACAGAACGGTATTATTTTGAGTGCTTTGATTTTGCTGTAAATTTTATTTTGTAACTTTCTCCGGGAATTTTGCTTTTTTTGTCAGTACTATTGAATACAAGTAACATTCCATTTTTACATTTAATATTTCATATCCTATGTAGCATGGTTTTGCCAAATCTATGTCTATTTTCACTTGTCAATGCATTTATTCATTCACATGATGATTTCACATATATAATCTAGTCCATGAAGATATAGTCAAAGGGAAGAATGTTAGCTATGGTCTATAGACTCTGTTACATAAATAATATAGGGTTGGCTACAGGAACTATATAAGAAGTTGAAAAAAGCTACCGACCCAAATGAGTTTCCCAGTAGCTAAGAAAAACAAGGTGAATATTGCTAAAGGGTCATCTATGAATTCCATTTAATAATGCCAACAATTATGTTTGGTTTGAGTTAAGAATGAGGATATGTTTGCCATTATAATTTGGAGAAACTTGCCACTATTGTCTGGACAAGAGTGAACTCTGGTTTGCACACTGAAATGGAACCATGTCCTAAGAGGAGGAGCGGGAGCACTGAGCATTAGTTTAGCATGGAACACGGATGGCTTGCTCACAGTGGAGCATATGCAGGACAGGCTTGTGGCAACAAGTTTTCCTGAGAAGAATCTGACCCCTCAGTTTTCATTTGTATGTTTTATTCAAAGGGAAGTGCTTCAGGGTTTTTTAGACAAACCTCATGGCAAGAAGAATGGAACATGAGAAAAATTTACATAAGTTACAATGTTACAACATGAATGTAAACTCATATAACAGTAACAGTAAGAACACACACAGAGAAGTGTTAAGGATCATGTAGACAAGACATTGTGGGTTGTGATTGGAACAGGTAGAGAAAATTGAGGTGTCAAATTTACCATCATTGCTAACAATCCAATGCCCTATATATCTGTGCTCCTCCCAGAGACATTGTGCTCTATGACAGGTTGATGTTGAATGAACTCAGATACCAAAAAATGCACAAATGAAAGAATATTTTCAAACTTTAGCAGATACCTTAAAACTCGAAGTATTTATTAGGTTTGTATAATATATGAGGAGGAGTGTTCAATTTTATTTTACTTTTTTTAGGCTATGTCTAAAGTAACTCATGCTTGCAATGAACATGCTGCAGTAGCATGATAAACTTGAACTCTTCATCCTCCTAGTTTACATGTATGTGCCACCACTTTTAGATTTTACTTTTTACATCTCTAAAGTTAAATTTATTACTAGAAGTGTTCTTTTGGTTTTGGTGGAGTACTGGTCACTATACCTTTCACTGGAAGTTTGGTCCTTAAAAATTCATATGCACTAATATTTAAAAAAGAATGATTCATATAAGTAACATTATAAAAACTGAGCACGTTCTATTTAGCAATATATATTATATATATATATTGTGTGATATATATATTTAAGAAGATATAGATATAGGTATAGATAGAAAGAGAGAGAGAGAGATAGGTATGCATGTAATAATAATTAGTGATGAACAAGTCCAAGAAAGTGAGCAAGGAGGGGTGTATTGGAGGGTTTGGAGGTAGGAAAAAGAAGGGGAAATTATGTAATTATATCATAATCTCAAAAATAGAATATAATCTCTTAAAGCTTGAGAAGTGGTTCAGTGTTTAAGAGCATTTTCTGCTGTTCTACATTACCAAATATTGTTCTCAGCATCCATGTCTTACAGATACTTGTAACTCCAGGTCTGAAGCCATCTGGCCTAAATGAGGGCATGCATGTGTGTGTGCTTGTACATACACAGATATACACACACACACAAACACGCAATTCAGAATTGTTAAACACTCAACAGATACATACATACATAGATACTCAACAGATACATACATACATAGATACATACATACATAGATACATACATACATAGATACATACATACACACATACATACATACATACAAATAAAAGTAAAAATGTCTTGAATATAAAACAAAGACTATATAAGAAAGAGCCAAGAATGAAACCTGATACACTAAGTATACAGTAATTTCCTTGTACTTATGGGAAAGCTGAGAGATTCACTAGGAAGAACACAATTCTTAGAACAGAAACCTACAGACATGTTTGGAGTGATACAATTTTTTTAAAGTACTAACTTTAAGAAGTTTATGAAATAGTTATATTCTTCACATTTTTTAAGATTGAATTCTGCTGTAGCAATGATAATTTCTAAACCTTCTAAGCATTATTTTATGACCACATGAGAATCAATTTAGTAAAATGTTAGCACTGAATATGACCTGAACTGCCAACAGATGTTTTAGCTGTATAAGTCAGCTCTAAGAAGTTCTTGCTGCATAGGCAAGAGGTTGTATCTAAATGAATGCATAAATCGGTAAATGAATATTTAGTGGTCCAGCGTTTAAAGAAGCTTTAATTGTTAAATGTACTTAGTAATACTTAACAGTCTAATGTCAAATATTATTATATAGAGATGTAAAAGTTGTATTAAGTGTCTTTTGTCAGAGAGTTCACTCATTAGTGGCCATTTAACATGCTAACTAAAAGTGAAATAGACCCCAATGAAGATAAAATTCTATTTGATAGCAAATCTAAACTTGGAAGAATATCCAAAGGACTTGTCTAATTGTGAAGGTTTGAGGAGTGAGGTAATGAGATGCAGTTCACCTTTGGGATGATGTCATTGGCAATGCCAGAGAAACAGCTGGTCCAGGTAGCAGTTAACATTTGTGAGCATGCCTTTAAGAGATGATAAGATGTTATCACAAGTAAAGCACACTTTTTAAAATGTGAGCTTTTCAAATATGGAAAATGTAATGATGATAAATTGACTTGCAGGGTCTATACATAGAAACGTACAGCAAGCTTTCCATCTCTACGCTGATAACAGGGACACAGGCATTTATAACAAATGCACTGATGTGGAAACTTTGAGACATTTAAAACGAATCCATAAGTACCTGGTGGGTGGTGAAACTAAACAGTTTAGAAAGACACCTTTACTTTCCACTGGCTGTTTGCTATTGTGTGTATGTGTATATATATATATAGTTATGATCATGAACTCCTTTGAAAAAATGATAAATTCTTGTATCATGTAAAAGAATGGCAGTGCCAAAGATTCATGGTTAATTTTAGAAGCTATTTATTTGCACAAAAGATAACGAGTTCGAACGGCTGTATCACATGAAAGCTAAGAAACTCTCATAATTTTATATGACAATGTACGTTATTAATAGGGTGGGCTCTACAGACACAGCAGAGGAAGGTTACTCCAGCATTGAAACGTGTGCATGACTCTGATTTTACTGCAGTTTCATCTTTCAAAGCCAGTATTGTAAAATTCATGTTCGGCACATCAACATCTGAAATCTTCCTTTCACAGAAACTGAGTGATATTTTTACATTTTGGTATCCATGCTGCCAGATGAAACTATTTTTTAAAATAAATGTAAATTAAAGCATGTGCAAAGTCCATTTTTATTACAGAATGAAAGTGATGACATTCATTTCTTCAGTTTCACAAAACTTAATTTTTAAATGTTTTACCAGTTAAACCAAGCTGAGCATGTTTTAATATCATCTTTAATCAAAAAATCAAAAATTTAAAAAGTAGCATTGCTGAAGAAGCTTGGTTAACTTTGAAATGATTTAATGAATAAAATGCGAAAAATCTACTAAATACACTTGGTAAAAAATTTTTTTCTTGATTCCAAATTATTAGCTCTCAAAAATGAGAGGAGTGTTAAAATAGTCAGCATGATTCATGGCACTCATTAGACATGTGCTGATAATGATAGAGAAACACTGACAGTATGCTGCTAAAGGGACAGAGTTTTGGCTTATCACACACATAGACCAGCTCATCTTTCAGTCCTCATCTGAGAAGGCACTATTTGCAGAAGATGGTGATCAACATAGTGACCTACAATTGGCCAAGGTGGGGAGAATAAGAAACTGCAGGTTATTCATTCGAAAAGGAAGACATCTCCTCAACCACACCACCTCTTGCAAACCTCTGAGATCACTGCAGAAAAAGGGGTGGAAAGAACATAACAAAGGCAATAGATGACTACAGAGCATCTCCTAGACAAAGCAAGGGATCTTCACAGATGAATTCACAATTTTTTGTTTGTGCATATACCTGTGCAAGTCCAAGTCAGACCAATTTCCAACCTGGAGAGGTGAATTGGCCACACAGTCCCAACTGTAGCTGTCAACTTAAATGCCAGGATAGGGAAAGATAATTTTCTCTGAAAGTGTAGGCCCTGGTAAGTAAACCACTTTTCAGTGAAAGAACATACATCCAAGGATATTTGAGAAGTAGAAATACATCTTAAATATATATATATATATATATATATATATATATATATATATATATATGTGTGTGTATGTGTGTGTGTGTGTGTGTGTGTGTGTGTGTATAATGAAACCAGGTGGATATGTAGTGGGGAGTAGATCTGGATAGAGTTGAGAGTGGGAGCAAATCATATAATGGAAATCTCAAAGAAAAAAATTTTAATAAATAAAAATGAAAATGGAAGCTATTTGGTAAGCATCTATTATATATTCTGACTTCAAAATAAAGACTAAAAAGAATGATTTCATAGTCATCATTTATACACAAAGAATTTTACCACCAGATACCATTCATTTTGACTATTTGTAAGTACCCATGGCCTTTGCAATGCTGCTTCCACTTATACAAGAACCAGTATGTCAAAATACACTAACGTATCAAAGCTCTAGAAAATTTTAATCGAATGGTCATTAGAATTCACATTAAATGAAGTTAAATTCAATGAACAGAGTTTTCTGACTTCCTCCTGAGACAACTGCAAACTATCAAAATACAAGATACCAGTGACTACTAAATAATTTCTTCCAGGGGCAATTAATCAATCTGTTAATTTCACAAACATCTTCTATTATCTAACCAGATTCAGGCAGTGATATATGAACTTGAAAAACAACAGTTATACAACATCAAATGCTTGCCCCAAACAGGCTTACATTCTAGATAAGGAAGAAGAAACAGAAAATCAAGTGACTGTCATAAAGTAGAAGGCAGAAATTTAATAAAAGTGGTGTTATTTAGAACACGTTAGAAGATATAATTATCAGAAGCTGATGAAGAATTGCTAAAGAGCAATGGATGTGAACAATTGAGAAACCTTTCTAAAGTCTCTGAAAAGAAAGAAGCAGTATTTACTGATATGAAGACAAACAGCAAAGTAGAAGACTTGCAGGGGTGAGTGGGTAAAACATTTTATGTTTTTAAAAATATTGAATAATTTAACATACTAATATATGAGCCATCAAACTGAACTATCAGGAAGATTTATGAGGCTAAAGATCCAACAAAACAACCTATATATGAATAAATGTGGGGTCTTCAACATAGAGTTGGTCCTTACAGAAGAATCACATTAGAGGTTGGTTATAATAAACGTCTCAAACTAGGACAAACCATGAAGGACTTCAACAGTCAGGGATCAATTGAGGAAAGAAAAGTCAATATATTTCAAAAAAATTGAAAAGAAAGCCAATGTATTTCCTTGAAAGGTTTCAGAAATCTATCAAATATTGCACTATAAATATTAAAGTTTAATTTACAGAGAGGTTGCTTCATGAATGAAAAGAAGTCGTTGGCATGCTTTGGCTAAAAGAAGAAAATATTATAATGAGGAACTTGCCACATTGATTTAAGATTAAGGAAAAAAAACCTTAGTTTTTATTAATTTGTATTCTGTCTTGATTTAAGCTTCAAGCCTGGGCTGGATTGTAGACTAGCTGGAAAGTTTATATTTAGAACATGTGAGGCTCTGAGTCTATCCCTTTGTACAAAAAAGAATGAAAGGCATGAAGGTGTGGAGGTAGACTTGGAGGATGAAAGGCAGGAAGGTGGGAGCAAGACACGGTGGAAGGGAAGTTATTTAAAAGCCTACTGTTTCTTCTAATTTTGTGGTATGGTGGGTAAAGAGGGACCGGTGTTATAATTGATGAGTGGGGACAAGCTATCTCACAGGAAAATAATCATAATCATACTAACATAATGATTTGACTTGAAAGTTCCAACACTTTTGCCTTATAATTATTAGCAACAAAAATTTATGACATTCATAGACTCATACAATGACAATATAATTACAATAATATCAAGAAGTATGTCAGTTTCAGGTAATTGGTTTCACACTAGTTAAGAAAACATCAGTTGGCATACACATACTGAACAAAGCAAGCAATTCTGCAAAAGCTATGAGAGATCCTAGTGGCCTCCACTGATTATTAATGAATACTGTTGAAAATTTTTTTACTGTGTTAGATAATTTGTGAATGGAAGTTATGTCCACCCAGCAATCATGACAAAGCTGTGAAAATCCTGCCCTTATCCTCTTACATCCACGAGGAAACTAAAACAGGGGTACCTTCATTAATTTATCCAAGGTCACTTACAAAGACAGTTCTTTTCATAATGTTATTACACATTTTCTATTGGATTAAATTGTTGAGGAACTATATTAAAGAAGAGTATTAGGCAAACATCTAGTGAGCTATTACCAATATCAGATCTTTTCCTCAATGTGAATTAATGCTTGCTAATCTGCCATGCTTTCATTCCATCCCAATTACTAATGATAGTGTCAGTCCATAAAAGAATTTGGAATCTTCCAATTCATTCCATTGATGTTTAGTATTTTTCTATGTGTACCACTTGCATCATAACTGACTAAATTCTATCACAGAACCAGTTTTAGAATAGCGTAGTCTCAGTACATCCTTTGGAGATGGCAGCAAGCAGGTTTAGTTGCCAGAGATTGAGTTTTCTCAAAAGAAGTGCTGTCTTTTATCTCTAGTGGTCATCTCCTGTGGCAGGTTCAGCCTGAGGAAGACAACAGCTTCCCCTGACACAGAACAGCATCTGGTGTCCAACCAGGACAGTCACGGGATGACAGCTGCCTTTGCCAGATGGCCTTCATGTCTCCTGGTCTTGTTTTATGGAGGGATTGTTTAAGCATTAAAGATTGTGTTTCACGATCAGCGTAGTGTACCTGGTTTTGCTCCCTAGAAGCAGCTGCTTCTACTCAAATGTCAGAATCTATACTCAGAGAGTGTAATATCCAACCTGACTCTTTTCTTTGGACACACGTGATGACAGCGAGAATAACAAAGATAATTAACTGGGACTAACTATCTTACATGACTATAGCTCACACTTTTGGGAAAAGGCCCAATACATATAAGAAGAATAGCATCAGTAACCAATGCCTAGCTGAACCTAAAGACACTGACTAGGTATCTACCACTTAAGGAGAATAACATTTTTAATCATCACCTTTCAGCTTTCCTGATACAAAGCTCTCATTAGATTCTGATTCTGATATGTAGAGAACAGACATATGCTAAATTCTAAAGAAATAAAAAACTGATTCTATACAGCTAGTTAACGGGGAAGTCGATTTTTCAACTGCATAATATCTAAGAGGAAAAAGGAAACATCCTATTTATAAGAGATGAGGTAAGAAAGAAATTAAGCACATTATTCTTTATCAAACTTTGTATTTGAATCTTAGTTTTATCGATTGTGGGTTTTAAGTACAAGCAATATCAAAATGTACATTTCAGTAGGAATAAAATATCTTGGCTAAAAGAAAAATGAGTAACAAAAATAAATTTTCATTTGAATTCAATATTGCTAAAGCTAGTTGCATGTAAGCAGTCTTTTTTTTTCCTTCAAAGGCTGTACTCTAAATTGAAATGTCATTGATACACTTTTATAAATCAGAACTGCTAGTTCATGTATATTTTATTCCCTATACCAATCCTTTTAGGACATAATTAAATGCAAACAAACAGAAAAGAGCTAACTGGAATCAGCGTGTCCTTCTGAATGACATATCCGTCATACCTGCAAAGCCATCTCATCAGCTAGGCTGCTGCACTCATGCTCATAAATTTGACAAGGCTGGTTGATTCCCTTCCAAGCCCATTTACATTTAGAAATATGTAGCCATAGTAGATATTTTCCCATTAATTTATAAAGTGCTTCAGTTATGATGAAAAGCAAAATGGCTGGTTTCTTTCCAGGGCACAGGTTACTATTCTGACGATCTTTGTATCTCATTGGTGAGTCAGAGGGCTGACTGTTAACTGAAACCCAGGATAAATCTTGCTGTGTTTCAGATGAAAAAGTATTTGGTTAGAGTGGTGCAAGTCTGTCCATGGTGACCTCTTTCATTAGGACAACTTAGGCCAATATGAGGATAAAAGGATTCATCCTTCAGCTTTACAGGCTATTATTTCTAATTAAAAATGGCCCCATAACTCTCCATTTTATTATCACATCTGTACGGTAAATAAATTCATGCTATCAGTAAAATATTCACCAAGGATATTACCTTAAAAATTACTTCATTTTCAAGTTTATCTTCCTAATTAAAATGACTATTTTCCATCCATATTGCTGAAATGTGATTTATAAGGTCAGAGTCCCTAAATATCTGATACTTAAGCTAGAAAAAGTCTCAAATATGAAAATCATGCTGCCTACTAGATAGAAAAAATATTAAACATTTACTGACATTTCACAATAGATGCATAAAAATCCATAGTTCTTCCATGATGTACATGAAATGGAGAAAGTGGATAATCACTGGGAATCACTTTATCACAAACTCAAAGTTAAAGCAACAAGATTAAAATATTCTATCTGCTTTAAATTAGTATGAACAATGGCAGTGGATACTAAGATATATCCACATAAAACTCAATGCTGCTATAGACAGTTCGAAGTGCCCCTTCTTCTACATGGTTGATTCTCCTTCCGCTTCCCCTTTTCTGCTCACCTTTCCCCCTCCCTTTTCTGTTCAGGAGGACAAAACAGAATGATGATAAGATAGAGGGCTTCTTTTTCTTTATATGCAGATGTGAATGTTTATCTCATAATCTTCTAGGAAACAAACAAATAGTTTCTTTTACAAAATCCCAGTTAACAAGTTTCAAGCCTCATCTATCCATGGCACTCGTGTCTCAGTCAGAATTGGTTTCTGTTACCTGACAATACTGTGACTGTGACCTGCCTTGTTGAGACGGTCAACACACATCAACACTATCTTCTGGAAAGAATAAATGCATACCTAGGGACCAAGTTAAACCTAGAACTGAGCCTAGGTCTAAACACCAATATGTAGGAATAGCCATAATTCAAATAGATTATTTCACTAGATACTCCTTACTTTTATAACACCAGAATTATGTGGACTTTGTATGTGTGTGTGTTATGTGTGTGTGTGTGTGTGTGTATAAGTGAGATAGAGGGAGATAGAGAGACAATTTACATATGTTACCTAAAACATAAAATAGAAAATCAGAATCTCATGTTTCTCTCTCTCTCTCTCTC
This sequence comes from Mus caroli, assembly GCF_978045245.1. Classification (NCBI taxonomy): domain Eukaryota; kingdom Metazoa; phylum Chordata; class Mammalia; order Rodentia; family Muridae; genus Mus; species Mus caroli. The sequence continues at coordinate 83,799,026 of NW_028227259.1, read as the reverse complement.
TCTCTCTCTCTCTCTCTCTCTCTCTCTCTGTGTGTGTGTGTGTGTGTGTGTGTTTATGACAGAAAGCAACAGATGAGGCACTCAGAGAAACAGACAGAGGACAGAAAAATGATATGATACATAGACAGATAAATATAGATATATAGATAAGTAGATAATGATAGATAGATTCATTTATATCAAAGGTATGGGCTAAGCATGTTAAGAACACATGCATGTGATTCTAACAGTGCATGTAAGTAGACACTATTAACATTCCAGTTTTGCAGATGAAGAAGTAGTTATAAGGCATAGTACACTGGGCCAAGTTGCATTTCTGTTAAGTAGGGAAGGCAGCACGCTCCCAAGTTTACTCCCACATTGCATAAAAAGATAACTGGCTATAAATATTTGAACATGAAATAATTTTCTGACACTAGAGTTTTCACATATGAAATATGTGTTATCTAAAACTGGAGATTTTTTTAAAATGACTTCTGTGCCATCTATAGTGGCATCTTCCTTGACCTCCAGGTTGCCTTTATTGCTCTCAGTAATATGAATCAGTTTTAACCTCCTTTGCCAGCTCCCTATCCTCCACTTCCTCAACAGAGGGGTTCTACAAAGTCCAGCACACTTTTATGTTCTTACTCCATATTCCTTCCACAGCTGATGGTGACCATTAAAACATGAAACTTAGCTGCTCTTCTCAGGTTTGATATTTTTAATGATATAAAGTTTATTATTTAATAAATTATGCAAGTAAATAAAAATATCACATACCAACATTTACCATATAAACTATCTGGATTTTTTTTCCAAGACAGGGTTTCTCTGTATAGCCCTGGCTGTCCTGGAACTCACTTTGTAGACCAGGCTGGCCTCGAACTCAGAAATCTGTCTGCCTCTACCTCCCGTGTGCTTGGATTAAAGGCATGTGCCACCACGCCCAATGGATTTTTTTAAAATCCCAATAGAATGCATTGACAACTTGTGTACAACGGAATTTTGACTTTCAGACGTCTCCCAGATCTAAGAGTTTTACAGTAATTTCTTTTGTTTAGAGACTGTATCTTTTACTTTTCGACCCAACCTAATCACCCTGTACTCTTACCTAGCTCACATAAATAAATACAGTCTTCTATGAAGTATAAAAACTCATGGTTTCTTGTTTGGGCATGTTGTTCCCCAAGCGCTCTCTCTACCTGCTCCTTCTCATCAGTAGAATTTTAACAATGTTTTGAATTTACTTCAATGATTAATATTTTCCAATGACTAGAGTCATGGAGTTGAACCTCAGTTCCATATTCTACACCTAGGAATTACCTCTTTCTGCAGTAAAAACATTATATAAACTGGCTAAATACAATAGTGAGTTTTGCCTTTATAGATTTTTAAATCTCAAAGACCCACTTCGTAATTGAAAATCTTAGACATATTTCTTTTCTCCAAGAAATTCATGTTAAAATTGACCAAATATGAAAATAGACATCTACTTTACTGATGAATTAATATAAGAAAAGGAATTATTTTTCACTATCCTTAATGGTTATCAAAATTCTCACTGTGAAAATTGCTATTTTCTCATATAAGCTTAAAATCTTTTATGTTTTAAATAAATGTAGTCATTTAAAAGTTATATATAAATAACCTTAAAATGTATATTATATTAATTGTACACTTCTGAAAAAGCTCTATTAGAGTCACAGACTTATCTGTACATTTACAGAAATAAAATTTTGTACCAATTTAACTTTTATTAAATATATAGAAAAATATCTTGGAAACCTTGCTAAATAATATAACCAAATATGAAATGAAATGACTATAATATTTCCATATTGCCTTACTTCATAAATATGTAAATGTAGCATGTTTGTAACAAAATCTATTATATATCTCAGACATTAAGGCAGTATGTGTGGCATAATTATGGGTAAACACACATACTGAGAAATGTTTTAGTTGAATCATAAGTAGAGCCAAATAACAAATTAGCAAAGGTATTTTAGATGGTTATATTTCTAGATATGCCAAACTTAATTCTTATATTTGAAACATTAACTAACCATTTGAATTCTTAGTGTCTACAGTTGAGTTTTTAACACTATGCACTAACAGCACAGGTGTTATAGCCTCTTTCAGACCTGGACAAACAGCCACAAACAAAACAGTAACTGCTTTGTTGGTGCCTTTGAATGAATAGAGTAGCTTATGTCAGTAACAACTATATGAATGAAAACACTAGAAAAATATTTATAAAGCTGTGCTAAATTAGCTGGAAATTCAAAGATTGAATAAGTATTTTGACCATTGATCTATGATGAAACACCATGCCCTCTTATGAATGCTATTCAGTTTTCTGATTGCTAAATCTTGCAGATACATAGTAGGTAGATAAAAAGGATCTGTATTATCAAGCTGCATTGAGTCATAAGAACTTATCATGCTTATAGGACTAGTCACTGATTCTCTTCTAACCATTAGCTATTTGAAAACATAGACCATTTTTGGTGGAATCTATTATTCACATGGGAATCCTGATTTATTTAGAAATGCATGATTAGGAAATATTTCCATTTATTTTTCTGGGATGAATCTCAAGAAAACAAACAGTTCACATGAATCAGGGATAAAGAGAAGTATGCTGAAACGTGACAGTAAGTTTCGATTTAGTTTTGCTGCTGATACTATGCTTAGACCTCTTGCTATTCACATGCATCTCATTTGATCCTTCTGAAAGAAACTGTGAATTTGTTTGCAAGATGCCATTTGCCAGTTTTATAAGACTGATAAGAGACAAGTATTTCACCATGGATTCCGTAGTCATTGTGAAACAGAGCTACAGTTTAAATATAGGTCTTCCAATAACACTCCGAAATAAGTAGGAAGGGATTATTCATTTGGCATGTAAATGTATCCATGATAGATGACAGGAAAGAAAGATTTAGAGACTAGGGTGATGGCTCATCAGCTAGAGTGACTGCTAGGCAAACATAAGGATGTGAGTCTGTATCTCCAGAACCTAATTTGAAGACTGGACACAACTTTCTGCCTATAACTGCAACATGGAAGAACAGGATCAGGCATATCTTGCAAAGCTCATTGGCCCAACAGACTAGTCCAAACAATGAACTTTTGCACCAGTGAGAAACATAGTCTTGTCCACCTCTGTCCCTGCAAGTGCAAACACTGTGCTTGTACTCAGACATCCATATACATATTCTACACACACACACACACACACACACACACACACACAGCACAAGAACAAACACAAATAGTTTACAATAGAATAATATACAATCACTTTTAAAGTTATTTGAAAAATGGATCATTGAAAACATCTAAGTATATTTTAAACTCTGGGAATAAAACCCAAAGCTCCTAATGTTGTAAAAAAAAAAAAAGTAGTCTACTGAATACATAATACATGAAAATTTCTTATGTTCTTTATGTAACTAATTGCTTTACAAGCTATGAGTTTGAGAATAAGAATAATATAATGCCAGTGAAGTCACAGTGTATTCTAAATCAAGTTCTACTAAAATTTTTGGCACAGAACTTCTACCATGCATGAATTATAAAATTCTGAAAGTTGCTTATTTTGTAAGTTCTTCTGTGTGTCACCTATACATGCAAATCAGCTTTTAGCCTCCTTCTCAGATAACAGCAGTAAGAACTCAGCCACATTAATCTCATTGAAACTACTGAGGAAAACAAGCAAAATGATGTTTGGGACTCATTGTTTAACCAGGATGTTGTTATTTCTCCTCAAGTCCTTTCTGAATAAACAATTTGCCAAACTAACCATGTTGAACCATCTTAACAAAGCAAAAGGCCCCTTTGTGAGAGCAAATATCTTTCGGCCTCTCCATGTGTACATGTACATAAGACTGTGTTTTGTGTGTGTGTGTGTGTGTGTGTGTGTGTGTGTGTACTGCCAGAAGACAAAATAGAAGACCATGGTCAAATTTGTAAGAAAAACCCACAAGGCATTTACTAACACTTTGAGGACTAAGACACATCAGACAATTAAGGTTTGCAGTTTGAAGTTTTTGGTAAAATATGCTTAATTTCAGATTATCAGGTGACAATATCCATTTTGTGTTTACTACTTATTAACAAAACTTCAATCTTCTTGGCACAATTCATTTTCCATCTCAATGGGAAATTATAATTCTGTTCTTTCAGCAAGGAAGAACACAATGGAAAATATCTAAAGAATGAGCATCAAACCCAAAGCAATTCTTTTTCTCCTTTGTACTGCAGCAGCCATCTCAAGAACAAAAACAAAGGTCTTACAGTAGGGCAGGAGAACAGACATTTCTATCGTTAAGGGCCTGCCATGCCAATGGGGTAGATTCTTTCTTTAATTCATTTTAAAGCAACCTAGAACAACACTAGTGCTTAAATGGAATATCTGCCTAAATTTGACCATTGTTCCTTAAAAAAGGTCAAGCCACTACAAAAATGTAATCAACTCAATGTCTCTTAGCCTACTGCTTCTTTCGGTTTCTTTCTTTAACTGGCTTGTTGGTGTGGGAGGCAGGAGGTTTAGTTCAAGGCCCCCACACATACTAGGCAAGGGTCCCACCTGCAAACTATATTTAGATTTCTGAACCATTATTTCTTTAAAATGTTCCTCTTAAAATTTTTCTCCCACCAACTTCAATTTCTTGGAAAAATCGGTTCAGTTTCCAAAGAGAAATTAAGAAATGCTTTCCAGTGCTTCACTGTAGAGCGGAACTGGACATTTCCTTAGTCATGATGGAGAATCTAACATTAAGACAGTGCTGACTTAGTGACCATGCTGACTTCCTACACATACTATCTGTGATGTAACGATTATTAATGTTAGGTTTTTCCTTGTTTTGCTTTGCAAAGAGAGAGAGAGAGAGAGAGAGAGAGAGACAGAGACAGAGACAGAGACAGAGACAGAGACAGAGACAGAGACAGAGACAGAGACAGAGGGAGGGAGGGAGGGAGAGAGAGAGAGAGAGAGAGAGAGAGAGAGAGAGAGAGAGAGAGAGAGAGAGAGAGAAAGAGAGGGAGAGGCTACATATAGGAAGCTTGGATAGTAGTTCCCTGAATCCTCTTGTAAAATAGAAAAGAGAAGACACTGTGACTGAGATGTACTTAAACTCCCAGACTCACTAAGTGATCATGTTTGGCCTCAGTAACTCATAGCAAAGAGCAATGCTGTCCCATGTTCTGATTATGACTACCAACCAAAGTGACACATGCACAAAGAGTGAAATTATGCCATTCAAAAATTCAGGTGCAAACACCGAGTAGGGTATTTCACAACCATCTGCAAGAATCAATAACTCTAGAAATGCAGGAAAACATTTCATGGCATAACACTAAGAAAAGTATAGTAGGCTGTAAACTGCAAAGGAGGCTATGTTTTGGATGTAGGGAATATGCATTTATATGAGCTTTGAAAAGCAAGTGCAAACATTGGTCTCAGGAGAAGAATAAAGCAATTTTAGTGTGTAAGAATTTTTTTAGGACAAAAATATGGCTCCACAGTTAAAGGCAAATGCCACCAAGGCTGATCACCATGTTCAATTCCTGGGTTCAAATACGGCATAATCAATGAACCAACTGGCACAATTGTCTTCTGACCTCCACATACATGCTCAAAAAACAGGCACCCAAACATATAATGAACACTACAGAAATAAAATGTAGGTATCCAAAATATAAGGAGGCTTATTTAAAATTTTGCAAACATACAAAATACACACACACACACACACACACACACAATCAATCACAACAGGTTTCTTTCCCAAAGCAGTATAACTGGTTGCAAAATAGAAATGAGTAATTGGTACACCAGTATCAGCCCCTACTTAGTTACCACTTATGTGGCGTTCATGCACAACTATTCAGGCAAAAATACTTTTCCAAATGTTATTTTTATGAATACTGATTCAATTTGGTGCTCAGATACCATTTTTAATTCCTTTAACACATATTGAAAATGGAAATAAATAACAGATCATTGATAGAATTTGTGAACGGCTTTGTTATTACTGTATTTTAATTCTAGGAGAAAGAACCCATTGCTTTTTAGATTCAGTGCAGGCATCCACTGTTGAGGAGTCTATGATTGCTATGGCTGTGTACTATGGTGAAGATGACATTTGATACCCCTTCTCCCAATCTTCCAGGTCTGACCTCCTTGCTTCTTTCTCTATAGCAATGTTTTCTGAGCCTTAGAGAGGTTGGGATAAATGCCTTGTACTTAGCTATCCCTTATTCTCTACTCCTAGTTCAGCCACAGATCTCTGTACTCTTTATAGTTCATTAGAAAGAGAGGTTTCTTACTTAAGGATGAGAGTGTCATCCTATAGCTACAGACCGAGGTAAGAACACTTTGACACTATGTCAGAAGTTCCACCTATGGTCTGTGACCCTCCAGCCATGGTAGTTTTTGTTTATCTATCTATCTATCTATCTATCTATCTATCTATCTATCTATCTATCTATCTATCTATCTTTAGTGGAGTTACAAAGCCAGGTATTATTATATCCTAAGGAATTGTCCTATCAACAACCAGGCTTGGATAGAAGGCTAAATGGACCCTATGTCTCACTGCAACTTCTTACTGATAGACTCATGCCTTTTGTCTGGTACCACAAGTGACCCAACTATATACCAATGGATAGTACCAAGGCAACTGTTATAGAGATGCCTTTGGTTAAAGTAAAGGAATCTCAAGACAAAACCATAGGTCATGAATCTAGAAAAGGGAAAGGTAATTAGGAGAAAGCACTCTTAGGAGGGAGATGTTGGCATAAGAATAGAGGAAGAGGGATACCAGAATGTCTTGTACACATGTTTGAAATTGTAAAAGAACTAAAGAAAAAGAAAATATGTCACTTTAGTTGTCTCTTAAAGTAATTTTTATAGTTAAAAATTTTAATAGGTATAAAAACAGGAAAACAGAGCTTTGGCTTTTACTTAAAACCTAGTTCATGCGGTTTTTTATCACTATTGCTCTGTAGTAAAGCTTGAGGTCAGGGATGGTGATTCCCCAGACAATCTTTTATCGTTAAGAATTGTTTTCACTATTTTTTTTTTTTGCCTTTCCAGATGAATTTGAGAATTGCTCTTTCCATGTCTTTGAATAATTGTGTTGGGATTTTGATAGGGATTGCCTTGAATCTGTAGATTGCCTTTGGTAGGATGGACATTTTTACTATGTTAATTCTGCCACTCCATGAGCTTGGGAGATCTTCCCATTTTCTGAGATCTTCACTTTCTTTCTTGAGAGACTTAAAGTTGTTGTCGTACAGATCTTTCACTTGTTTGGTTAGAGTTACCCCAAGATAATTTATATTATTTGTGTCTATTGTGAAGGGAGTAGTTTCCCTAATTTCTTTCTCATCCTGTTTATCATTTGTTCTTGAAAGAACTACAGGGATGGAATGGAGAGAACCCTGAGGAAAAGAAGGTCCAGCAACAGGCCCAAAGTGGGATCCAACTCAAGGGAAGGCCCCAAGATCTGACACTATTACTGAGGCTATGGGGGGCTCACAAGAACGGACATATCATGACTGCCTCCAAAAGACCCAACAAGCAGCTGAAAGAGTCAGATGCAGATATTTGCATCCAAAAAATGGACAGAAGATGCTGACCCCTGTGGTTGAATTAGGAAAGTTGGAAGAAGCTGAGGAGGAGGGCAAACCTGTAGGAAGACCAGTAATCTCAATTAACCTGGATTCACAAGATATATCAGACTCTCGACCAGCAACCAGGCAGCATATACCAGCTGATATGAGGCCCCCAACACATATACAGCAGAGGACTGCTGGGTCTGTTTTCAGTCAGAGAATATGCAACTAACCCTCCAGATACTAGCTTCGGAATGATGATGTCTTGAGAGTGGCCTTGAATGGCTATTCCTCATGTGACCAACTCTAATGTGCTGAGATCACACAAGCTGACATACTCATGCCAAGTTAAACTTAATATCAGTTTTTGTTTTTTGTTGTTGTTGATGTTTTAATTTTAGTTTAGTTTAGTTTAGTTTAGTTTAGTTTAGTTTAGTTTAGTTTAGTTTAGTTTAGTTTTGTTTAGAGACAGGGTTTCTCTGTGTAGCCCTGGCTGTCTGGAACAGACCTTTTAGACCAGACTCACCTTGTACTAGGAGTGTGCCTGCCAGTGTCTCCCAATAGCTGTGATTAAGGGTATGTTGTGTACCACCAACACCTGGCAACTCAATTTCTTTTAAAGATGATATTTCAGCCTTAGGCAAACCATGATATATAAAATTTAACATTGTTGCTACCTTGTGTAACAGTATTTTAGATTAGCAATTTCCATCACATTCCAGGTTAACTTTCAGAGAGAATAAATTTAATTATTTTATGTTGAGAAATTCATCTTTCCTTGGTTACTGCCTTAGTTCTTTATGAGAAACACACACACAGAGACAAACAAAAACCAACCTGAAACAAATCTCTAAAAGTATAAGGCAAATATTTATACATATCCTTTTTCAACAATTGCCAAAACGTGACTGGCTAACTAGTTAAATTATTACTGTGTTGGTTTGTGACATTACCATACTTTATTTTTAAAAATACTAAAGACTAATAGTTAAAAACTTAACAATATGCCTGGATATCAATTCTTGATCTAATCATATATTTTAGCATCCTGATTATTGAAGCTGCTTCTCTCTTTAATCAAGAATGTTACCACTAAGAGACACCTAAAATTATTTTTTTTAATTTTAATGCAAAAGTAAAAATACTTAGAAATAAGAATATAACATTCCTTCTACTGAAATACAACGAAGTATTAAAAGCTATTATGCTGTTCCAGTGTCGTAGTATTATTTACTTAGGATCACCATTAGTGTATGGAAAATTAGATGAGTTGACATCACCAAGACCAAAATCATCAGGGTCAATTCAAGTCTTAGCAACCCAGCAGAAGAGATGTGATGTTCAGCTATTATTGTTTTGTAGACAATATTGGAAAACTGAGCTACAATTTTAGTGATATAGTGAGAAAATCTCATTTTACATTAGTCTAAAGAGAGATTGTAATATTTGAAAAATATAAACTCTTGTAACAGCCATGGATTAAGAAGAAGAAAAGTAAGTAGAAACAGAGCTCTTTGATTCTCTCTTGCAAAAACAAACCCAGTATCATGTTTTTGCTGTCACTTGTCCTCTGCTTCTTTTTAATATAATTTCAAAGCCATTCATTGACCAATGACCTACCAGAGTCAGGAAAAACAGCAAGCATAGTTATCTGATTGCTGGAAGCACTCATTTGGATCATATTCCCTAAAATAATTTTTGATCCCGTTACCAAAAGAAAATAAAAATGAAATCAAAAACAAATTTTCTGAGAATAACGGCTACAAATTCTTAATTTAAATGTTGGTGAAATTTAGGTAGATTATTCAAATTAATTAATATGTTATTGACTGCTGCTATTTATATATTAAGTAAAGGACTATATATTGTACATTTTGGAGTATTTGTTGTTGAACAGTTTATAAAACAAAACAGATATTAAACTTTGTTTGCACATAAATAAAGTTAAAAGAATTCTAGTTTCTTCAAGTCAGTTAGTTCCCATGTTCCGAAATCCATGTGATGCCGTCTGGCACATAAGCTACTCCCTGGCACATAAGCTACTCCCTGGCACATAAGCTACTCCCTGGCACATAAGCTTCTCCCTGGCAGACGATAAGGAAGTGCTGAGGTTATTCTCTTACTTGTACTGCTTGTCTTTCATAGTGATAATTTGCACCTACAGTGGATCCTTTAACTTGATAACAACTTACATGGTCAGACTTAGCAATATTTACCAGGAATTGAGATTTGCCTCAAACTACCAAATCTGCAGGAATTATTTGAAAAGTGCATGATTTACTAAGTTCCCTTAGCAATCCACTCCAGAGAGACAAGTCACATTTCAATCTTGTTCGGCACGTTATCCTAGCTAATAACGGACAGTTTTTCTAGGTAAATTATGTTAAGGCTTACAGGAAGGTTTTACAGACCGTGGACTCATGCCAGGATTTTTACAGACAGACCAAATGTAAGTTGCACTGAGAGAAGACTAAGATGCTCATCCTCCTACAACTAACTGGGAAGGGAAGGGTTAAAGAACATGCTCATTACAGAGAAATATATTTTTTTCTTATCTTTTAAAAAGTTTCTTATTTATTTATTTATTTATTTATTTATTATTTATTTATATTACTTATTCTCTTGACATCCTCCTCACTGCCCTCTTCCAGTTATCACCTCCCATATTCCTCCTTCCATTCCCCCAACTTTTCCACTCTGATCTGTTGGGGCCCCTCCTGGGTATCCCTCCCAATCCAGGCACATCAATTCTCTGAGAAAGTAGGTGCTTCCTCTCCTACTGAGTCCAGATAAGGCAGCCCAGCTAGAAGAACATATCCACATATAGGCGACAGCTTTTGGGATAGCCCCAGCTCTAGTTGTTCAGGACCCACATGAAGACCAAGCTGTACATCTGCTACAGATTTGAAGGGAGACGAAGATCCAGCCCATGTGCTTGTGGTTGATGGCTCAATCTCTGAGAGCCCCAGGGGTCCAGGTTAGTTGACTCTGTTAGTCTGCCTGTGGCGTTCCTAAATCACTACAATTTCTCCACTGTATGTTCATTATCATTCAAATTGTGAGCAAATCACAACTGAAATTGTGTTTATTTTTCCATTTGGAAAAATATGGAATAGAAATGAATAAATTTGCCTAGATCATTAAAGACAAAATTCTTCCAGTCTCATAGAGGATGAATATGAAGAAATAAGACAGTAAACAATGAGAAATATTGTCATAAAAGTTATGGGCTAACATGCAGGCATACTGCTATCCCTTCAGCTTCATACTGACCTCGGTTTTGTAACTTTAATAATTGTCCACTAACAATGAAACTTCAGCCAGAACCCTTTCATCTTGACCTTAGGTCACAGTACATTAGGAAATGAATTAAAATTGATATGTTTTATAGTATCAGAAGATAATGCACAATTTAGAATTTCTCTTTTGAGAAGGTAGTATGACAATAAAAATTCTTTTAAGTTAAATACTCTAAAAGTAGACCAGAACATCTTGTAAGTCCCTGAGGGTGATATGAGCGGAATTGGTATGAAACTAGTGGTTTTTCAACTCTTTTAAATCACACCCAAAAGCACATTTTTGATACAGTGTTAGAATATTTCCAGTTTTTATTGAAATATCTGGTCAAATAGTTGGCTTGTGTGTATAAACCACATCATTGAAAACTTGTCATAAATATATAGAAGTAACCTAAAGAGATCTTGATTTCTAGCAAGAGATGTACAGTCAAGTTTTGCCTATTCTTCGAGCCAAGTAAAACTTAAAGCCTTCAATATTATCAATGAAATAGAATAGAAAACCTTCAAATGATGGACAGAGTAAGGCATGCACATCAGACATATTTTGATTCAGAAAAAAAATATTGAACCGAGCTTGTAGAGATTTTTTTTTTACTGCATATTTTCGGAAATAAAGAACAACTAGATGCAACCATGAGTCCAAGGTGCCACAAACTGACCTGGAACATTGGTAAAGAGCACTTATCAATCTTACAAAGGAGCTGTATGGAGGCTGACCATGTGGTGAACAGGCACACATGCCGACAAAACACATACACACAAAATAATAGAATTAAATCTAATAAAATAAATAAATTAAATTAAAAAAGAGAAAGTTAAAAAAAAAACTCCTCAAAAAAAGTTAACTCCCTTGATCCCAAGATCTAGGATGACAGCATCATAATGTTTCAGGTAAGTTTTCTTTCTTTCTTTCTTTCTTTCTTTCTTTCTTTCTTTCTTTCTTTTGTTTGTTTTTTCGAGACAGGGTTTCTCTGTGTATCCCTGGCTAACCTGGAACTCACTTTGTAGACCAGGCTGGCTTTGAACTCAGAAGTTCGCCTGTCTCTCAGGTAAGTTTTCTATACAGCACACCCTACTTTAAGAAAGTAAGCAGAATTATTTATGGTGACATCTCCCTCCATATCAATAAAGGCCAAGGAAGCTTATATCATATAACTAATAGGTTATGACATTGTCTCTTCTTAAAAAGCTGATACTAGAGTAGTTTAGGGGGAATATAGACATCACTAAGAAAACAAACAAACAAACAAAAACAAGGTCCTCCACCTTAAATCTTAAGTTGAATATATATTCTTTTAGATTTATTTTATTTTATGAGCATGTGTACTTTTTCTGCATGTTTAGCTAACAGAATTCCAAAGAGAGTGCGGGATATTTTGCAACTAGGGTTACAGAGAGTTATGGGCAGCCATGTGAGTGCTGGGAATTTAACCTGGGTTCTTTGGGGGAGCAACAAGAGCTCTTGACCATTGAGTCACATCTCTAGAGCCCCTTTTAAAATTTTTGGATTCCCCATTCCACACAACAATAGCAAAGCACGCAGTCTTTAACCCATCACAAAGATGATGATGTGAATGGAATCCAAACCTTAAACTTCTGGCATCTAGAATGGCAACTAGTCACTCAGGTCTTCTTAATAGGAAAATATCAGGAGACCCTAGCTGTGAGCTCACCCTTATCCCAAGTGTGTTTAATCAAAATAAGAAGCATCTCTCCTCTGCAATGGGTCAGAAAAAACTTAAAGGTTTATCTATAGGCCAGTAACAAGATTGTGACAAAAATCCACAGTTTGGATTGTAATAAAGCAAGCCAACTAAAACAAGGTTTGAATACAAGTTCATATACACATAGCACAATACACAATATATAATGGAAGAAAACATTAACTACATAGAAAACCAGGAATGTCACAAACTTGCCATTGTCAAAATTCATAGATTTTATAGTTAGTCATCCCACAGAGATTTCTACAACCATCTTCCAATGTTCCAATGCTAAATTAGAAAACCACAAAAAAAGAAGAAATGAAACAGGAAACCATCTTAAAGATGAACACAAAATCTTAGCAAGGAAAGAAAAACAAAGAAGAACATGACAGAAAATTCAGAAAATGAAATTTAAGATTATGTAAAAACTTATTTGTGCCCTGAAAGCCAACAATGAAGTACAAAGGGAAGAATCATTTACCTTTAAGACATAACAACACAGTTGCTTAGTTTAAACATGGGCTCCAAAAAGGTTGAAGAAAGGGAAGGAAAAAAGCCAGAGAAATTGACACAATAATTCTTGTTTCAAACTACCCTCAGTCTGGAGCATGCCTCCTGACGGTACCGTGCTGACAACTCCCTTGGGACTCACTGACTGAACAGGAAGGCTTGTAACGGGCTATACAGACGACTTCCTGTCAATAAAAGAGTCCAAAGTCCACTGCGGTGAAGATGTAAAAGTGGCAAAGTATCCGGAATTTGATTTTATTTATTGACAAGATGGACTGAGAGTTGACACAGCCCTAAATTTTAATCTAGACAAGTCTTAAAGGTTTAACACATCTCCAACGTTAAATAGATTTGTTACTTCATTGCCTGAAATTTCTAAGCGACTTTCTTGGTAATATCTTTTCTGAAAGCATTTGGGAAATCTATGAACTATCCAAAGTAGTTTTCCTGCCATTTTCTAAATAAAATATAAGCATTCTTTCTTGGAGCTCAGCTTAGGAAGTGCTTGAGATTTCTGACAGGTCATGAATGTGGAGAAAACTGATTTAATAAGGTAAAGAAAAAAGACTTTTTTTTTTCTTCCTAGCAAGAACTGGGAAACAAAGACCTCTAGGCCAAATTGTATGAAAGCCACAAAAGTTCCAGTAATGATTCCTGCCTACAACTTTAGTATTATTTTTTAGTATACCACAGATCTTGACATAGTAGAAGTAACAGGTTACAGTTTTGGCAAATAAAAGTCAAATTTGTTATTTTTATGGATGAAGAAGGAAGTCCTTTACTATCAGCAAGAGCACTTGATGTATAAGATGCCCTGAAGAGGTTTTCACATTCTGTGTTATCTCTGTCACTAAATATGTGTAACTCAGATCGCTTGAAGAAACAGGAAATGAAGAAATAAAAAAATATTCTTTTTCTATTCAAATATCCTGTGTATTTGATACACATTAATGTCAAAAATAGAGAAGACAGATGAATTATTCCACAAGATAAGGAAATTCAAGACTCATAATCACTGAATGTAACGCATGACCAGAGAATTTCTTCTGTCATAAATAAGATTAGGACAACCAAAGACATGCAAAAAAAAAAAAAAAAGTTTATAGACAGGGTTACCTCTGAGGTACACAACCAACACGGTCACAGAAGGACTCATCCTCTAGTGCACCTACATATGATGTCTAATGGTTTTACCAGTTACCTTAAGTAAGCAAATGCTCACAGGATAATAAAGCGTATTCAGCATTAGTGCCCTCTACTTCCTTTGATCCTAACTGCCTTGTATCTCACAAAGATGGTACCTCAGTCGTTTGATACAGAGCCCCCTGGAATCCAGGCTTCCACCTGGCACCCTACTCTACTTGCAAAGCTGTATCAGAAGTTCTGCTCAGAAATGATTCCTGGCTGCAGGTGGGTGGAGGGTGCAGTCTGGGAATGCAGCATATTAGAGCTGAGTCAGAAGGTAAGTCCTGCAAGCACCAAATGATACTATTCATATGGGCAGGGAGGGTCTCTAACCTATTCCTGATCCCAGTATCAAGATGATGGAGAGTCTGAAATAAAATATTCAATCATACGTATTCATCAATAATAAAGAATAAGATCTTGTGACATTCAGAAATGGGAGGACCACGGTAATTAGGCAAGGAGAGAAAAGGGTGGAAATGTAGTAATTATAGAAATCACATATAAAATTCTCAAAAAAGTATTTAAATTTTCAAAATCACTAATAAACTGTTGGGGTTTGCAATCTCTTAGAAATTGCCTCTTCCACAGTGGACTGGCCTAGAGAGTCCAAAAGACTAATTGCTCTTGCAGGGCCTGCAGTAACCATTTACCGTGAGTGGGTCTGGTAATTAAGCTATCTCTTTTATTTATAGTTAACGTAAAACTATCTAGCACAGTTACTTCCTGATTTTCATCATAGCTGTGTTTACAAATTTATCAAGTTAAAAA
The DNA here is from genome assembly GCF_978045245.1 of Mus caroli. Lineage (NCBI taxonomy): Eukaryota > Metazoa > Chordata > Mammalia > Rodentia > Muridae > Mus > Mus caroli. The sequence continues at coordinate 83,783,947 of NW_028227259.1, read as the reverse complement.
AGCACAAGCTATTAAAAATATTACATTAATTCTTTTAAAAAAGCAAATAGGGCAAAATTCAAATAACTGTTCAGATTTTTACTTTCCTTCATGGTTTAAAGGAAATTAAAAGCACACATTCAAAGCCTTGGATTAATTATTATAAAACCCTAGAGGATTCTCCTTCATAAACAAAAATATAACTGTAATATGTTCTTTTTTCTGAAAGTCTTTACTCTGTGATCTCCCAACTAAGATTCAGAACAATTGTTTCCTCTGAAAAAAAATTGAATGTCAAGACATGCTAAAAATGCCAAGGTAGATCATACCTTTAATGTAAGGAAGTCATGGAAAAACCCATTCTTCTTTTGGGTTACCCTTATAAAACAAATCTTTTTTTTTTTTTTTCGGTTTTTCAAGACAGGGTTTCTCTGTGCAGCCCTGGCTGTCCTGGAACTCACTTTGTAGACCAGGCTGGCCTCGAACTCAGAAATCCACCTGCCTCTGCCTCCCGAGTGCTGGGATTAAAGGCGTGCGCCACCACGCCTGGCTCATTTTTTTTTTTAAATTTTAGATTTGTTTTCTTTTGATTTTCATTTCTAATCAGTTTTATTCTATATTTGTGTTTATTATTTTGTCTCCAGGTTTGCATATATACCACCTACCTTATATGCACAGAGTCCAGAGAGGACATTAGGCCTCCATTGACCTAGAGTTTGTATGGCTGTGAACTACCATGTGGGTGTTGGAATTTGAATCTGGGTTCTCTTGAAGAGCAGTCATCACTCTTCAGCACTAAGTTGCCTCTCTAGCCCCCTTAAATTTAGACTTGAAAAGATATAGCACATTATCTTTTTCTTAAAGATTTTGCTAAACAAGTATGAAAAACGTAAGTTGATTCTGCCTTTAACTAGATTACTTTGCAAAGACTCTCTGAAGGCATTTCTTTTATTGGATTTACTAATAGCACTCTGAGACTACAAATTAATTAATTATGGATACAATAATGCTTTGACATTCCATAAAATCATGAAAACTAAATGTTATGAATCTTTCTAGAAGGAAATTCTGAGGATAGATATACCAACAGCTTGAAATTTTACAACAAGCTAGCCTTTTTTTCCAATGATATATATCTTAATTTTGAATAAAAATATGACCAGAAGAGCAATATTATGAGTAAAGCAGTTCCAGGTTTTGATTCAGAATATTTCAGTAACGTGATTCCAGAACCAGAATGATTGCTATTGATGATATGTTAAACGTCAAGACGTGGACTTGCAAGATGTCTCAGTGTGTAGAAGTGCTTGTCATAGATTTGTGACTAGAACCCACAGAATGGAAGGAAAAAAAAATGGCCCATCAGTTAGTCAGCTGAGCTGGGTGTGGTGAGTGTGTGTGTGTGCGCGTGTGCATGTGTGTGTGTGTGTGTGTGTGTGTGTGTGTGTGTGTAGTCTCCACCTAGATCCAAGCACATACAAAGAGGGTGGAATGACATGAATACAAAAGAAATGATTGAGTCAGGAGGAAATATTTGATAGACTTTGGTATTAAGGCTTTAGAAGTACTTTCAGATTGAAGAACCAGTATTTTTACATATTACTGTTGTTACTTTAAAATAAATACATAAGAATAAATTAGATACTTTCATAAATAAGCATTAAGGCATGCTGTACTTATCGAGAGTCAATACAATATTTTCATTGAGTTATTCAATGCATTTAGTTTCACTGAATTTCTGAGGGAAAAAATTAAAATTAAACTTAGATTGGAAGTTCTGTCTAAATCATATGTCTTTAGGCTTAAGAGGTTTTAAGTGTACAGTTACTGGCTGATTTTACCTTATATAAACAATCTAGGGTCAAACATTCATATCCAACTTAAATACTGGTTGCGTAAGAACCATTTTCATAAGCCTTTAAACTGCGTAGATGGCCAGAGTCCAAATAATTTCCCAATAAAAAGGAGAAATAGATGTGGGGTTTCTTGTATCCAATTCGCATGCAGGGAACAATGAAATCAATCTTTGTTCAGCTAGAATTGAGTCAAGTGTTTGCAGCCATTACTAAGGGTGGTGGATAGAGCAGCTAAAATCCCCATGGGTAACAGATCCACACTGTAGAACCAGGAGATTAAAATAGTCGTAATCTGCCAACCAGGTTCTAGCAAGGTCCAAGGTAATAAGTTCACCAAATTTGAGGTACAGTGAAGAAAAAGTCAAAGCTACTGTAAAATTATAACATTAAAAAATTCCACTTAATCTGATAGTTAACACACACACACACACACACAGTATAGTTTGTTAAACTTTGGTCAATATCTTAAGATAAGGCTGTTTAAATTTTAGTAGGCATTTCATTTTAACTCCCTTCTCTACATTCTTTTCTTTCACTTCTTGTCCCCATCCCCTCTACCTCTGTGTCCCAGAAGTGGCATACGAGAGACTGCCACCACATACTTTCAGATGCTTATTTTTTCCAAATGGTTATTATTCCTCATAAATACACTCCAGAGTGTTTACAACAGAACGTGCCTTGAACATTTGAGTTCCAGGTTTACAAAGAAACCTTTCATTTATTTATTCCATCATTTAAGCATTCATTTCCCAGGGAATTCATTTAGCCATTTGTACAGTTCATATGCTTATACTTATTGCTTCAGAGGTGTGCATCTGTTAAATTAATGGTTATAGACGGGCAGGGCACATGAGCTAATCTGGCCTCCTCCATCTCCAGAGATCGAATTTCTTGCTGTTTTCAGATTCTTCAAGTGGTTATAACATGTCAAAGAGCTATTCTAGTGGCTTGTTGAAGGGAAAAATGAAAATCAATGTTAACTGAAAACTGATTCTCACTAGTCCGTTCTCTCTTGCTCCTTGTGTACATCATCAAGATGTTATGAGTAAAGAAGATGAGGTTACTGTGAGGTTTGAAGCTGCAGTGCTTTCAGGATAGGAAATTGACAGACTAACTTTATGATTGTGGTATTGCACTTCCAGACTTTAGTCAAATCCTAAAGGACACAGATGATTTTCTCATAGATTTTTAAGAAAAGAGGTTTATATATACTAAGGGCTTATGTACTTCTGTATAATAAAGGACACATAGAAAGATATTCTCAGAAGCAATATTATCTGAGTATAATTCTTTAATGTATACTTTTCAATGTCTTTCCTTTTGCTTCTAGATAGAAAACAGTAGCCCAATTTGTCTGTACTACTAATTCTTCGATATTTTTAAAATATTTATTTATGTATGTATATGAATACACTGTCTGCATGTCTGCTTACCAGAAAGGATATCAGATTGTATTATTGATGATTGTGAACTACCAGGTGGGTGTTTTGAATTGAACTCAGGACCTATGTAAGAACAGCCAGCACTCTTAACCACTGAGCCATCTCCCCCAACCCAAGTTTTTAGAATTTTAATAAAACCTCATAAAGTTTCATTGTATCTGAATTAGGCAATTGATTCCAAATCATTGAAGCTAAAACACAGTAGCCTTGTTGAATTACATATATAATTATTTATCTTACTCGGAATGCCACAGGAATGCCATAAAGCCTACATGAATCAGGCTAAAAGAATTGTAATCACAATATTTAATTAAAAAAATAATGTTAAATTTGAACCTTAGTTGGAATATAAAACCATTCACTTGCTTTTATGACAGTTGGAACCACAGAATGATTTGTGGCTTGTGGCACACAGATATTAGCAGAAGGAAATGCCAATGACATCACTGGGCCATTAAAGCAGATAAGTTCACCTATTAAAGAACAATACTAACAGTGTTTTATATTTTTGCTAACCTGGCATGCTGAATAAGCTGTGCTGAATATTTTCTTTTATATAAATACATCATTAGCTATACTATTTCTATCACTTGTCCCTACTTATATGAATGTTTTTCCAATATTTAATAATGCCAAATATCTAAGCACATTATTCATTGTGTTGTAACTTAAAAAAAGAAAAAGTTAAAGCTATACAAATACAAATTCAAAAACGTTTTCTTTCTAAAAAAATAAGAGTGAACTATCATCTATAAGTAAAGTAAGAGCAAAGACAATTAAACCAATATAAAGAAAGAATAAAATTTGTATGTTTTCCTTCCTCACTTCATCTCCATGACTTTGCACAGAATCTGCATTTGCCATTTCTCACTTATTTCAGGATAAGCAAACAAAATCTGTTCTCAGGGTTGATACATATAGAAAATTAAATACAGCAATTTTATATGCAAATAGCAGGTGTTCAGGGCCCTCTCAATCGGTGCTATTTTCATTGTGGCTGTTTTTACAATTTCATTGACTGACTCTATAAACTGTTGAGAGCTGCTTACTCCTCGAAATATTTCTGACGTCTTTCAAACACATTTAGATGAGCAACACAAAATATAATTACAACCATAAGCCACATCTGGCAAGCGTATCAGGTTTGCGTAGGGCTCTAGTGACTACCAGATGTCGAATCACATACATCAAAATGCATGTTTTCTTCTGCGGTGGATGACCACTATGGGGAGGAACAATGCTAATTATTCACAAATTTAGCATTTAGCAATGTGAAAAGCCAAAGTTTTACATTCACTGCAAGGATGCTTCTAACAGAAGACCAATAATATCAGGATTAAGATCTGTGACTTCAAATCTTAATTTGTCCCTGTTTCTTGTTTGTCTGTTTGGTTTTTTTAATCTATATCTCATCATTTTAATACTATATAATCTTCAGTTTTTAGTTTCATCTCAGAACCAAAAGAGATTAAACTCGGCCGAAATAAATGAAATATAATTTAATATTGGCTGTAGCTTAGCAGACAGCTTTCATGCCGTAGGAAAACAAAGTAACTTTGAAAGGCGTTATTGTCATCATGAATTTGGGACTGGATAAACCCATTTGTATATTAATGTATGTATCTGCATTATCTAGTTCCCATGCCGAGGTTCCCAGCATGAAGGGTTGACAAATTCCTTTAATATAATAATGTTTATCACAGATATTAACAAGAAAGGCACACAATTTCCCCAATACTAATTACTAATTACAATACTAATTACAATGAAGGTTGAGTATTGACACACAAAAGGCACTGAAAAGAAATCAGGAAAACCCACAAAGCTTCATAGCTCCTGACTTGCCAGAAATATGCTTTCACTATAAAAAAAAATAATGGCCCCTTTCAATTAAGACTTTGTTTGTAATGCTGCAGGCTGAGCAAGGAGCACAAACTCCAAAACATCTGGATGGGAGGACTTTCGAAATGGATGGGTTGTGTGATGGAGACAGCTGTGGAGCAGGGGAAAGTGTGAACGTGATAAAATACGTGTGTCAAATTCCTAAAAAAATAACATTTTTTCAAATATTAATTTTCCATGTATTTTCACGGATGTCAGCAGGTGCTACAAATACTTTCACAGGTACAAATACATACCTAGGAAAGGGTATAGCAATGCATTTCTGGTTAAGTGTACCCAACAAAAAAGTCCTCATCCCAATTTTATTTAGATCCAGTTGACTATACTTACCCTACCCTTTTCTCTGATAGTCTTACATTTATATTGATTACATTTAAAGTATGAGTACACTTTAATCTGATCAGAAACCCCAAAGAAAACGGTTTTCTTTTTAGTTTTGTAATTAAAACCATAATTTAATTATTATTCTAATAGTTTGCACTTGATAGTTTGCACTTAATAGTTTGCACTTTAAAGTCATCAATTTTTTCCCCTTTTGGATGATACTATAAGGCATGTTTTCAAAAGGACAAAAAGTGACATGGTGTTGATTGTACTAAACTACTCATAGGATCTGGCTTCAACAGAGCACAGATACAACATTCACACATCAAGGACTTTGCCACTTCTCAGTCGGAGTACTTAGAGAGGCATCTCTGCAATAACAAACATTAAAATGCAATGAACTGTAACGTGGCATGGTTCTGTGCTTTTCCTCGGTAGATTACTTGAAGGTGAACAGAGTAGGGTTCACGGACCTTGGACTTAGTCTAGATTTCTGCAGACCAAGTTTAAGTTACACTGAGAATAAAAGCAATCTACTCATCCTCAAGTAACTAACAGCCCTGGATTACAGAAAGATGCTCTCTAAAGGGAAACATTTTGGTTTTTTCCCCACAACCTTTTTGCATTTTGCAGAACGAACCTCATGAGTGTCCAGGTAGAGCCTGGACACTCTGAGCCTGTAGAGAAGAGTGAGTCTTCTCTTATATTATGGCACACAAATATATATTCCTTAATATAATAGTGGTCTCAGGAGTATTTCTTTCCTTGGAAACGTTATTTTGGCGTAAAACTACACATTAATTAGTGGTGTAAATTGAGTCATGTCTATACCATGAATGGACTGCAAATATCCTAACACTAGAAACTGTGAACTATGTTATGTCCAGAGGAAGAGTAAAGTTTTGTACAGAGTAGCTTTTGTGGATGAAATCGAGTACCCTCAATGCTTCTATGTTGTGGCTCCAATCCCCACTGGGCTTGAATGTGTAGACAGAGCTTCTGTGGGAAAAGATAAAGTTCAATGTTTTTACGAATAAAATCCTTCTCTCCATACTACTACATTTTTGGATACTTCTAATCACCAAAAGCATAAAGTTTATACTAACACAATCAAGTCTCCAAATCTCCCAGATAACAATTGGCCATGCTACAGTTCAGTGAAAACATGACCCACTTTCTAACCTTAGAGCGCATTCCTCCATTTAAGGTGTCCATCATGCAGAGTTGTCCCTCACCCAAACAAACGTCAAATTCCAGGCAAAGGTCTGAGATTTATGCCTCTGACTGAACAGGCACATGGCAGAAGTTTCCTTTATCACCCTCCTTAGGTTCAAAGACCTTGTTGAACAAAACTCAGAAAAACACTTGCTAGAATGCTGATTCAAAGTTGCACAGTTAGTTGAGTTGTATGACAAAAACACACAAATCAAACACACACACACACACACACACACATTTGCACAAATATGCATACTTCTGAGTGCAGGCACTTGAGTAAGTATGCACACAGATCCATTAAGCAAAGAAGTCATGAGCACCAAATGCTGTCTGCACTGGCCGCTTTCTCAGCATCAGCATATGTTAACCGAATTAGAAGCCCTTTGCACTCTGTCCTTTGGATTTTAATGGAAACTTTATTATACTGAAATGGCTGATTAGGTAATTGGTAATTAGTGATCAAGTCAATTTTCCAAATCTCCTTCTTCGGAGACTGAGAAGTCAGACCAAGCGTCTCCCAGATAACTAATCACACATTTAGGTGTCCAGGCAGCCAGAGTCTAAGCCGAGGGCTTCTAGAAGCCGGAGGTCCTCGGGAATGTCAGGCACAGACGAGAAGGTAAACTGCATATTTTCACTTAAAGATCAGCATTTTGAGAACTCATGTTGGAAAATTGGGGGGAGAAGTAATATGGACACTGTTTATCTTGTCATAGGGTGAAGCCTTATAAGATGGGTGTTTTTATACAAAAAGGACAAGGCAGCTTTCTAAAATTATGTGCACACGAAGGGAGTAAAGGCCATGCGAGGACAGAGGCAGCAGCTGCATTCACATCAAGAAAAGAGTCCTCCTCACCAAGGACTGAATCAGCTGAAACTTGGGCTGCCGACCGTCCAGAACGCTTAGAAAATAGTTTTCGATTACTTAGCCACCAAGATGGTATTTTGGGATGACCAAAGTTGATTGACATATTTGACTAACACCTTTGTGACAGCGATCACTCCCCTCCCCCTCTCCCCCCCTCCCCTCCCCCTCCAAATTCATGTTTGAGTAAGAGAAAGGTCAGGAAGAAGAACCTTGCCCACCATTATTCCTTTGGCTTCAGTGAAGAGAGGTAACCTTTCTAACAAATGGATTTCAGAAAATACGGTGACAGAGCAAGCTTACTTATTCTCTTATCTCTCCGCTCTATCTCTGTCTAGAAAAATACACGAAGTGCATTTTCTCCTATTTTCACAGAAGCGTCATGCTACCTAGTGATATCAGTATCTTGGCATGGTTGAAATGCCTTACATCCTGAATGGAACACGGCTGAGATGTTGCAACTTTAAAACGAAGCATCTCCTCTGTTGGCCATTTCACCACCAGCTGGAAAAAGTAGGTACTATCTGGAGGAAGTAGCTCACCAGGGGGCCTGAATGGAAGGCTATTCCTGACCCTGGATCCCTTCCTGTTACTTTGCTTCCTGTTTCTAATGAGATGAGTAGCCTTCTCCACACACAAGGCTAGGCTCGAGTGCTGCCTCAGCAAACAGCACCAATAAATATAAGCAGAAACCACGAACAGTTTGCTTCCTTTCAGTTGTTCATGTCAGGAAATTAAAGTTGGACCAAAGAAGAACATTGTAGCTACCTGAGTAAACCACACTGCACAAATACTTCCTTGTTTATCTATCATCTTGATTTAAACTCAAATGTGGGGGTTAAAGATAGTGTCCACATTAGGTGATATCACAATTGCTTTTAAACAGAATGGATCATAAATGATGATATAGTTAGGGAAAGCACATAAAAAAAAGTCAAAACATACACAAAATAAATTTTGTTATGCAAGTAGATAATTTTAAAAATTATATGTAAAAAAAGTAAAACAAAGCTTCCAAAAATGAAACCAGTTACCAATAAATAAATAAATGAATGAATGAATGAATGAATGAATAAATAAATAAATAATAAAAGGGAGTCAGTATAACTAAGATTAAATTAAGACACTGCCTGGATTTTGTCTTGTGATGTAAGAATGTGCTTTCATATTTTGTGACTGTTAGAATAAGCCAAGAAGGGAGAGAGAGAGAGAGAGAGAGAGAGAGAGAAATGATAGATAGATTATATGCCCTCAAACTTGAGGTTTCACTGGAGAAGGCCCGTGGCCCTCGTTATTCTCCCTGACTCTGGCTGCGCTTGGGCTGTGGAGGTTAATAGTTAGGGTAGTCCTTGCTTCCTGCAAAGCAGAAAGTGGCTCCTCTCAGGCTCCTTAATAAACAGCTTTCTGACCCTTTCAACAGATTAATGGTCTGTAAAGCACCATTAAAGCGTAAGACAAAAGCACTCATCCACGCCTAAATATTCATAGAAAGAATACCAAATTTGCATTGCTTAATATGAACATATTTCATGTAATGTTGGAGTATAGCATAAGAATTATTAGTCTGGTTAGTGCTTGCAAGAATTTCAAGACTGAAGTGGAGAGAAGCCTGTCCTTTTCCTTATCTTCAGCAAAATGTCACTAGACCATATGTTCCCTGAAAGATAAGTTGAGATGACGGCAATCTCAGAAAAAATTAAAACGTAATCGTGGCTCAATAAAGTGTTACTCCAATTCATGAAAACCTCCACTTAGGGAGACCACTCTATTTCCAGGATACAGACCTGCCACAAACATTGCTAATGTGCCATTATTTTCATTTTAGCTTAAATCAGACAAGATGGAGCACAATCCTGCAGTCATGGCCTCCATTCTTGACAAAATGTAGTCTTCAAAATGAAGTATCCTGCATACATGCTTGGAGTTCTGTGACTAGTGACTCCATTGGTCTTATTTATCATATTGTCCATGTTTAACACCGAATACATTTTGAACTGCTTACTTTCTGTTTTGGATTAGAACTTTTCTCATACTGACGACTACACACATAGAAGAAAATGGAACTAGGGAGAACTATCGTAATGCCATGATTCCATTGAATTGTCATAGGCAAAGCACCCGGAATTGAAATTCTTCTTCACCACATTTCAAAGAAAACACTTCTCAGGAGGAGAAACAAAAACCTCTCCTCCTTCCACAGGACCAGTTAGACGGTCCCAAACATCAACATCATCGGTTACTTTAAGATGAAAATGTGTATATAAATAGGATAAATTTTAAGGAATCAGAAGGTGCTAGAAAAATAATCATTAAAATCCAATGAAAACAGAGCATGCCCGTGAGAATTCTAACAGACTGTTCAGTGTGTTGCATGAACATGAGACCTACCATTAAGCAAATATAATTAAGGCAAAGGGAACTGTACTTTTTCTTTTTCTTTCCTCCTTCTCCTGCCCCCTTTGGTAACTTTAGCTACACATATGGAGCATTTTGTTTCAATCCTGGTTTACTTTCTCTTAATCAAAGACCCTCACTGTAATGCCTTCACACAGGGCTCAGTGTTGTGGTTACCATGGAAACCATAATTCTGAATGTCCTAACTTGTGTGATTAAAATGTAACACAAAGTAACATTGATGGTCTCCCACATTTCCAGGACCACCAATATCCAATTCTAATTAGCAGCACAGTAGCTGGTTTGGAAGGAATAAAGAGCTGTGGCTACCCCAGCCTCACACTGCTCCCCTGCCAGGGAGCACAAGGACAATATATAGTGCTGAGTCTCTTACAAAGGCCTGGTTCAAACACAGGAATTACTTCTAGTTGATGTTCATATCCCCTGGAGAAAATAAAGCATATAGTTGTCTTCTTTATATATACTATATTTTGTAATTTTGGTTTTGATTTGGTATCCATTTCACATGCCTGTTCAATTACAGCAAAATTCTGCAATGCTCTGACGTACACATGCAATAAATGAGAACGTGTGTTTTATTTCCTCAGATATTATAATGATCATATTTATCTTTATTATTAATAACCTTGCCTTTTTACATGGAACAACCCTTTATATTTTCATTAATAAGTTATGACTATATTTGACATATTTATTGGAAGTTTGTAAATTTGCCATTGTCTTTGTCTTTCTTCCTTCCTTCTTTTCTACAAGTGCTCGCGCATGAGTTGACAAACTCTTGACACTCCCTTCAGGAAACATTCTCTCTTAATGGTCACTTTAATTTCCTAACAATTATATTATATTAAAATCACTGGCCACAGATCGTATGCCTTGGTACTTATTGCCTTCATCCATTACTAAGGACAAATGTATTGATCAATGCAATCCTTTAAATTAGGAAATTATATCTTGGCCATCCAGGATGCTTTGTTTCTTTTATCAGGAGGCCATATGAATGGTTTTCTTTCTGTTTTCTGAAATCCAGAAAACATAGTTTTAAGTTCCCAGAATAAAAAGTCTTAAACATTAAACATTTAGAGTCAGAAAAGATGCATTAACTCCACCAAATTTTAGGGTAATTTTCAAAGGACCTTGATAAAATTGATTTCATATCCATTTCATGTTTGTTTAGGATTTTTAATAATTTACTACAGATGAGTGATGTTGTTCACACCATTTGTTAAAATCTTTTCCATTTCATCTGCAAGCCTAATTTTATTTTTACCCCAAGTAATCTGTATGAGCAATAATATAGAATTTCAGAGTCAGGGTAAGCTCATCAACAACGACCTTTATTGATAAACTGTTAATTACTTATGTTCGAAAATATTGTTAAAATCATGTGTAATGCCGCAAGTTACACACAGTTAACTTAAATGTCATAGATCGGTCAGAAAAGATATGAGCATTAGCTTAGTGAGGTTTTGTTTATTTTTTACTGGATATACTATTTTGTTATTTGAATGCATAATAATTTTAATGAACCTACAAACAATCCTTACTTCCTAGTACTCTCAAGTTACAAACACAAGATTGTCTTGTACAACAGATGCTCCATTCAGGGATTTTATTTCTAATTAGAATATGTGAATAAATTCAAGTGACCCCAGAGAAAGTTATTGTTTCCTTTGCAGTCAGAAAGGAAGAGTTAAAGATGGAAAAGGCACTTAGGAATGTAAATAGCAGATAAAGTCCTGATAGTTAACTAGGCACAGCAATAAAATAGTAAAAGCAAGTGCAAAACAGACGTGAAAGATAGTAATAATAATAATAATAATAATAATAATAATAATAATAAATTTATATTCTTGACATCTGTTCTGCTGTATCTCTTTACATAAATGCTAATTTTAAAAGATCTTTTTTGAATGTGTTATTTATTATTTAACAGATGCACTAAAGATTTCAAATATATTTTTAAACTGGTGTTTTATACCATGTGTTCTATAAATAGAGTTAAAAGAATTTTAAAAAACATAGATAGCCCAAAAGAATGGGAGTAATATGCTAAGGAAAACCTGTGGAAGCCAAGAGAAGAAGACAGGAAAACCGTGCTTCACCAATATTGAACAAGGTTGGTTCCATGAAGACTCATCATGAATGAATCTTGCTAAGAAGTCTGGCTGAAGACTTTAAGCATGGATACCTTCAATGTTTTAAGTGTTATCAGACACACCAAAAGAGATAAAGCAGCTTATGCCAGTGACACAAAACTCCTATATCCTCAGGTTGGAGGATTCTGTCCTTTCTATGGAACTTCTTATATATATATTTTTAAGAACCATTGGATTTGAGCAAATGCAGCATGGAATAATGGTATCTACAAGTAAATAATCATTGTTTAGAAAGGAAAGTTGCACTTCTTTCCTTTTTATTTATTTATTTATTTATTTATATTACACAATGAATAGTGAATAAAAAACTGTTCAAAAGAAAAAAATGGCTGAGACCTTGGTTCAAGTAATTCAAGTGGGCAATATTATATCCAGTGTAAATCAAATCAGCATTGTCTAGATTTGGAAGGACAGCTCTGTGCGAAACAAAGTTTGCCAATAAGCATTGATTTCTGAGTTCAATTTCTGGAACATACATGGAAGAATGAGAAAATATATGCTTTCAGGTTTTTCTGTGGCCACCCGTGTATATAGTAGCATATACAAATTCACAAACATGGTACAGAAAAGTAGATAAAATATTTCCTCTCCAGATTAGCATGTTTACTAGGTCACATGTTATTAAGACACCTGTTACTTATATCCTCATTACAGTTTTATAAATATAAAAATCAGCTTGGGCTGATTTAGAAAATTATCAATGAGATTAAAGTAATTTCCTTTTTCTTTAATTGAAAGATTTTTATCACTATCTGCAGAACATGAATATGCTAAAAAGGCAACTTTTAACATTTTAGGTCTTAAAAATGAACTCTAAATGTTGTCAAAAGTTCACTTTCTGCTCTGGCTAAAGCTAAATGAATTTTGTGGGTGGCTGATCTGCGGGTAGAGGGAAAATGTCAAGCATTTGGATGGCAAAGCCCAAACTGCATGTAGCCTTTTCAGGAACAAACCAATTCATTCTTGCTATGTGAAAGAAGGTGATAGGGACAATATAGAAATTCTGAATCAGGATGTGGATTTAATTCATCCTGTATGTTAGAAAAAAAGGCGTTGGGTAGACCTGAGATAAGTACATCCTTCCTAGTGTGTCTGTTAGTGTTAGAACACAGCAGGGTGTGCTCGCAGAAGCCAGGTAAGCATGCAGTGTGAACTGCTTTCCCCCATTCACACTCAAGTCTTCTCTTCCACAGAAATATTTCTAAAGCTGCTTTCTATTGAACTCATTCCCTGGCATTCTGTTGCACCTAATTTCAAGAAAAAATATTGGCAGATAAATTAGCATTCTCTGATTTAACTCACATGTGTTGTGTTTGGCTATCTTTTAAATGAAAGCTTTCGTTTGTTGAGATACTTTGCTAAGTGGCTTACATAACCTTTTAGAAGCCTTTACAATTTCACCAAATTGAATGTGAAGAATCAACCATAAAACGGTGTGTTTTAAATGCAGATAAAAAAAAATTCAGCAGTGAGGGAAGGTAATTGAAAAAAAAGTGAATAAAAAAAGTTATTAGAAATTGCTTGGAAAGCCTTGGTCCATCAAAGACTGTGTGGAAGTGAAGTTTTGGGACGTCTCTTCTGCTTTCTAGCTGTAGGGCGAGTTCTTTGATAGTGTGATGACAGGATAGGTGGACTTCTAGGGTAAGAAACACAAATATCTGGGATATTTATACCATACCCAGATGGAAACTCAAGCCTTCATTTCCAACTCTTTATTACTAAATTACCATATATTGATAATAAAGCTTATTGCCAATTCAGTGTAGTTTATTCTTCATGATATTGAATAAAGGTAAATACAGTGTGATAAAATGTCATTTGTTGAAGTAGTAACCAAAGAACTATTCACTAACGTCTAAGAACAACGAGATATAATTTAACCAGAAGCATGGGTTTAGAAACCCGAGCCTCCTCCTTCATCTTGTACCTTGGTACGCTCACATGATCACATGCAGATCACCACCAAGTTCAGGAAAATCCAGCCGTTAACAGTTTTAGGCAACAAAGTCAACAGATACCTACTGGCTTGCTACAATTGCACTTTTAAAAGGCCATTTGAGATGATACTCGCTGGAATTAAATTTGTAGATAAACATTTTCTCCAATTACATATTGTTCTAGAACACCGAAGACAGAAGTAGGCTAAATCGAGAAATCTGATTTCTTTTCTCTTTTAAGCAGTTAAACTTTATTTCTCTATACTTGTTAGGAATTGAGTAAAAGTATGTAAGGTAAGCCCTGGTTAAATGGAAAAGACATCCAAAATATTCAAGGTAACTTTTGAAAGCTTCAAATAAGAAGTTTGGCTCTAAACCCGTTCCCAACCACTACCATTGTCCCAACCCGAACCTGGATCTCTTCCTTTACCCAAACACTAAAGCTAATGCTGACTTCAATCCTTACCGTACCCTGACCCTAACAACATGTGCTAGATAAATCCCAGAGACACCAAGAACCTGCATCAGACGGGAGGGTACTGGTACTCGAGATCTGGTTTACTATCATATTATCTCATGTTCAAACATCTCTCTCTCTCTCTCTCTCTCTCTCTCTCTGTGTGTGTGTGTGTGTGTGTGTGTGTTAGGTTCAAATACAGAGATCCACCTGTCTCCGCCTTCATCTGCTAGGATTAAAGTTGTGTGCCACCACCACCAAGCTTCAGTAACTATTTTTGAAAAGAGCTTATTAAATATGTAATACTATAGACTCCCCTCAAAAAGTGCCTATCCTCACAGAGACTTGAAGTTCCAGGGTATGTGACAGGTACTCAGAGACCCCCATCAAATAAGAGGAGAAGGAGAGGCAGGGTAGGAGATAGGGGAAGGACTGTGGGAGAGGGTGACTGGGAAGGGAGCAGAGAGCAGAAGGTAAAGTGAATAAGTAAAAAAATAAATTAAATTAAAAAACAATTGAAAAAAGCAAAACAGATTCTCCTCAATAATCTTTAAATTATTCTTATTTAATAATATTCTATTACCCACAAATAATGAATGTCTCTCTAAAACATGTTAAATATCACTACAGAAGTAATCTGGTCTTGAAATGTCCATTTTCTTGTAATATGCACTCTATTTTAAGGCAGTAAAAAAATCTATTATTCTGCCACCAGTTTCTCAGACCTTGTTTGAAAACTGTTCCTTGTTTTCAAGTTTCTACTAGAATACAAGCAGCATGTTATACAGGCATCAATAGCTATTTCTATCCAGTCTGTAGTCGATTTTCTAAAATCAAGACAGCATTACTATTACACAATATAGTAGATATCTGGATGAGCTAAATAAATAATAATAATGCTTTATTCTTTGAGATTAATAACATCCTTTGGTATTTAAAAGATGAAATATAAATATCAGTGGTTACTGTGCATGACAGACACAAAGTAACCTATATGAACATTTTCATCAGTATTCCTAAAGTATGTATGTTTGAAATCATCTTTTAGTTTTTAAAAATGTGCATTCAGTGGCTGGTACGATGGCTCAGGTGCTAAGAACACAGGATGTCCCTTCAGCGGATATGGCTTCTGTAACCAGTAAACACCTGGAAGCTAAAAACCATCTATAAATTCACTTCCAGAGGATCCAATGTCCTCTACCAGTCTGCATGAATATTGAGTATGTACAACACATATATGTGTGCAGACAAAACAGTTATACAAATAAACATTCAAACACAAATATTTTTAAATGCACAGTCATTTAAATATATCAATTTTTATCCAGGCTATGCTTCAAAATTAAGGGAGTACTACTTATAGAAATAAATTACTGATGTTTAAAATCCTGTTAAAAGTTTAAAATTACAATTCTCAGTAAAACACCTGAAAAACAATTGTGGTCTGTGAGTTCATATTTTCCACATATATAAATAATATATAATTTATGTCCAGTGCTTTGAATATTAAATTTGGAAACGCATTATAGAAATTAGTGATCCTATAAGATTCAGTTGTTTTGAATGCACTGTAGGCTGCTCCTCGTCAACGCTACATTTGGCTTTCATTAATCACATTTTTCAAGCCTTTTAAAATGTGCTTATCAATCTCCACAGAATAAATACAAACACAAACTTTTTGTATGCGGTGACATAAGATAATCATAGAATTGCAACATCATATTTTTTTAGAGCAAGAAGATCCTTTATGGATAATCCAATGCTGCCCTCACTAATTGGACAAATGAGAATACTACAATCCAGAGAGATCATATGATGCACCCTGGGTCTCTTAGCAAAATAACCACAGACAGACACATGGTGAAGACAATTGAGACTTGGGTCCTTCCCAGCAGTACCACGTTTGTAAGTTGGGCATAATTCACTTCCCAGGATACATAAAGAGATAAGATATTTACCAGATCAGTAAAGGATAAAACCTGTTATATAAACACAGTTTTATAATGTCTTTGTGTTACCTTGGTTCCTACTGAGAATATCCATCTAGTACTTGCTTAGATTCTATATTTATTCTTCTCATCACATAATGGTCAAATCACCAAATGTCCAAATAAAGAATAATAAAAGCAGTAAGGGAAAAAGTTCAAGTAACATATAAAGGCAGGCCTGTCAGAATTACACCAGACTTCTCACCAGAGACTATGAAAGCTAGAAGATCACAGGCAGATGTCATACAGATACTAAGAGAACACAAATGCCAGCCCAGGCTACTATATCCAGCAAAACTCTTAATTACCATAGATGAAGAAACCAAGATATTCCATGACAAAACTGAATTTACACAATATCTTCCCACAAATCCAACCATATAAGGGATATTAGATGGAAAACTTCAACAAAAAGAGGAAACTACACCCTAGCAAAAGCAAGAAAGTAATCTTCTTTCAACAAACCTAAGAGACGATAGCCACACAAACATAATTCCACCAAGAAATATAACAAGAAAAATAACAAGAAGCAATAATCACTATTACTTAATATCTCTTAACATCAAGAGACTCAATTCCCCAATCAAAAGAAATAGAATAAAAGACTGGATATGTAAACAGGACCCAGCATATTGCTCCATACAGAATATACACCTCAGTGTCAAAGACAGACACATCTTCCGAGTAAGGGTCTGGAAAACAATTTTCCAAGCAAATGGTCCCAAGAAACAAGCTGGAGTAGCCATTCTAATGTTGAATAAAATCAGCTTTCAACAAAAGTTCAAAAAAGATAAGAAAGGACACTTCATACTCATCAAAGGAAAAATCTACCAAGAAGAATTCTAAATTCCAAACATCTTTGTTCCAAATGCCAGGATACCCACATTCATAAAAGAAACATTACTAAAGCTCAAAGCACACATTGCACCAAACACAATAAAAGTGGACAGATAATGGAAATAGAAACTAAACAGAGACACAGTAAAACTAACAGAAGTGAAGGGTTTTAACAGATCTCTATAAAACTTTCATCCTAAAACAAGAGAATATACCTTCTTCTCAGCACCTCTTGGTACCTTCTCCAAAATTGACCATATAATCAGGCACAAAACTGTTCTCAACTGATACATGTAGATTTAAATAATCCCACATGTCCTATCAGATCACCATGGACTAAGGTTGGTCTTCAATAACAACAAAAACAACAGAAAGCCTACATACAGATGGAAGCTGAACAATGCCCTACTCAGTGATAACATGGTCAAAGATGAAATAAAGAAAGAAATTAAAGACTTTTTAGAATTTAATGAAAATTAAGGCACAGCATACCCAAACTTAAGGGACACAGTGAAACAAGTGTTAAGAGGAAAACTCATAGCTCTGAGTGCCTCAAAAAATAAACTGGAGAGAGCATCTACTAGCAGCTTAACATTCATTCTTCTAAAGATTAATATTTTTAATCTGTGGGGTTTTTTGTATTATAAACACTATTGTATTATAAATCTATTATCAACACTGTAAAAATATTTTCTTTCAGGCCTTTCTATGTAAACAGCACAAGACATGAGAAGTCACATTAATTAAGCAAATGAATGTAGCATGCAGCCTAGAAAACTCCTAAGTTGTTGTTATTGTGTGTGGCTATCCTGTCATCATATCCTGTAGCAATAAGACAAACTCAGAAAAAAGAATGGAAAATGTTACAGAAAAAAAAAAAGCCCAGAAAAATTTACTCAATGATGTAATTTTCCCAAATACATTCAGAGAACAATAAAACATTCAGGCCATGCAAGAATTAAGCCAGTGTTAAGAATTGCTGAAACCCAGAGTTTTAAATGCATAGCTTTTACACTACCAATTTTTACAACAATAACCATTTAAATAGAAATAATTAAAAATCTTCATCAAAATAAAGCACAAACAAAATAACTTCATACATCTCTTAACTATTCAACCCAGCAATTCTTCTTAGGTATTTACCTTAGAGAGCTCTTGAAAATTCATGCACACAATCACATGCACAGATGCACACATGCACACATGCACAGTTCATAATTGTTTACAAAGCTTCACTTTTATCACTTCCAAATTGGAAAGCCCAAGTGTTTGTAATTGATGAATAAATGAACTATGATACACAGAGTACTCAGCAATAAAATTGGAATGAATTAATGATGCAGTCAACAAGAACAATTCTCAAAGGCATTATGCTGCATGAACACAGTTGGGCTCAAAATGAAACATATTGTATGGTTTGTTTGTACATCATTCTGAAATTTTTAAAGGAAGAATAGATAATGACCTATGATATATAGGGGTAAGGGGAATGACTACACAGGTGATTGTTACTTGAAAGAAACAGGAAGCCAATTTTAGGTGATAAAATTGGTTGGTGTCCTGATTTGGCAATCATGACTTCCCCACAGGAAATGAAATTCATGTCATTTTACAAACAAAAACACTAATGAGTTTAAGGTGGAGATAGATAAATATCAGTTACAGTTCAAAAATACATGTTTGTTAAAATTCCTCAAATGTCTAAAGTGTTTGATTCCAAGCTACATAATGGACAAGAATTTCAAATGTATGTACTCTATCATGATCAATAAGAAATGCTCCCCGCAGCAAGACCCTGTTTCCCCATAATTTAATCCAGGACTGTGGTACAGTTTAGAAATACAAGGCTGCATGTTGTATAGTTTAAGGCATGCATGGGCTATTGAATATACTCAAAGCCAGCTAAGGCAACATTGGAAGTCTATTCTCAAAAATTATATATTAAAAAGTTAATACAAAGATAATCCAGGTTATAATTCAGTGGTGGAGGGCTTTGGTAGCATCCACAAATATCTATGTTCAACACTCAGAACTTCAATAAATAAATCAATACATTTTACATGGATATATACATATATACACAACAAAGTTAAACAACATTTAGACATTTTATAACAGCTTTTGATATCAAAGATTATACAAATAAAGCTATGTGCAGCAAAGACACTGATTTAAGGGTGCTTGGTAAATGCATATGATTTCATTGGTTTTTTTTCCTTGTTTCTTTACAATAATAGTAAAAACCAGGTTGCTTATGTATTTAATTTTTGTTTGTTTGAGTTACTAAGTGATTTTTGTTGTCTGCCAATACTGCCTCTCCTGATCACTGTTTCGCGGTCATAAACGGGCTGACAGTTTCAGCTGTCTTCTACTGACGGGCAGCTATCTATCCGATGTCAGACTTCTCTTTATGCAGATTTCCAAAGGCTGCTATGTATGCATGTGAATTCTGAAAGGCACTAACTATGTGGCTGACAGCCTGTGACAGCCACTAAGCATGGAATAAGTAGAGGCGAGAGTATGAATTATCCATGAGGTTTCACTCTGCCCCTGGCCAGCTTCACGATCCTGCACTTTCTGTGTGGCCTCGAAATTAATTAGAAACGTAATTTCCAGGCAAATCAAATTTGTTTTAATTTTCTATAAACAAAAAAGTAAAAGTAAGAAGTATTAAATGACTTAACGTCTAATGCCTAAATATATGTAGAAATTTTCACCTAATTTCACCTAAATTTTTCACCTAAAAATTAAAATTAACAGTCTGAATGTTATTCCCATAAAACAGTACATCACTTTTTTTATACATCATATATATGATGTATAAATTAAATGGATCTCATGTGAATATATTTTATTTTATAACATAAATATTATATAATAAAGTATATAATTACATGAAAAAACTATGTATGTATAGTATAGATATAAATAATTTCTTTATAATCATACACATATATATTTGTATTTAAAGAAATGTTAATTCTGTGATCTACCACAAACACCGTTGACAGTTTTCAACCTGATAGCTATTCCTGACTTCAGCTCTGCTCTCATCTTTCAAATACAGTAATGAAGATTCGTCAACTTCTCTTTGCAAGTGTGCTCAAAGGTGTAACCACCACTCAATCCTAGCTGTGGTCTCAAAATGGATTTTCATTTGACAGCAACTGCGTTCTTGCAAGAATAACACAATCTATTTGCTTAGACTCACACTGTCATCTGTGATATTCCTAGTTAGGTATACTATGAGTCCATGAGTGAGGACAGTGACAGAGTTTGGCATGTCAGAAATACAGTATCAATGCTTGAGACTCAAGAGGAGAGATACCCTGGAAAAGGCCACAATAATGCCTTTTTAAAAATGTGTTTAACCATACAACACCAAACTGAAGTTTCGTTATAAAAGATAGAGAAAAACAAATAAGCACGTCATAAATAGTAAATTTCTTACATATAAACTTATTGTGTGTGTGTCCTTTGTGTGAGTGTGATGAATGCACACATGCATGTGCAGGTATGTGTTAACATTAGTGTAGAGACCCACACTAGGCATTAGGTACCTTTTTCAACTATCATATTCACAGTTTAGTGACAAGCAGGTGAAGTTCGTCTCTTTGCCTGGGCTTGCTGTAAAGGGATCTTCTCAGGATCTGTCTATCTCTAGTTCTGCAGCTATGGGTTGTAAGTATGCAGTCATGCAAGTTCTTCTGCTTGCCTGGCAAGACAGGCGCTGTACTAAATGAGGCATGTCTCTGGGCCCTACTGGAGCTAATTTAAAGAGGCCAGGGTCTATATCTGTGATAGATGCAGACACTTACAGCCAACTCTTGGACTGAGGTAGGTGACCCCCATGGAAGAGTTTTGGGAAGGACTGAAGAAGCTGAAGAGGATTGCAACCCCATAAGAAGAAGAACGGTATCAACTAACCCAGATCTCTCAGAACTCACAGAGACTAAGCCACTAACCAAAGAGCATACATGGGCTGGTCAGTGACTCCCGGGAAACATGTAGCAGAGGACTGCCTAGTCTGGCCTCAGTGGAGAGGAAGAGAAGGGGGATGCTGGTAGGGTGAGGAGAGGGTGGGGTGGGGGTGGGGGTGGGGGATGGGGGTAGTTGAATGAGGGAGCTCCCTCTCAGAGTCAAAGTGGTGGGGAATGGGGTAAAGAACTGTGGGAGGGTGTACTGGAAAGGGGGGGAACAATTGGAATGTAAATAAATAAAATAATTTAATAAATAAATAAAAACATTTTTTAACAAAGAAAAAAAGAAGAAGAAGCAAGAAAAAAATCTGGGCTCCCACATGCTGTTAAATATTCTGAATTAAAAGAGCAGAGGCGGAGCCACAGAGGATTCTCAGGTAGGTACTTTCGATTTTAATCAGTACTGTGTAGAAGAGTCCAGCATGAGAAAAGGAGTTCTAGGTAAGGAGTCAAGGGTATCCGAGAAGAGTGGGTATGAGAGAAGCAAAGGCAGAAGTTGGTGGAGGAGGATTCAGAGCAAGGCGAAGCCAAGCCAGCTGGAGAGCCCAGGAGACTGAGATGGAGTTGTGAGTTATGGCAAAGTTGGTAAAGATGGGTCAAAGGAATACATCTCACAGTGTCTCCTTTCTACGAAGCAAGGGCTGAGACTGTACACAAGGCAGTGGCCAAGGGGGTGATTAGGAGTCTGGGAGAACCTGCTGATGGATATACCACATGTATATATAATCATTGTAGCATTGCATAACAAAGCTATGCCTAGGCACTGGAGGGGTGGAGTCAACAACTGAACTTTTGTCAGGATGGTATTTCTTAACTCCCATTATTATTTTGAAAACATCAGTTTGATGTTGTATGGTTAAACACATCTCAAAGAAGGCATTTATTGTGGCCTTCTCCAGGGTATCTCTCCTCTTGAGCATTGTTCTTGTGTTTCAGACATGCTGAGCTATATATAATGGTGTGTGGTTGAAATCTTTATTAACCTCTTAACACAAGACAAATAAGAAGCTTAGTCATGATAATAATATGTGAGAGGCCATGTGTCAAGTCTGTTGCCAAACCAGGAGCAGGTCTCCCTCCTTCTCACAGGTGTATGATGTCTAATATTCAAATAGAGTCTACAGGTGCCCAGGACTGAGAATTACAAAAAGGTGGGCTACAAAAGGAGCGCCTGGGGGTCTGGTGTGGTAAATGTCTCTTGATTTGATGGAGCTTTTATGGTTTTCGGTGCTTGTCAGAGCAAACTGTATACTTCGAAAGTCAGTTTAGTACACATTACACACATATGTATTTAAAAACGCAAATAAAGACTGACAGAACAGGTTAGAACTACTAACACTCGACACACTTGACAACAGGGAGATTGTTTTTCTTATAATTCATACTTTGTTCTTTAGTTTGTAGTCTGTCTCTGATGGAAACAACTCTGTTCATATTGTTGTCTAACTCTTGAGAAACTGTCTCACAGAGTAACTCTGGCTTGCCTGGAAATAGCTCAATGAACTTCCTGCCTAACCTTAAATTCTTGGCTGTAAAGCATACATCACCATCCTCAGGCCTGTACAACATCAGATGAGAGTGTTCATGCAATACTTGGTTTAACTTTTTTAAAGGAATTATTCAACAAGTCTCATTTTTGTAAAATTAGTTTACTTCAATGTATCAAGGAATTGATGCCTCTTAATAGATGGATGTCTACAGCATTTAGATACTAAGATAAAAATATGAGCAATCATGAGTGACATATCATATCTCCTCTCAAAAAAGGGGGATAATGTTATTTGCATAAGCTCACAATATGGAGAGGAAAAAAAAAGCCAAAAAAAGTTAAGAGAGAACATTTAAAACACTGATATCAACTAAAAATTGTCATCTACAAAGGCATTTGCAATGTTACCATAATCTTTTTTTTTTTTTTTGTATGGAAAAATAATTTTATTTATTTTTTTTATAAATTATTTTATTTTATTATTATTTTTTTAATATTTTTATTACATATTTTCCTCAATTACGTTTCCAATGCTATCCCAAAAGTCCCCCATAGCGCCCCCCACTTCCCTACCCACCCATTCCCATTCTTTTGGCCCTGGCATTCCCCTATATTTGGGCATATAAAGTTTGCAAGTCCAATGGGCCTCTCTTTCCATTGATGGCTGACTAGGCCATCTTTTGATACATATGCAGCTAGAGACAAGAGCTCCGGGGTTCTAGTTAGTACATCATGTTGTTCCAACAATAGGGTTGCAGATCCCTTTAGCTCCTTGGGTACTTTCTCTAGCTTCTCCATTGGGAGCCCTGTGATACATCCAATAGCTGACTGTGAACATCCACTCCTGTGTTTGCTAGGCCCCAGCATCGTCTCACAAGAGACAGCTATATTTGGGTCCTTTCAGCAAAATCTTGCTAGTGTATGCAATACCATAATCTTAAGTGACATAGTGTTTGCTTAAGGATAAATACAGTGTCTTGGAAAATATGTTTAGGGTAATTTATAATGAATACTATTTTAATGATTCAAACAAAATAAATATTAATCAAATGTAAAGAATAATATGAAAACCAGAAGCCTTGATTACTTTTACTGCATATTTAAAATTACTTTTTTTTTAAAACAAATTTGCAGTTACTTTACAAAATTATTTTGAATAGCTCTAAGAAGACAACAGAAGCCTGATAGTTTTGTACAGGGCTGAAATCCAGAGCCCTGGAGACTATGGAAGAAGGATCTGGAGTTAGGCTACTGAATCATACATTATCCCCCAAACAAAACAACAACAACAAGAAAAGGAAAAAAGACAAAGAAATCCTAGTTGTTACCACTGATTATGAATAAAAAGACATATACTATATCTCATGATTTCCTTGATAAATTATGTCCTATCCTAATTTTATACTCTGAAATTTTTCATATTGAACAAAATAAATACATTTGTAGTAAATAGGTCAGTTTGAAAACAATTTGCTTTATCTATTAAAACCTTTATGGTATGAAATGAGTATATTTTTATCAGTTTTGGATGTAAAATTGAGAGCAAATGAAATGAATTATACAAGAATGACATCGATGCATTGCCTTGGTGTTGATGTACCAATGGAAACAAAAATCTTGGCATATTGATTTCATATATTTAATAGAGTATTATAGCCATTAATGCCTTTCCAGAGCAGCAGCTGCAAAACTACATCCTTTTTCCAAATTCTCTTTATGTAGTTATCATATATTTCTTCACAATAGCAAATATGGTCACCTACATTATTTATTGTTCAGAAAATATGAGAACTTATTTTTCATAAATATATAAAAAGTGAAAATACCATTTCAAAATATGTAAAAAAATTTAAACAGGCATTACATTGTCAATTTGATTAAATCTCATAAAACATGTACTAAGTTGGCTTCACACATTGTAAATTCATTTTTAAATTTTCAGCATACATAATAATCTATTAATTACCTTAATTTGTTCTGTGACTGCTAAAAATCCATAGCTTTGTCTTCTGCCTTTCTGAATTAATCATTTCTGCGAAAATAAGATAAAAGATAAAATTAGATGACAAAAGTATTTCCTTTTAGGATCTCAATAACAGAACTAATAAAAGTTTATTACTACTCAAGAAATCTATTTCCCCACCACATTTAAAACTGTCACAGCAGAATGAGAAGAAAGCCTGAAAGATACATGATGCAACACTAGTAAGTCTGTTTAGTAGGAATGTACGTGAAATATTTAAGTATATAATATAAATATTTATCTTCTTGAAAGGCCACAAAAGACTTCAAAATCATATATATGGAGTTAGCTTGATCTTGAATAATATTTTACTAAGTATCACATTGTAATAAATGCAGAATGTATTTGAATATATTGAACTATATGTGTGTTTGAGAAAGAGATAGGGATATGAAGACCAAATAATAAAAATAATTATGAAGATCTAAATAAAACCAAATATAAAAATTAAATATATCAAAATAAATTTATTTTAATGATTTTCAGGATATTGTGCTTATTTTCTTAAACTTGTCACAATTCTATTTTTAAATCACCAACTGATTGCCAAAAATATTTAAAGAATGTTTTCCTTTAAAATATTTTATTTGGAAACTTTATATATCCTTGCAGTTCTGTAACTACAACAATTTTATACTTTCCATATTTGTATATTTCAGAATTTACACAATTAACACACCTAATAATTATTCTGAAATTTATATTTTATATATAGTTGCAATAGGAGTGTTTTTGTTTCTCCTAAAGTACAAAAATCCATACCCAAAATAATAACAAAAAATTATCTATCTACCATCTTGTTCAGAAATGTATATAGAATTAAATATGGAAAATAAATCAATACCATGGAATTAAACTCAGTTCTCTTTCATACAAATCACAATTGATTGAAATTAAACCAAGTATATATTAGTAGAAATTATCCTCTAATGTAAATGTTTGATTTGAGTTGGTGATTTTAAATTATGAACAAAGCAGGACTTGTTATATTTTAATAAATGTTCAATAGTATTTGAATACTTAGTTAAATTTTGTCAAGATCAAGCCAACTCCACATTTGAGTCTCATGTTTGACTACTCAATCAAACATCTCTTTATAATTAGTTGCTCAAAATACCCTGAATAATCTTCCTTCAACCAATCCTAGCATTCTCTGAGTAAGCAAAGACTTCATAGATTACTGTCCCCCTTGATTTTAAAAAAAATGTATATTTGTCTTTCTGAAGATGTTTTGCATAACTGGAAAATCATGAATCCCAGCACAGGCCTGCTCATAGATAACTCCCTTCAGGTATCTTGCATCATCATAGAACTATATTTTGATACTCAGAGACAGCTAATGGTCAACCTTCACTTCCCCTCAAATGTTGCTAGTCCAATATTGCTTATGTTCCTGTGTCAACGAAATCCTCTACAGCAAAGAACACTTGATACTCTTTGAGTGTATCACCTCTCCCTAGTGCAACAAGCAACTAAGCTAGCCTCCAAAATGCTGACTGGGCAAACAAAATGTTAACATTTTCTTAAGTCAAAACTAAGACATTGTAAACAGGAAACCATTCACATTAGCCTCACAGTAACTGAGGCAGTGATGTAGAGCCAATCACTATGTATATCCTTGTATGTGTCTGCAAACCCTGGGTCTTTCTGGTTTTGTTAGTTGATTTGTCTGTTCTTTCTTTTCCTCCATAAGCAGAGATAGTCTCTAGCCTACAGTGGGGAATATTTTCATCACTGTGAGAATCACTCTTGAGAAACACTTGACTTCATGTAGTGAACATAGGACAAAGATCAGCTTCCTAAAGCCACTAAGCATCACAACTAAAAGGACAAATAGACAGGAGAGCATAGGAATGAAAAGGGGGAAGCAAAGGGAAGATAAACAAAATAAACTGAGGAGCAGAGACAGGGGCCGTATCAACAGACATCTATCTACTATGAGATATTACAGATAAACTTAATTTCTATTCAATAAATTTATTCTAAAAAACATTCAAAAACAGCAATTGTGAATATTTTGAGTATATGATTTCATTGAAAGCAAGCACTCAAAAATCTAATTAAGATGTTTTAGTTCAATTAATGCATCTGTTGATATCTTCATCACCTTAGAGCTGTACATGGTTCAAAAATAGCATAAAAGCAATACTCTAGACATCACTGCAATTTATCAGAAGACATGAGAAAGAGATGGAAATACTTTGGTTCTAAAACCTTGATTTGTGTTAGCTAAGGATAAAAATAATCCATGCTTTGAACAAGCATTATAATTAATCATGTATAAAAGACAACTAAAATAGATATTGATGAAGAGTAATGAATTGCCAATTTATAAAATCTGTAATAGATGATAAATACGGCTCATATTTTACAGTTCTGACAGAGCAAAATTAAAAAGACAAACTGTAACCATTCATCACATATTTCCTGCTTCAGTCGTGGCTCAAGGTAGCATAGATGCAGAAGAAACTGAAGAGATTGAAAGAATACTCACAGAATTTATCCACATTCCATCTAGGAAGCAAACCGAGACACAGACACACAAGAAGAAGACACACCTCTATGGAGATGTACATTTTATATACTTATAAACTACACACTGCCTATTTTCTATAGGACATGCACACATTTTATACTTAGCTAAAATCCCCACTGTGTGACAAACACTTCACATTGTCCTTTAAACTTTTTAAATAGTCATCTGATATTTGTCTGGATACTTTTATCTTTCAATATAAAGGGAAGGTTGAGTAATAAATTGAGAACTGTATTCCATGTTAGTTCTGATTCTATAATTCAAGCTTCTCAAATGGTATCGTATTATCCCTAACCATCTTTGTTGAGATATTTAAATTGAAGGGAAAAATGAGCTCCCAGAGACCGATTATTCAGAAGATAATCTCAGAAATTCATGACACTTGTTGCTCTTAGAGGTAGCTTTACAATTTGATAGCTAAACAATATGTCCCCCAAATAACCCAGTACCAATTTGTATGAGATTAAAATGGAACAAGAAAGTTATGGTTTTTCTTAACTCACATGTACACAATCCAAAATTGTATAATATGACCTGTTGTAGTCCATAATGGTCCATAAGGCCATGAAAAAGTGACAGGATTGTGCACCCCAGACAATTCTGTATACAGTTAAGAGAGGCTTTGGGGCTGGATATGTTGGGATTTGAACCTGGGGCTCCTGGGATTTAAGCACATATTGTAGACTGAGCTAGTCTTCCAGCCTATACTCTTGTCCTTAATCTGTTCACTAAAATAAAATAAATAAAATAAAAATAGTACATATGAAATAAACCTTTTCACAAGGTGATTTTTTTATCCTAAAAGCTAGTCCTCAAATCATATCCAAAAAGTTAGTGCCTAAAGCTTTACTTCTCCAATGAGGGATTCTTCTCAGTAGTCTACAAGTGTACCATATTGCTTAGCACAGAAATTAGGTTTCAAACCTCTCTAGATAAAGAATACACATATTTTCTTCAATGAAAAACATAATTAAAAATAAAAAGAAAACAGGAACAAAATCTAACCAAATAACTTCCCATATCACCATGCTTGGGTATCTGGGCCATTCTTCAGTAAAGATTCTGCTAGGCAGAGAAGTCTGTGAATGCAATTCTTTATATGCTGCCTTACAGGGTTCAGGAAATCATGATCCATATTGTGCAAGTGCATAGAAGGAGAAACTTGAGAATGGCTGAGTAAGTATGGTGGGAAATATTATCTCCAATATCAATGCTGAAAATATTCAAAGTTTCCATAACAAGTGTTTCAAGTCGAGAGAAATTATCAAGTCCTCTAACAGCTAAGAAACTGAAAATACAAGATAAAGTGTTGAGATTTTGTTCAACTGGATCCTGTAGCAGTTTGCCTATGAACTGGTCAAGCCCTGTTAGAGCCCTCACTGGACTTAACATTAGACCATTAGACCATAAACCAAATCTTAGTAAGGATAGAAGGACTGAAGTCATAAAAGTATGTTATCTAAATGAAACAATCAAATGAGTAAGGAAAATTAGTAAACCCCAAACATTTATCAATTGCAAACAATAACTAGGAATATTTTAAGTTGAACAAAATCAAACATGGCATATCAAAATTTGTAGGAGACAGTAAAAGTAGTGTTTAGCGGTAAACTTACACCTTAAAATTGCTACATTAGAAAATGAGAATGAAGCCGGGCGTGGTGGTGCACGCCTTTAATCCCAGCACTCGGGAGGCAG
This sequence comes from Mus caroli, assembly GCF_978045245.1. Lineage (NCBI taxonomy): Eukaryota > Metazoa > Chordata > Mammalia > Rodentia > Muridae > Mus > Mus caroli. Next base: position 83,754,845 of record NW_028227259.1, on the reverse strand, counting down.
AGGCAGGCGGATTTCTGAGTTCAAGGCCAGCCTGGTCTATAAAGTGAGTTCCAGGACAGCCAGAACTACACAGAGAAACCCTGTCTCGAAAAACCAAATTAGAAAAAAAAATGAGAATGACATACGATCAATTAGTACAGCTTCCACATTAAACAAATAGAAGATGCAGCAAAATGTACAGCTCAAATGCAAGTAACACTAACGAAAAGCATGCATGCGGTTTTTCAAAGACAAATGATAAAATGATTACTAAGTTTTTATAATCCTGTAAGTTAATTATAAAATTTCACTAATTGCTTAATGCCACAAAACTATACATATTCTCCATTATGTCCAATATTAACAATAACAATTCAATATACCCACAAGTTTCCCCTCCACTGATAAATACAACTAATTCTGAAAGAGCTAATAGACATATACAGGGCATAACACATTTAAAAGGCATGGATAACTCAAGCCTTATCGAGAAGAGAAAGGATTACACATATCCATATATGAATTAACTTATTAGCTAACATATTTACTTGTCCAACTGTGAAGTTTATAATAGGGACAGTCATCTTCTCTACCTGAACTTGTATATAGGGTGATTTACTACATAACTTCATTTTTTTTTCTTTTTCTTCCTTTTTAAATTGGATATTTTCTTTATTTACATTTCAAATGTTATCCCCTTTGGCGGTTTCCCTCCCTCCTGGAAACACCCTATCCCATCCTTCCTCCCCCTGCTTCTATGGGGGTGTTCCTTTACCCACCCACTCCCACCTCCCCTCCCTTGATTGCTGTACTGGGGACCAAGGACCTCTTCTCCCATTGATGCCTGACTAGGCTATCCTCTGTTGCATATGCAGGTGGAGCCATGAGTGCTCCTTGGTTGATGGCTAAGTACCTGAGAGCATTGGGGCCTCTGGTTGGTTGATATTGTTCTTCCTATGGGGTTGCAAATGACTCCATTTTCTATCATCCTGTGCCATCCCATAGACTACCATTCCAAATCATACTACACCCTTGGATATGTATTACAAAGAAAAATGAGCAAAGAAACCAATTGAGGTATGTGTTGAAGTATTGAGGTATGACCTGAAACCAGGCCACTGTGGTAAGAGGATCAGATGGTAGGGAGCACAAACACATGCGTTTAGTTCTAGTTCCTCACAGATAATTGAAAACAAAGGATTGGGCCTTTTATTTTCTTTAGCCTTCACTTAGAAGACAAAGACTCTTGTACCCAAATGAATATGGCAAAATCTTGATTAATAAAAGCCCATGTGCAAGTAGGTGCCCTCCAAGTTACAATGGGAATATGTCCCAAATACTCATTACCAGCATAAAAATAATAATTTGAGAAAAAGAGTACATACAATATATAAAACTATATAGAACAATATAATTTCTGAACAAAGCCTCTGTAAAGTTTATTACTGCTATGCTCATGTGGCTTAGTGGGATCAGGAAGATATGATGGCTTTCTAACATTTCAAGAGAGTATGGTGAAAGATATTTGTCTTGGTTAAGATCAAATTTCACAAACTCTGAGTATGGTTGTTACTAAATGCTTATCAAATTTGTCACAGTGCAGTGATTCCTAAATAGAGGCATTGAGGACTTTCTGTAAGAGAGCCACACTTTCATGACAGTCCTGATCTAGACTATTGTACTTGTGTGATAATTTCTCTAGGAATTTCTCTTGGATAGCCTTTCTTCACCTTGAAGAATTTACCAAACAGAACAAAACAGAACAAAATAAATAAAACAACAGAGTCAGCCTTGGGGACCTCATTTTTATTGCTTGTATGGTGAATGGTATACTGATCTTGTAACATCTAAAAGGGAAAAACCCAAGCAAATCATTTACCCTTGGGAACCCTAGCCCCTTATCACATAGAGAAAGACTAGGCTTTCAATAATGGGAGACGAAGGTATAATGTACAGCAGATGCAACCAATGAGGCAAAGGGCCTTGGTTTACAGTGGATGCTCCCTACCAGCAAAATGGATCTCCAGCTAAGCCAAGACCTCCCTCTCCCCTATTTAATATAATGGCATTTCAAGGACCAGCAGCCCTTGTGTACAATCTTAGGAAGACTTAGTGAGGATCAAGGAAGAAGATTTCTTCCAAAACATGTTTCAATTCTGTTCTTGAGAAATAGTTCTCAAGTGATCAATATGAAAACAATCATATAATTTACTCAGTGCCTTTGGTTTTCAAAATGGCTCTGCACTGACTATAATTACAACATGACATATTTGGCCACTAATCAAACTTTCCTACTTCTCTAATAATGGGAATTATCAAGATTAATTAGGGTAGAATGTGCCTACCCTCTATTTATAAATAATTATTTTCTATTAGAAAATACTGTGATCTACTTGATATTTTATACTGAAATAATAACTATACAAATATATATTTTAAAGTTCAATAATAAGGTTTTGAATTTTGTTGCATTGACAATTAAATTAAAATAAAATTAGCATTATAGCATTCTTAGTATAAGAGATTATGCATATCATTGATGCTTTGTTTCATGTTCAGTAAAATGGAATGACTTTTTAAATGTTTAATATTTTAAAAATATAAAATTAAGCCAAGAAGGAAAATTTGGCATAAGAATTCCTGTCAATTAAATACAATAATATATAAAGTATATGAAATTAATTTTTTTGAGACAAGGTTTCTCTGTGTAGTCCTGGCTGTCCTGGAACTCACTCTGTAGATCAGGCTGGCCTCAACCTCAGAAATCCACCTGCCTCTGCCTCCCAAGTGCTGGAATTAAAGGAGTACACCACCACCGCCTGGCTTTTTTGTTTGTTTGTTTGTTTTTTCGAGACAGGGTTTCTCTGTGTAGCCCTGGCTAAAATTATTATTTTTTTTTGTTGAGCTTTGGATTTTTATTAGATATTTTCTTCATTTACATTTCTTTTTAAAAAATTTTTAATATTTTTTATTAGGTACTTTCCTCAATTACATTTCCAATGCTATCCCAAAAGTCCCCCATACTCTCCACCCCCTACTTCCCTACCCACCCATTCCCATTTTTTTTTTAGGCCATTGGACACACAAAATTAATTTTTAAAACAAACTCACAACTGACTGACACTGATTGCTGCAACTTTGTTGCATGTATATTTCAAAAGTCATATGGAATAGAGATATATACCAATTACTATCTCTTTTTTATAACAGAAAAACTTTTAAAATGTTGACTGTTCTTAAAGCCCACTTGAATACATTTAGATGCTCCTTTACACAGTCCATATCCTTTTGAAATGCAAGATGAAATGGCTAGCCTTCAGGATATTTTATTACAATCTCAATACGTATTCTACTCTCTTTCCTTTAGCATTGGTACTCTAGGACTGCATATCGTTAAAGAAATATATGGTTTATTATTACTTTTTTTATATATTTTTATTAGGTATTTTCTTCATAGTCACTACATGTAATGAGGATGCCTTTGATAATTTTGACATTTTTTATCATATGAGCCTGTAATACTGTCCAAAGCACCACCAAATCACATTATCTCCCTTATTCAAAAAATTCTTTAGCACAAATAAAATTTCATGATATTATGAAGCCCCTAAACAATGCAAATGCAGAAACTTCAAAAATTAATATATTTTGGTGTATAAGAATATTATATGTAAATTCCTCTGTTGAAAATTTATACCAATTCTTGATTATATATTTTTCTAATATACTATTTCTCTCTATTAATAAAAATGTTGAATGTTTAAAAAAAAGAAGTATATGTGTTCCATATCTTAGAGTTAAGGATATGGAACTTCTTCCCTGCTTATTGTCCAAATTATTAGCCTGAAATGAAAAAAATATATATATCCAAGTGGATGAGAAGAGTAATATGAAAAGATCAATTGCTAAGTTTTTGACAAAGTATATTTCTCTTTTATGGTAAACTTAGGCAACACAATTTTACCTGTATCTTTTACACAGTGTATATATATATAAAAAAAAAAAGATTAAGAAAACATTATCATGTAATGCTACGAAGCATTTTGTATAGATTTTTAAAGTCAGTTTTTAGAGTCACTGAATTTTTGCATATAGTCTCTAAATGTCAGTTTGAAAAAAAAATTGTTTTTTCTCTCTCATTCTATGATATTATGTAAGTCAGGTGATATCCACCCAAGGAAATACAGCAGAAACCTTTACTATTTTGCAAACGATGAGAACCTGCATTTAATGAAGTGTTCTCAGACATTTAAAATAGCTTGCCTTGCCAGGCCAGACAGATTCTTATATGCACTTTTCCCAAAACTCTCCATTGCTCTGGCCATTCAATAAAATCAATAAATGTATTCTAACTAAAGTTTAAAAGGCTTCTGGGAAGCGACCTCTGCCAAAGTATTTTGGGAAGGTGCCAACTGCGTAGTGGGGGTGGGATCAAGAATCAGAAAGTACAAAATAAAGAGACGTTTTTGCACAGATGAAAAAAAAAATAGCCTGGCTGGAGTTCTAAAAGTGATTAGCTTACACATCAGAGATCAAATTTCCAGAGCCCGGCTCCTCTGCCTTCCTTGGCATTTATTATTATTTTTTTCTGTCCCAATCCCACACTGACTGCAGTTCATTGCACTGGGCTTTATTTCCCACTTTGTCTAGGATTTCATGCAGAAAATCTTCTCTGCTGATGTCTTTAAAATAGTGTGCTTTGTGCTCCTCGGTAATGAGTTCCTATCTGTGACTTCAACATCTGGAAATCAAGACCAGTGTGGCTTACACTCTGGAATCAAGGAATGTGTTTTATAAAAAAAGGTCGCACTACACTAAAGTTTGATGAGCTCAACCCATGAAACCGCTTTCGCCAGAGACCTGATTATGTTTTATTTCCTATAGAGACTTCTGTCAAGCAGAGATCAGAAGGAAAACCCATAGAGAGACAGACTAGCAAACATTTGGAGCTCAGAAGGAAAACAGACACATATCTATGAATTATTTCAAAATGTTTTAATTATCGAATGAGCCTATCTCTGAAATTTGGGCACTATCATAAGAAAAACATTGTATTTCTTCAAAAACTGTCCTTACTTAATCAACAATATGCAGAGTAAAACCACAGCTAACTGAAGTTTTCCTTCTGTGTGAATGTCAATCACGATTAATTAAGAAATCATATTGGAGCTAGTAAGGTGGCATGTAGCATTTGCTGCCAAGCACGATGACCTGAGTTCAAACACAGGCTCCTACATAGGGGAAGGAGAAAGTCAACTCCTCAAAAGTATTCCTGTGACATGTATATCAACCCACAAATGAGCACACACACACACACACACACACACACACAGAATCATATACATGCACAATTACGCAAAGAATTATTATAGAAAAATAAGTATAATAAAATATACCACCTTGTTAAGTTTAAAGGACATACGTTCATGTATGTGTTAACTTTCCTTTGTGGACATTACAGTTGTCTCCCATTAGGAGTAGAATATACTTTTCAAGAGCCCAGTGTGCCTGAAATCATGGAGAACACCAGTTCTTCTCTATATTGCACTGTCCTATGCATACAATACCATTTAATTATTGATATCAAATAACTACAAAGATACCCTCTGGGAATAATCATGTACACGTGGTTTTTCCTAGCAATAAACATACTTCACTTTTCTCTTTTCATTTAAAGATTCACATTCTAGTTTCTCTTAAGAATGGATGAAGTGCAATCCTAAATCCAATAGAGGGCTAATATCTAATAAAAACAAGGAACTCAAGAAGTTAGACTCCAGAGAAACAAATAACCCTATTTTTAAAATGGGGTACAGAGCTAAACAAAGAATTCTCAATTGAGGAATAATGAATGGCTGAGAAGCACCTAAAGAAATGTTCAACCTCCTTAGTCATCCGGGAAATGCAAATCAAAACAACCCTGAGATTCTACCTCACACCAGCCAGAACTGCTAAGATCAAAAACTCAGGTGACAGCAGATGCTGGCGAGATGGGGAGAAAGAGGAACACCTCTCTATTGCTGGTGTGATTGGAAGCTGGCACAACCAGTCTGGAAATCAGTTTGGCAGTTCCTCAGAAAATTGGACATACTACTATGTGAGGATCCAGCAATAGCACTCCTGAGCATATACCCAGAAGATGCTCCAACATGTAATAAGGACACATGCTCCACTATGTACATAGCAGCCTTATTTATAATAGCCAGAAGCTGGAAAGAACCCAGATGTCCCTCAACAACAGAGGAATGGATACAGAAAATGTGGTACATTTATTTACACAATGGAGTACTACTCAGCTATTAAAAACAATGAATTTATGAAATTCTTAGATAAATGGATGGATCTGGAGGATGCCATCCCGAGTGAGTTAACCCAATCACAAAAGAACACACATGATATGCACTCACAGATAAGTGGCTATTAGCTCAGAAGCTCAGAGTACCCAAGATACAATTCCCAAAACTCATGAAACTCAAGAAGGAAGACCAAAGTGTGGATACTTCGGTCCTTTTTAGAAGGGGAAACAAAATACCCATGGATGGAGTTACAGAGAGAAAGTGTGGAGCAGAGAATTAAGGAATGACCATTCGGAGACTGCCCCAACTGGGGATCCATCCCATATACAACCACCAAACCCAGACACTATTGTGGAGGCCAACAAGTGCTTGCTGACAAGAGCCTGACATAGCTGTCTCCTGAGAGGCTCTGCCAGTGCCTGACAAATACAGAAGTGTATGCTCACAGCCATGCATTGGAAGGAGCTCAGGGTCCCCCCAGTGAAGGAGCTAGAGAAAGGACCCAAGGAATTGAAGGGGTTTGCAACCCCATAGGAGGAACAACAATATGAAGTAACCAGTACCCCCAGAGCTTCCTGGGACTAAACCACCAACCAAAGAAAACACATGGTGGGACTCATGGTTCTAGCTGCATATGTAGCAGAGGTTGGTGTAGTTGGTCATCAATGGGAGGAGAGCACTTTGGTCCTGTGAAGGTTCTATGTCCCAGTATAGGGTAATGCCAGGGCTAGGAATCAGGAGTGGATGGGTAGCTGATCAGGGGGAAGTGGGGAAGGAATAGGATGTTTTCAGAGAGGAAACCACGAATGGGGATAACATTTGAAATGTAAATAAAGAAAAAACCTTAAAAAAAAAGAATGGTTGAAGTATCTACACCAGTAATAATGTACTTCAGGTCATCAGTAAATAAAGCCCCCCTCGAACACAATGCAATACGATGATATCATAACAGTGAACTTGAAACTCCCATATCTAGGAAGTTACTAACATCTCACTTGGGACAAAGAAGGACCAGGTAAGACTTCATCACACTGCTGACAAGAGCATAACATTTTAAACCTATCAGTTACTTATTCTGTAATTTTCTATTTAATATCTTTATGTCACAGTTATCCTCAGGTAAATAGAGCTATATTGTAGAAAGAAACAAACAACTGTATTTCTAAAATATTTCTACTTTACTTCCATATTTTATGTATATAAAATAATTACATACAAAACTATATTCATGTTTTTGAGTTACTATATGTGATACATATATACACACATATATGAAATCTCATATCCTTATTCCCAAACAAACAATTTCTGCTGAAGTCTCCTAAATAAGTTAGTACTGTGGGGAGAAGCTTTCATATACAGGAACATTTTTTCAAGAATGATTAATGTTGCCTATAAGATACCCACATAACTCTTACAAAGTGAAAAAAATCCTATCTAACTAAAATGTACATTTTAGAATAATAAAAGTCAAAGAACAGCAAACCAAGGAAATCAAGTCTCCAGATTGAGTTTTCAAAATTCCTCGAGGAGTGAGTGAATTTAGTTTTCACTTTACTAAATGTAACTGTATCACTTTAAAGGTTGTATTCTAAGCCATGTACAGTAATAATTACTGTAGTAGCACAGGCTTGCATTCTCAACATGCATACAGTCAAGCAGGGGAAATCCTGTGAGTTTAACACAGCATGGGCTACATGGTGACTTTTGAACATGCCTGGGGTACAGAATGAAACTTACCTCACTAAACTAACCCCCCCCCCCCCGCAAGAATATATCCTAAAAGAACAATAGGAAGAAGTGCCAATAGCTAAAGTACTATTTGTTTGTTTGCTTGCTTGTTTGTTTTACCCTTAGGAATTAATGTGTCATATTCATACAAGGTTTAAATATCCAAACTAGATCATTATCTGTAAATGGCAACCCTTATACCAGTTGTTAACAATAGTATTTGAAACAGTGTTTGTTTTTTATGAGACAAGGCATGCGTCTTCCTTCTTATGGGATTGCTGTATGCTTATCCCACCCCATAAGTAATGTGTGCTACAGTTCTTGGAGTCAAGTCAAGCCCCAAAGTAAAGTAGGTGTTTGTTGAAGAGAGAAGTTTGAAATCCTGTGCTCCCAGCAGTTTTTCCATGAAAAACTCTTCCTCCAATGTTTAGCAAAATGATTAGTAATTGCTTTTAAATACTGTAGTATTGTTTTTTCCATTTCATTTTTTTCTTATTTTATTTTGGAGTTTCTTTAAAGAGAATGTCACTATATAGCCTATGTTGAACTCTATAGCTAATCCCTCAGCCCAGCATACAAGAATTACACTGGGGTAGGACTAAACCCACCTAAAATTCAAGAGGATTTCAACTTTAATCCATATTCTATGAAAGCATTTGGAATTTAAAGAATATACTAAGAAAGCTTATGTGAGTAGTTAGCCTTTACACACACACACACACATACACTCATACACTCATACACTCATACACACACACACACACACACACACACACACACACCACAAAAATAAATGAAAAGCCAAGTAAACTGTTTCCAGCCATGTCCATTCAATTGTCAATCTAATAAAAAATCTCTGACCATGAACAATTCTGAAGCCATGATTGCTAACTGACCTGTGAGGCAAAATTAATTGTCAACATTATCAATATGACTATGACAGTAAAAATAACTAAACAACATCAAGGAGTAACCTAGCAGGTCCACTTCCAAGTCAAAAAATTATTGGGATCACAATTTAGATTACATTAACAAGCCTGGTGGAGAACCAAGGCAAATGTATTAAAACATCACCTAGTGCTAAAAGGCAAATAAAGATAAAACATTGGTTTTAGCTTCAGTGCAGTCAAAGACTATAGAGTGCAAGTTGATATAATTAAGTCCATCTAGGACAGAAATATTTAAAAGCCTGAGCTATATACTAAAAGTGATGAAGGCCAAATGGATTCTGTCCAAATCTATTTTATTTGCTTAGATGGTATTTATTATATCTGCATTTTATTACACAGTAGTAAAAAAAAATCAGAAGGTAGCATCCTGCTATTTACTTTTGAGAAAAATGATAAAAAATGATACAAGGAACTATTAAACCTGAGCACAGTCATCTACATATCATGTTGTTCTATGTGGGCCTTTATATCATGTCCAGAGCAATTTATACTTATATAGTGAGGGTAAGGCTGGCCAGAGTAGTAACCTTCTGAGGTTACTACTTAAATGTTCCATATATACATGGCAATCAAAAGCTAGAACGTTGTCATCATCTGTAGTTACTAGACAATTCCCAAAATATATCTTTTGATACATTCTAATAAAAAATTGCTACCAATTTATCAGATATGCAAACATCTTTGGAAAACTGAATTTTTGGAAAAATGAAAACTATAGTTTGGTCCAACTGTTGAATTAAAAAGTCACTTTGCTGAAAAAAACCAATGAATTGAGTCACAACTTTGGCAACTACATGAATATCAACTTCCTTCCACCATCTTTCACCTCAATTTATAATCATACATTGAAAATGTTGCAATTTTATGGACTGGCTTTTTACAGAAACAGAAATATCTAATTATTTTAGTTATTTAAGAGAAAGATGCGGAACTTATATTAGGGTTAAGGTGTGCTGATTGTTTGAAAAATGTCCTGGTTACTATCTTCATATATATTTCAGACAGGGAATAATTGTTCAGCTATTCATGACACCTAGGGGTTGCTTTAGTTTTGAAACAGAAGCAACCTTTATCAAGTCCTATGGAGCATCCTCTAGAGCCTCCAGTGATCTAAAAGTTGAGGTATCCAACAGCATCATTTTAGCCCAGAATCCAGTAGGACAAATGCCCTCCAGTACGGGGCTGATGTCATGTTGATGAGATGATTTGTCCCAGGGCTTCCAGACTGCCACATAGCCTGATAGCTCAGGGTGTACTCAGTGCCTTCTCTATTTCCCAGTGGATTGCTTCATTCAGAAACCCAGAACAGCTAAGTAGTCAACATTTTATATATCCACACACATTATGAAGCTTCCAGTTGGTGCATAGTGTTGAGTTTTTTCTTACCATTATTAGAGCCAATTCAAGTCAACTCAACAACAGTTCACTTTTTCTAAGTCTTATTGTTAAGACATCTATTTTTGAATCAGAGAAAGCCTAGACAGTGCCAAAATATCGTAAATATTATGCCCGTTTCATGGGGATAACCCATCTATATGCCTAGGGCTACTCTAACTCTTATCTGCTTGTGTATATGGTGACCCACTCAGAGTGGCCCCCTCTGGTCTTGCACTCAAGGCAGCCTTCATTCACTGAGTCAATCATACATTCTGCATCCTTACTTTAAAACCTGTTATGTTCTACATACCCCTACCATGTTTTGTGGAATAAAAGTACAAAACAATCTCTGTTTCCTAAGGAGCTGAATGCCATGTACAGCCAATTGGTATGTAAAAAAAATCTACAAAATTAATGAGGCGATACTTTTAAGAATTAGTTTTTTAAAAGCTGAGTGGTAGTACCCTATGCCTTTAATTGTAGAACTTGAGAGGCAGAGGTAAGTGTCATTTCTGCGAGTTCAAGGCCAGTTTGGGGCTACAGAGCTTATTCCAGAACACCCAAGTCTACACAAAGATACCCTGTCTCAAATAAATAAATAAATAATAAATAAATAAATAAATAAAAGTTGCAATGAAAGACAGAAAAAATTTAAGCAGCACCTCTCAAATTCTAAAATATAATAAACATATCATGACCATTTAATGTCCATGATAACATTTTATGTTTCATATGCTCTTTACCATTGAAGAAGCCAAAAGAGGCTAGGATATATCATTTATTAGGTAATTGAATGCACTTAATATCATCATCACCACCACCACCACCATCACCATCATCATCGTTATCATCATCATCATCATCACTTTTTCCAGGTGGTGGAAGACAGAGTCTAGCTATATAACCCAGGATGCCTTTCCAACTTGTGGAACTTCTGCCACCTCAGTCATTCCAGTGGTCAGACTACAGATGTGCAAGATAATGCACAAACAAGATGCTTTATCATAGATTATAAATTTAGCATGTAACATATCGATATGACACCATTAAATGACAGAGGACACTGGAGCCGAGCTACCGGTTTAAAAATTGACTCATGCTAGCAGCATGATATTACATTAAATTAGGCATCAATTTGCTCATCGATAAAATTAAAACTAGTAGCTATTTTTAACAGTTATTGAGAAGACTAAAAGCGGAAGCCCATGCAAAATATCCAGAACTATTTTGGGGCATATAACAAGAACAAAGCATTTTTAGCCATTAAGGCCTTAAGCAGTACACTTTATTTTTATGCATATGATTTTAATTATAACATAAAATGAATAACATTATCCCCATTTAAAAACATGATAAATCTGCAGCATAGAAAATTTAAAGCCAGAGCCACAAATCAACTTATAGCTAGACTATTCAGAAGAGATAGAAATAAGTTGCATGATTTCATTATGCCGGGCCTCACAACCTACGTGTGGATATCACCGTAGGTGTTTCTGAAGAGACCAATGAGTGTCACCAACTGACCAAAATATATAAGAATAAAAAAAAAGATAAAAAAATAAATAACTGAATAATACTTTTTTTTAACCCAACCATTTGGAACCTAAAAACAAAAGTTACTGTTGAAAAGACCGCAACCTCTTAGGGAGGAGAAGGAAGGCAGACTTCACCTAAGCATAAAGTTAGGCCTGCAAGAACACACCACAGCTGGGAAAAATGCCACACATACTTATGGACAGCTTAGAGAATCTCGCCACCCAATACTGTTCTTCAAGAATGAGCTCCAGTTCCTGAAGCTATGCAGTTGTGTGGGCAACACCGAGCCCAAACAGAAAACATGCTCAGGATGCATCCGTGGGACCCTGGTTATCCATAGGCTTGCTCTGAGCCAAAGTAGTGTAAGATGAGCTTTTCATTGATAAACAGCTCAACAAAGCCTGGGAAAAGTACTGAGTAGGCATAGACACAGAGCAGCAGCTAAAGTGGGCAAGCTGTGGCTTTCTTTATAAATACATGTAGGAGTTCAAATCCATGCCTGGGTCATACAACTATTGCTGTCCTCAGAATATCTTACTATCGTTCACAGTTTCTTCCATATACTCTCCCTTCCTGAATCTGCAACCTTGTTCTGGACAATTCGGGTTTATTTTTAAGAGAACACTAGTTTGTAGCGTTTTGTACCTTTGACATGAATTTAACTCATTTCCAATGACTATCTTCTTCAATATTTCCTATCTTCTCCCTGCTATTTGCAGCTACCGCTACTATACTAAGTATCAAACTAGTTTGCTGGAAACCACTCTGCTCCTTTTTCCATAAAGTAGTCCAACTCATCTTTGAGCAGTCAGGGGTCTGGGGTCCAGAGAGTTTCTTCCTAGATTTATGGACAGATATAAAAACTAACAAGTTGCAGGTTCTAGACAGGCAATTGGCACCATGTGACCAACAAGTTGGGCCTCTTAACTGGGCTTCCTTGCTATGAGTATCTTTCTTTGACTCATCTATAATTTTCTCTGCAAGGTTTAACTCAAAAATAAGTACTTTACAATTATGTAATTTTTTTTAAGATTTATTTATTTATTTATTATATGTAAGTATACTGTAGCTGTCTTCAGATGCACCAGAAGAGGGCTTCAGATCTCAGTACGGATGGTTGTGAGCAGTAAGGATGGTTGTGAGCCACCATGTGGTTGCTGGGATTTGAACTCTGGACCTTCGGAAGAGCAGTCGGGTGCTCTTACCCACTGAGCCATCTCGCCAGCCCACAATTATATAATTTTTACAACAAAACTTTCTTCTCAACTAACAACTGCGCTTCTTCCTGATAGACACCTTAGACTATTGATCACTCCATACATGCAGGCCTCCTTTGCTGTACATGAGTTTTCTCCCATAAGATGCTCTTAGGAGGCTTAACATGACTTCAACAAGAGGACTACAGAAAAAGAATTACAGTTCAATGCTGATGAGATGGCTCACTGTTCAAAGGCACTCGCCACTAAGCCTTGACTTCACTCCAAATCCCAGATCCAGATCTCTAGTGCCCACTTAGTTTTACATCTTCACCAACAGAATAAGTAAATATAAAAGAGAAACAAAATTATAGGGCTAGTATCATTTTGTTCCTCAAAACATGCACAGCAGATAAAAATCCCATTATCTGCCAAATGGAACAGTAAACTGGGGTCAAAACTGTAAGTTGTAGCTACAGTATGTCTGTGTAGATCTTTAAGCCTTTTGAATTCACAGTCATCAGTGGCCACATTAGCTCCTGTCTGAACTTACTACTGATCCGAGGGGTATCGGAAGTTTCTATCATTCAGTAAGCGTTGAAAGTGGATGGAGATGACATAAGTTCATATTAACTCAATGTGATGTTCATATCAGTGTTACTGTTCATATACAACCAATACCCTTCAGAAGTCAGTGATCAGACAGCACACTGTACTCCCCCAAGTGTTCTATTTTGTAAAAATCCCTTGCTCCTTGATTCACCAGAAGCATAGGCTATTTTCTTAAAAGGTCATGGGAAGAATTGAAGGCTGTGTACTGATTCCTATATTTTGTAGCAGGAGAAGGAAACATCTACACTCTCCTTTCTTTCACCCATTCACAGGCCAGCAAAATATGATTATTCATGGGACAATTTACCTTATAGAAATGAGACTGTGATATATTATCTCCTCCTCATTGTTTAGTTACTTTTCCGTAATACCAAAAGCACCATACTGTGTTTCCCTTTATAATGGCAGAATACCCATTAAGTGGTGCAAACTTCAGTCATTCAATTAATATTGCCTGACAAAGATACTGAGTTGCTTTTGTTGCTTGTTCAATTTGCTTTACTGAGTTTTATTATTATTATTCCTAATGTCCTTTGAATTCACCTAGGCTCTCCAGAAACTTCCAAACCTGCCTCCACCATTCAAGTACTGGGTTTCAGGAACGATGTCACCACACCTAACCACTGAGTCATATTTGTAGATGCTGGAAATAAAGTCATAACCAAAACAATACTTCTAATTTAAAACAGAGAGAAAATGACAAATTAAAAATTGAGTATAGTTCATATAGTATGTTTTATAATGTTTGATAATGAAGGCTAGAATACAGCTTTGAATAGTTTGCCTATAGAGTCTTTCACTGACTGGTAAAATATGATTAAAAAATCTGAAAAGGGAGTGAGAAAGAGAACTCTAGGCACAAGGAACTAATGCAGGCTTCTTAAGGAAAAGGCAGCAAGAACAATCAAATATTCATGAGGTAGTTAATGGGCAAGCTTAGCAGGGGAAAAATTGTAAGAGGAAGCAGACATCTAGTAATTGGCTAGATACTACGTGTGGCAGAGATATACAGACTAGTACTCAAACATAGCTCTGTTACATCAATACAAAAGCACTGACATATTCTGACCAAGAAGTAAAGTAAAGTAACAGCAGATATACAGGTAGGTAGGAAGATACGTAAGTACGTGTGTATGTGTGTGTGTATATATATATATATATATATATATATATATATATATATATATGAATTATGCATGCACGTATTTAGGTAGGTAGAGAGCTGAGCATGTAGGTGGATAGCTGAGTAGCTAAGTAGGTAGCTGGGTAGGTATTAAGGTATGTGGATGATAATAGTTAGATAGTTGATAAATGATAGGTAGATACACATGTGTGTGCATGTATGTGTACATGAGAGAAATGTATGTGCTTAATTTTTTCTAATGAAAAACATTAAAATTTTTTTCTCATTTAAAAGAGTGTCAAAGTTTTAAAAAAACCAAGAGCATCATCAAAAGAATACAAATGGCATGCTGTTTTCTATTCAAACCACAATATTGTCTATTGTAAACTTCCCAGGGTTGTTTGGGGAAGTAACCATATAAAAGACACTAGCGATGATGGATACTTTCTTTGAATTATAGATAAAAATTAGTGTTGATACACATTTACAACAGTACTAAATTAGAAGAGTCTAACAATGAATTAATTATAGGAAACGGGGGGGGGGGGACAGGAACAGGAACAGGTTGTCCTTTGAGAGTCTCTGAAATCTGGGTGCAACTGAAAACCACTGAACATTAGTGAAGAAATATCAAAATGAAGGAATTTGGGATGACTCAGTGAGAAGAAACATTGCTTAGGAGTTCAACCCCACCACATGTTACTGAGAGCTTCCAATGCAGTGGGTACTCACAACCACACTTTGGATTTAACAACATCAACAGTGAAAAACAGTGGTTAGTGCATAAAGGTGAAGAAAAATGCCTACTGAGAATATTCCATGAGCTTGAGAGCAGGACAGAGGAAAACATCTGTAAGCTTTGAATATGAACCATCTCCCATGGGCTTCTATCCTCAAAGTGTGATCCCAGCTGGAGGTGCTGTTATTGAAATTATGAATTCTTTCAAAAGGTAGGGGCCCGCTGGAGGAAGTCTCTTGCTGAGGCTCAAAAGACCTTCTTTGCCCCTGTCTCTCTGCTTACTGGTTGTCTGGAGATTAATGTCTTTCCTCCATCATTCTTCCACTGCCATTTAGCATCACCTAAAGGACCACGAAATGGAAGCTACCAGCCATGAACCACTTGAATGGGACTGTGAACTAAATAAATCCTTCTTCATTCAAAGTATTCCCCCTCAGTTACTTATCCCAAAGATGAAACACTGATTAATGAAATAGTTTTTACCTTCATAAATATTCATAGCTGCATATGAAAATTGACACAGAAAGAAAATTTCCCATACTTAAAACCATAGGAAGACCAACAGGGTCAACTGACCCAGAGACATGGGAGCTCTGAGACTAAGTCACCAACCAAAAAACATACATAGGCTGGTCTGTGGCCCCCAGCACATATGTAGCAGAGGACTGCCTTGTCTGGCCTCTGGGAGAGGATGTGCCTAATTAATCCTGTAGACACTTGATGGCCCAGGAAAGGGAAATGCCTGGGTATAGGATGGGGAATGAGGGGTAGGGGTGTTGTGGGTGTGGGTGGAATGGGAGTGGGTGGGTGGGGGTCAGTGGGTGGGGGAGAACACTCTCAAGGGAAAGGGGCGTGAGAAGGTGGTGAAGAACTCTGGGAGAGGGGGACTGAAGGGAGCAACTTTTGGAAGGTAAAAAAATAATTTTTAAAATGATTAAAAACATAACTATAGGTTTACGGTTCACATCTTACCCTCAGTTCTTTTTTTCTTTTTTTTTTTTTCACTTTTTTTAAAAATTTTTTTATGTTTTTTTTTTAATTAGGTATTTTCCTCATTTACATTTCCAATGCTATCCCAAAAGTCCCCCATACCCTCCCCGCCCCCCTACCCACCCACTCCCTCAGTTCTTAAAGTTCAGCTCTTGTAAGTAACTACTTCTGATTTGGCTGAATAACTTTTTTTTTTTCTTCATAGAAATGTTCATCTTTGTACATTTAAAATAGTATCTACTTGGCTCCTCACCCTTTGGTTTCTTTTCTTTCAGATCAAATTGTGTACTGTTTTAGATATCCTTAGTGTGTGAAAGAACACTCTTATAGAAGTGAATTTTCACCAATGATGTAAAATTTTATCCTTGTTTTCAAATGGTGACCAAAATCAGTGATTCTTTGTGCCTGAACAAAATCACCCACAGCATGAAAAGTAGAGCTGTTCTCAAAAAACGCTCTTGATACAATAATAAAGAATGTAGGGAACCATGATACATAGCAAAGCTTTTTAAAATGGAAAAATAGGAAGAGAAAAATATTTTAAATTTTTTGTGAACATACCTGTTTTTTTCTTCTCATATCTATGTGTTTCTATGTTGTAGCAGGATTTCCCCTGCTCGATGAATTTAATTATTTATACAACAAGAAGCCTGTGATTAGACAGGGGAAAGGGAGGCAGAATGATAAGTGGCAGAGATGGAGACTGAGGAGACAGGTAGAGCGGACAAAGCAAGATGGAGGATGAACAGGCTGATTAAGATTCTGCATGGCTTTTTTAGCCATGGGTAGATTAGATATCTATATAGGGATAGAATAATTGGGGTAACTTGTCTAATCTGGTTGGGCTGCTTGTACCATTATCAACAGGCTCTGAATTTACTGTGTGGGCATTTTGTGAATGGAGAATTTATTGATATATAAATCTGACTGGTTAATTATAAGCTTCTAGAGTTTTGTTTTACTGGGTTACTGGAATGTGGAACCCCCGACCACAGGCGGTTTATGGCTGAGAAGTTACGGGCAGCACTAAGACAAGTGAACCGGAGCTGGGAAGACCTTGATCTGTTGCTGCGAGGGCTAGCTTAGAGACAGAGGCAGCAAGACCACTGCCGCGGCAGAGAGTTTCTGGATGTAGCACGGGAGCTTGCCGTTCATTTTAATATTTCCAGCAACACAATGTAAGATATGATAACACACAGAGTGAGCCAATGGGAAATTAAAAGAACTGCTATCATTCAACACATATCAAAAATTCTACTGTATTATCTAATAATAATTTTGGTGTGAAGCTATCAAAAAAGTCTTATTTCTATTAAAATTGCAGAAAATATGAAGTAAAAATGTAACAAGGATAATAAGCAGTCAATTTATTAGGATGGTGCTGTAAGTTAATAGTTATAATTTATTTTATAAAAGTAAGTAATCGGTTATTACTTCTTGCAATATAACATGGGAAATGCCCTTAAAATGCTCTAGTGTCAACAGACATTGTAATGGGCATATAGTGGTGGGATTCAAAATTAATGTTATTATAATTGACTATTTGATTTTCTTTTGTCTGAATTTTTTGTTTTGTTTTTCTGTTTTTGTTTTGTTTTATTTTATTTTTATTTTCATTTTTATTTTTATTTTATTTTAGTTTTTGAGACAGGGTTTCTCTGTATAGCCCTGGCTGTCCTGGAACTCACTGTGAAGACAAGATTGGCCTCAAACTCAGAAATCTGTCTGCCTCTGATGGGATTAAAGGTGTGTGCCACCACTGCCTGGCTGATTTTGAACAACAACAACAACAACAACAAATATGACCACTGTTTTGTTGAAAAATATAGGAAGCAATTTGTCCTTAAATTGCCAACCAGTAATTAGTAAGTTGTGACACGGCCAGTGAGTGGAATTCAGCGGACAAATAATTGAAGCTGTGAATGTCTTCAAGCTTGGAAGACAGAACTTTCCAGCCAGAGTTAGTTTTTTACACCTAACTTTTTTTTACCTGCGTATGAAAATGATGAATGGTCTCTTTAAGCATTTCTTCAAAAAAGGAACTGTAGAGAATCCCATTTGGGTTTGTTTTTAATTTAAAATGAAACCAAGCAAAGGAAACAAAGAAGCAAAAACTTGAAGAACTCCTGAAGATGATGACTCTGTCTTCAATGCAGTGCACAGTTTTGCTCCACTACAATTTTATAGAAAGTTTGCAAAACGAAACAAGCACTCTGCTTATTAGGATGGATGTGAAAAGGGGCTGTATGTCTGGTCATTAGTTACATAACTAAATTTTTTTCCTCTGAGGAAAAATAATATTGGGTTTTTCTTCTTAATGTGTAGAGTCATTTTTACAACATTAGCTAAAATGGCATTCTATTTCACTAATAACATCAGCTCCCAGTGTGTTTGGTGTAGACTTAAGTGTTTTACAGAGAAAAACAAATAAAATTCTATGGATGGCATATTTTTTGAGGTTTAAACAGATTTGTTTCTTTAAGGAAAAAAATCACTTTTTTTTTGATGGTGATATCTTAAATCATCACTGGTCTCAATAAGAACATTATATAATTTGTAATCTATGTTAATAATCATGAGCCTGTTATTTTCTTCCTATTTTCAAAGAAAGGGAGTGGATGAAATAGTATTTATCACAGATAAAAGAAACAAAATGGGCTTGATTTCTATATACCTTTGAAACAGCCAAATACTGCAGGGTCTGTCTGAGCATTGACTGTCATTGTTTTCCCATCAAAACCAGCATTAGTAGGAGCTGGCAAGGCAGCTCAGTGGGAAAAGTACCTACTGCACAAGATGATGATCTGAGTTCCATAGCCCTAATATAAAAGCTCAGCATGAGGACACATAATTCTCACAGGAATTGAGAGGAGAGACAGAAGTAGAAGTAGATCTGCAACTTACTGGCAGGCCAGTCAGCTAGAGATACCACCAGCTCCATGGTCAGTAGAGCTAATAATTACGACAAATGTTTCTGGAAAAAAATCCAGTGTCCACCATTAACCACCATACCTTTACATGTACATATACATGTACACACAACTGTTCACTTGCACGGGACATTCCTGACACATACCCTAAGAAGGAGCATCCTCACGTACATCTGTGAAGGGCCAACTAATTTAAAAAATATTAGATTATAATTTTAACAAATTAATAAATCAGTGGAATCAAAATTTACAGAGAAATAACTTTAGGATGGCACTTTAAAATTTGGTGCCATCACATTGAATGTTATCTATGGAGCAAAGGATTATGATTAAATTATATCCTTCAAATATCTAGCCAATATTTATTGAGTTCTTCCTTCTTTTATTCTCTGCTAGATGTGACTCTGTTATGTAGACTGAGACAGCTGGGCAGAGAAGTAAATGCTTCCAGTGGTAAACACCATTCACATATACTCAAGGGAGAGCGGTCAACTTGTACCATGACACCCCAGCCATGGGCAAATAGAAATGGGTACTGAAGGCTCATTGCATGTCCTCCACATGGACAACGTCCATTTTAATTTTAGAACTGCCACTCTTAGAAAGACAAAGTGCAGGTTTCGATATTTGATATTCACCGTCACCTTAGCAGGTGAAGAATGCTTTTATACCGTGTATCATATTTGCCTTTATACAAGGACGGAAGCGATCCTTGGAAATGGATTATGCTAATGCATTATTATTAAGGCCTGAGGAAATTATCCAATGAGGATACACACAGATACACATATATTCCAAGAGTAGAACATATGTTGCTGAGAGAAAAATGCTTTGGAAGGGCTTAAATCAAAACTGAAATAAGATAATCAAAGCTCAATGATAATGCCATGCTCAAAGAACATTTAAGAACTATTTAAATAGATTCTATGCTATGTGACCCTTCAAATGTATATACAGGAAACATATCAGTCTTCAAGGAACCACATTTCAAGATGAAAACTTTGAACATTAGTTAAATGCCTCATATAACATCACCCAGAAAAATAGAATATTCGTATTATAAAAGAGCTTTGCATACTCCTATTTTCACAGAAGGAATCTAGTCTTTATACTCTGACTCCGAAGAACCTTCAAAAAGGAACCAAGGACAAATTATTCTGGTCCACTGACCTTAAACCTTCTGATCAATTCAGACTGTGAGTGACGGAAGAGTTGAAACTGGAGACTGACCTGCTCTAGCAGACATAAACTGAAGAGAGAAAAGAGGACTCAGAACAACGATGCAACTTTTCAAACCAAAGCAGAGCAGAGACTCAAGGTGAATGCCAGAGATTTTTAAAGGAGTCACAACAAGGTCATGCTGATAAATTGAAATGAATATGACTTGGAACTACTCATAAATCATGCTAATTTCTTCAGAACCTACTGTCCTGGCCTTTCTGAACTTAGAGGTAATGGGCATATTATTCACATACCTGATTAATAATTTTGAAAATTTTACATCTCTTACAAGAGCCTATTGAGGTAGAGTTCAAAGGTTATGTTCCATTCAGGTCACCAAAGCACACACTGCCTCCTATCCCCTCTCTCTTTCTCTGCCCCCCCCCATACCCACACTAGTATTATCAGGCAGCAATAAAAGAGTTTATATAAAATGCATCCTGTTTTGCTACCATACACTTTTTATAAATAGGTTGCCCTCCAATATTCCCCATCGCTTGTACCCTTCTTTCACTCCTGAAAGTACGTAAAGTATGAAAGTTTTAAAAAATAATATGGCAAGTACAAACCCATTAAACACAAGCAGCCTAGATTACTGGTTAGCATCCTGCCTAATGTAGATAGAGTGAAAAGGGGTCCTTCTTGATAATCTAGTCACTCTGTGAGTATGATAATCATTTTAAATATAAGCTTGATAGAATGCAGAATCATCTGTGAAACTTACTTACTGGCATACATGTGAGAGATCACTTTTAAATTTTCACTATTTTTAACCTTAACTTTTTAAGTTAAATTGTAACTACGGAATTTTCCCTTCCCTTCCCTTTCTTCAACCCCTCCCATGTACTCCACCCACTTCACTCTCTCTCAAATTCTTAACCTCTTTTTTCTAATTGTTGTTACATACACATTTATACACATACATACATACATACACACACACATAGTCTAGTAAGTATATAAATACAAACTGCTCAGCCCATATAATGTTACTTGTCAGTACCTGGTCATTCTTTGTTATAATTAAGGAGGAAGGGCCTGCTCACCTACTGTGTTCCCATTCTTTAGCTGGGATCCTGGGGTTTATAAGGTGAAGAAAGGTGCCAAATAGAAGCATACTTTCATCAGCTTGTTTCTTGACTGTGGATAATGTTAGCCTCAGTGTTTCAAACCCCTGCTGCTTTGACTTCCTTACTTTTCTGAGTACAATATCACAGCAACAGGAGAAGAACCTGACACATGTCAGTCCGTGCCATTATTACACAAAATTAGGACACTATACTTGCAAAATGTATTACTATAAAAGTTTTAAACGCAAATTCTGAGTGGAGAATCCCAGGTGTGTGGCCACTACCATACCTACAAAGCCTTCACGATCCTTCTATGTTGCTCTAACACTCTGAGGACAGGATAGAAAGTGAAACATACAAGAATTTCTCTCAAGTCATATGTTTTTATTCTGTAATATTCTTCTCTCAGCAACATTATGCTAATATATTAGATATTATCTAGGATTTCTGAACTGCAAATATTTCTTTTGTAATTAGAATACATTTCAAAAAGTCCCAACAGGTTTTCTCTCTACAATAAAGAAACAAATAAACAGATAAAAATCCTTTTCATGTTAATAATATTACAAATCCCAACATCTTTATCAAAAGTTCTACAAACAATAACAGCAAAAACCCCACAATGTCATGATACAAATATTTATTAATACAGCATACCAAATTCCCTCCTTGATTATTAGGGTCTCAACGAATTTAAAATAAAACCGTGTTTAAACATTGATATAATGGCTACATTGTAGTTATAGTATACTTAGAGTATAGCTAGTTCCCTTTTGGTCTTAGAATTATAAGTGATTTACACAGGAAATAACTAATTTGGAACTGCCTAGTAACTATTAAGGCACTTGACACCTGTCTATTCATAGATCCTTGGTCACTTTACATATTGATTTTGAAAAGTTATGTCATATTAATCTGTGACTATCAAAATGTATTTTTTTTTAAAAATCCCAGTTCAGGAATTTAAAACATCATTCAAAAGGTCAAGAATTGTAGCCTCAGCATCTCAACGCTAGGAAAGTTGAGAAAGAAAGACTGTCTTGAGCTTGAGGTTACCCTGGGCTACCTGGTGAGAGCAAACACTCTGGGCTACAGTATGGGACCCTGTCCACATATTAATTAAAAAACAAACAAACAAAAATCAGAGATGATGTACATATACATATATACATAATACATGCATATATACATACACACATATATGTGTATTGTGAAAGAGAGGGAGAGAGGGAGAGAGAGCAAGAGAGCTGTTAGCCATCGATTCCATGTTAACCTATATGATATACATATATTTCACACTCAACATAAAAATGAGAACTTGAGCCACCTGAGACACTATGTTCAATGTACCAGGAAACTCCTGTTGTGGATAATTGGGGTCTGTTTCCCTAAACAGGAGAAGCTAGACCATAAAAGATTCCTAAAAGAGATTTTTTTTTCTAAAAGAGATTTTTAACCTAAGGCCAAACACGTGGAAAACTTAACTTCTTGTTTAGTCATGTTGCACTGCAAGTCTTGGTACTAGAGGCTGTGAATATTTTCATTTCATAACTTTTCACTGAGATCATTAGATGTCTGGATGTACAAGGTAGCAATTAGTACTAACAGGGAATACTGCTGCACTGTGTTCAATGCTAGACCTCTGCCAGGACAATTATTATGAAAGTCTAGATTCACTTGAACAGACAAAAATATTCCATCAGGATACTTGTGTGAAGACACACCTTTTCATGGACATTAAACTCTCTTTGATCACTATTCTCCCATACTCAATTCAAAGCACAGAATGAACAATAAGGGCTGAATTACCTAAAAAAGCATTACATAAAGTTACATGTAAGATGCCAGTCTACATCACCTAAGCCTTATGGGAAAACTTAATATGTACTTGTGAAATTAATGACCATTCCGAATAACTAAATATATTAGTGGCTGACTGAGATTTTAGGCAAGATCCTAAATCTAGGTGTACATAAAACATAAATCTGTAAGATAAGTGAAAAAATTTAGACCCAGTTAAGAATTGGTTCACTCAGGAATGAGGAGGCAGTCCACAATCTGGGGTGAAAAGCCATTTCCAAGAGTCATTCAATTCTGCTCTGATTCATTAAGCAGGTATGTTGTTATTGACAGGGTACAATTATAGGAGGCAGAAATGTAGATTACACAGAACAAAGCCCTATGAATATGGTATTTTATAGCAGTTACAGAATTGGCTTTTACTACTTTACCTTATATGAATCTTAGCCATTATTCTGTTGAATCCTCACTATTCCATAAGACAGGCACTAATATATGCTACCTAACGGGTATCAGTGAATGGTATGTTTTAACCTTCCTATGATGGAACCCTCAGGAATGTAAAATTGACTAAAGTTTTAAAAGAACTATGCATGGTGGGAAGGGATTGTGACTGTAGTGTTAACTACAGTCACAATCTGGACATGGTGGCACAGGTTTGTAATGTTAGTACTTTGGAGTATGAATCAGGAGAATCAGGAATGTCAAGGGAGGCTAGGCTACATACTAAGAAGCTGTCCTCCAAAATTCATTTAAATTATTGAATCAAAGTAAATGTGCAGGCAGAAGGGCCTGGACAGATGTTTTGAAGAATCTATAAAACCACAGATGTCAGTCCAAAATACTATACCCAACAAAACTTTCAATAAGCATTGATGGAGAAAATAAAACATTCCATGACAAATCTAAATGTTAATAATATCTATCCATAAATCCAACCCTACATATGATACTGCATGAAAAAATGTTAACCCAAGGAGGTTAACTAAACCCATGAGAACATAGGTAATAAATAATTTCATGTGAGCAAAACCTAAAGAATGGAAACACACACACACCAGCACCACCAACATCAATTCCACAATAAAAAGACAGATTAACAGAATGGATGTGAAATTATTCTGCTGCATACAAGAAACACACTTCAATATCAAAGATAGTCATTGCCTCAGAGTAAAGGGTTAGAAAAAGATTCTCCAAGCAAATAGATCCAAGAGACAAGCTGGTGTGGGCATTATCTACTAAAATAGATTTTCAACCAAAATTAACCAAAAGAGATGGGGAAGGATATTTCATATTCATGAACGGAAAAATCAACCAAGATGACATTCCAATACTGTACGTGCAAAGGTACCCATATGCACAAAAGAAACATTACTGAAGCTTAAATCACACAGAGAACCACCACATGTGAATAGTAGGACATGTTGACATCCTACTCTCACAAATGGACATGTCATCCAGACAGAATCTAAAAAGAGAAATAATGGAACTAACAGACATAATTCAAATGGTCTTAACAGATACCTACAGAACATTTCACCGAAACACAAAGCACCTCAGAGATCATATACTACATCACAAAGCAAATCTCAATGGATAAAAGAAAGTTGAGATTAAAAATAGCCATTGCTATTTTCTACCCAACATATTTATATGATCATCATGGAGGAGGGAGGTAGGGAATTCATAGATGACACTTATGAGATGTCCTTCATTAAGCTTTGCTACTTCTTAGTGTTCAGTCTGTTCTGTTACATTTATTTATTTATTTATTTATTTATTTATTTATTTATTTATTATATGTAAGTACATTGAAGCTGTCTTCAGACACTCCAGAAGAGGGAGTCAGATCTCGTTATGGATGGTTGTGAGCCACCATGTGGTTGCTGGGATTTGAACTCCGGACCTTCGGAAGAGCAGTCGGGTGCTCTTACCCACTGAGCCATCTCACCAGCCCTGTTCTGTTACATTTTTAAGAACAACATTATACACATTGAACAAAGACCTAGCACTTTGCCATAAAAACAGTACTTATGTGTTCTTAATTGTACACAATAAGATAGATGGGATAGCTAAATAAAATGTCTATCTCATTATGCATTCTCTCAACACTTTAACTTTCAAATCCAAATCTCATCAGAAATACATGAAGTTAAAAGAACAGCACTAAAAGCCCACTTTTTATTTTTGTATAATTACTTTGGCACTGGGGGCAGATTCCTTTCCTTCTTAAAACAGATTTAGCTACTTGCTACATTAATAGACACAGAAATATTTTATTCAAAAATTAATCACTGGATATTAAAAGGTAGATTTATCAGCTTTATCAAGCCTTGCAGTTTATGGAACACTATCTAATAAAATGATATAATCATGATTTACTTAACTATTTAAAATCATGACTATACCTGCCATATTTTACACTTGCGAATAGACCGTCCTCATATTCTAGCTTCTACATTGTAGAAATTTATTTTTGTTCATTAAACAACCTTAATTCTGTCTTGTAAAATTTAATTTGAGAATTATACTCCCATAGCTAAGAGAATGTAAGATTTGTCACTGTATTTTAGAAATATGTAGCACTCCCAGGGTTTGTTAGAATAGTCATTAGGGGTCCAGGAAGATGTTCCTCTGGATAAAGTGCTGCTGACTCAAGCATTATTAACTGAATGTGGTCCTGGTACCCAGGTGAAAGTGGATTCTTGGTTGAGGGGTGGAGTCATGCGGACTCTGTGGCCAGCAAGTCTAGTGAAATGACTAGTCCATGCTTGGTAAGGACCCATCTTGTAAAACAAAGTGAGGAACAACTGAGAACACCTGACCTCAACGCCTGGTCTCCACATATACAAACACAGCTGCTCCTTACCCCTCCCCACATACCCTCAAATAAACGATTAATTAGGGTTCTAATAGATAGCATTGAGAAAAGAAAAGGCACTCTGAATATAGACTGCTTACAAAGAATATAATAAAGATTCATACTACCTAACAGATTCTTAACAATTACACCGTGTTCCCATTTTATCATGATGAAACAAATTATCTGGATATACAATTCATAAATAAGGGTTTGGTGAGGAAAGAGCTCATAGCCTAAAGTGGCTAATTATTTGTTTTTGAATCTGAGTTTATGGAACAGTGTAAGATTTTAACATTTCGTTCATGGAATGTACAAGATTTTCTAATCCTCAGCTTATCAAAATGTGAAGCATCATGATAGCTATTTTCACAGGGATGGCTCATTATTTCCCCAGGGACTTCCAGTGTAATTGTTCAGATATAGCATTCCCTTGCATATATTGTATTTACTGTCTATATCTGAATGGATTTTCATATTATTATAGGCTTATAGTTCAAAACAGCATTCTAAGCAGTTGTGAGTTAGATACTCAAAGCCAGAATGCCTTTTTGTAAACACAAGAATATACAGTCTATTTTAATATTTTGTTAATACGTTGAATGATACCTATTGTCCCAAACATTACCACAGCTTCTCAAAGGCTTCTCAAAGGCCTAGGAAGTCACTTTGTTACTGGCAAAGGATGATGAAACCCAATATACCTTCCTACCTGGTAACAGACAAAAAAAATAACTACACCTGATTTTCTTCTTAAAGCAAGAAATTTTCACATGTATTTAATGATGACACCTAATAACTATTAACTTATTTGCAATCTCAGGGATAGTGCATGAATTATCTGGGGTGTCTGAGGTTTCTATTATGTTTGTTTTATTCAATGTGCTAGAAGAGTTGAGTAAACCCTGACAAGCATGCCAGCCACTTACAACAAGCCACAGATTAAGAAGACTATGAACTATGACATCCCACACATCTATGAGAAGTTAGCATGCCCTCAAGAATTTGCTATTTCATGAAAATATTTCTTCACATGACATGGATTGGGACTATTTTAATCCTTAATTTTTCTAACTTGGTCCTCTCAGAGTGGTCCAAATCCTGGTCTCATTTTGTGTTTTTATTTTGTTTTGTTGGTCAATCCTACATGTAATTATTTTATTCGACACAACACTATCATTAACACAATTGAGGTTGGTCTTATATGTTTTATGACATAATCATAACTGTCAAAATTCAAGAGGAGTAGAGATCATCAAGCCCATGCACATTTGTCTCCATGCCCACCCTACTGCTGAACTCAGCTTGTCTGTGGATTTCTGCAATGAGAATATGTTCCCCAAGCACAGGGCCTGCTGTAATTAGGATGTATTAAGTTATCCCTCATGTTTGATGGTTGAATATAAGCCCTCCTTACATACCTATCTGAGCTGCTCCTAACCTCCTAGCCTACAGAAGTATAACCCATCCTAAGTTTTCTTGAATCACAAAAAGTAAGACATCATAAACTTCTTTGTAACTCATATGAATTTTATAGACTGCACAAAACAACATTAAGTTTTCTTTCAGAAATGTAACAGCTTGCTACCAACTAAATCCTCCACAGACGTGAAAACACACTCTTTAATATCTTCGTTTAAGTCATTAATAAAATGATGAACAGTCATAACAGGGCAGAAAAAATACAGATATGCAGCATGCCATTAAAATAATCTCTAATAGTTTCTATGACATGCTCATAAAAATTAAATATCATATATGTAATGCCTTTGTAATCAATGAATCACTGGCTTTATTCTTGCCCATGAATAAATCTAGAATTTCTGCCATGAAGTCAGCATGAGCTTTCTGTTTGTCCTAGAAAACATTTTTTTATGAAACAAAAATCAATAAATTAAATGTGTGAGAACTCAATCAACATCACAGCCAATAAAACAATTAATTTTTAGAAATAACAAAATATGTAATTATTTAATCATAACAGTTATCAAAATTAAACATAATTTAATTGCTTATTCAGAGTCATTAATTATGTAGAGTTGAAAAATTACACTATTGAAGCAATCATTTAATCATTAGAGCTAGAAAAAAAAAGTGTCTAAATACTAATTCATTATTTCTGCTATGGTCTTGGGAAATTACATTCTATATTTATAATAAAACCAACATAATTATTTTAAGATGCATAACTAATTACATTGGCATGAATCTTTAATATGCTAACAGTATATGAGAAAGTAAAAACTAGAAATCGTTTTCTGAAAAAAACAAACGACACAATAAAACAGTTAGTAACCAAAATGAAGTGTATGATTTCCAGAGCGCTGAAAAAGTATACAATATACAGAGCTCTAATTGGTACATGGTAAACTTAGTCAACAGCATTCGAAGACAAATTCCTTTCTTGCTGACCAAAACAATCTCAAGTATTATTTTCTTCTATCTTTTAACTCATGCAATAAACTATCAAAGAAAGAGAAAAAAATGCTTATGTATCTCTTAACTTCCCTGATGCCAGGAAAAACCCAAATTTAAAAATTCTCTTCAAGGGAACAGTAGAAAGAATGAGGACTTTTGGCTGACCTTTTGAGGGACATTATTCAAGGACTCTTCAGCTGCAGAATCACAATTAGTCCCTGACAGTGACTATTGTTAATCAAGTTTGCGTTTCTTTGAACTTTACAATCCCATACTTGCCTGTATTTGTTTAACTTCTATTTGCTCAGGCAACACATCAGAATCACTACATTATGCAAATTAACTGTTGGCAATTCTCAGTCATACATGCACATAGAAAAAAATTACTGTATCTTCTTTCATTCAAAGTCATTCATGACTTTGAAGGAAGTTCTAAATAAATGCACATTTTCACTGAGTGATGACTACAGAATAAGGAATTACTTGCTCTGATGTAGATCACAAATCATACTAACTGCACGGGGAGGGACTTCCCCTTTCTTATCACGCTCATATAACATACAAAATACTGCCAATCTCAAAGCAATACTTCTTAAAGGAGGTCTACGGTTGCTAAACTGTTGTATTATTTTATTTATGGATGATAGAGTGCACAGAGCCACCTTGATAAATTATGGAAATGTTGAAATGTGCCTGTCCTGAATATTCTCAACGACTAAACAAGTATATAAAGTAAAGTTATAGAGTCATAAAATAAAGGATTGAAAATATATAATATGAAAGATAATATGGGCCAGCCTTTCTCAAACTGTT
The DNA here is from genome assembly GCF_978045245.1 of Mus caroli. Classification (NCBI taxonomy): domain Eukaryota; kingdom Metazoa; phylum Chordata; class Mammalia; order Rodentia; family Muridae; genus Mus; species Mus caroli. Next base: position 83,725,201 of record NW_028227259.1, on the reverse strand, counting down.
TATTTAATTCTAAATTTTATGAGAAAAAATTAAAGTTTGTAAGTCTCTAAATGGGTTATAAATGTATAATAAACTATATTAAGTCATTTTCTTCTAATATGAATTCTTATGGGCTTTAAAGTGTTATGATACACTGTGAATTTAGAAAGGAAACAATATGTTTTGCTTGCCAAACTTACCTGGCTGTAGAAACCTTTACTAGCATGTAGCATCTAAGTCTAATAAGATTTAGAAAAAGATCAACTTTTCCAAATACCATAATTTATACATACTAGATTAGTGAAATGAATTACCATAGTTATGCTGTGAATGAGCATAAAAAGAAAGACTAAAGTTTATCATTTTTGATTTGAGATAAGGCATCTTGCAGGACTGGTGTGATTAAGGAGAGGATGCAAGCCTTCAATTATACAGTAGCTCCCCTCGTCCACAGATCTACTCTGTTGTTTCAGCAATCTACTGTCAACCACAGTTTAGAAATGGCAAATTCAGAACTCGGAATTCAACAATATGTAGGTTTGAAATCATGTGAGCGTCTGAATACATGACAAAATCTCAAATGTCCAATTTAATCTTCCCTGGAATGAACATTATGTATGTGTATATATATTCACACATTCATACATATACATACATACACACACACATATATATATCTACACACACACACATATATACACATGCACATATACAAATATATATGTGTGTATATGTGTGTGTGTGTATATATATATATATATATATATATATTATTTGCACTTACTGAAGCATGGTTTATTTTTTGAGGAGAGAATTTTGAAACAGGTCATGGTATGCTATTATCAAATGATTGGAATCACAAGGAGATCAATCATATCAGCAATAAAAAAAATGAAGAAAGCTTTGAATACAGATGTCAATTTTCTTAGAAACATATAGCTTATTCCGAGAAGAGGTAAGTAAAAAGGACCTGTGAGGAATAAATACAGAAGACATGGTCTCCCTGGGGATCACCCAGATACATGAAAATGATGAAGCAAGCTTGATATGTCTAGAATTTCTATGAAGAAAGGGTCTGAAGTTATCACTATTGTTGCTAAAAATTTACAAAACTAAAAAGTCTACTGTTTGTTACCTTCACAATACTCATGAATGTATAATAAATATTCACAAATTGTCTCACACTTGTGAGCAAGTTTCATACTGAAGATTAGCATCAGCTGTAAATTTTAAACTACACTATTCAAGAACTCTACATGCATTTTAGTGCAGATACTATAAAAATTCCCAAGTAGCTCAGGGGAATGCAGAGATGGGCCTGCTTCCATTCCATTGGTCACACTCACACCATACCTTTTACAAAAGTCCCCATGAACATGTTTAAAATACCATAAAAATATACATTAATATCACTAATATTTAACCCATGGTGTACAAAGCACAGCATCCTCTAGAGAACACTGAGGAATACAGAAAAGATCATTTACAGAAGTCGCTCTTGTCTTTTATCATTCATGTGTTTTAATATAATTATATTTATATATAATGCATATGCTGTAATTTAGTTTTCATTTTCCTTTTCTTGGGATTTTTGCCTTGGTTTCTTGTTTTGCCCCTTTGAAGAGCAGCTGAGGTCATCATTGTGTACACTGTTACAGGTGCCTCACTGAAAACCGCTTAGGGGAATTGATTTGTAAAGATGTAAGTCCAGGGATCATTGTTAAATTTATAATGGCTATTTTATCAGATAACCCCAAAACACTTTTCAATGAGTATACATAAAAAGTAAAAATACAGTTCATATATTCTTATATGAACATCTTGATAGGGTAAATTCCTTGCCTATAGAATACACAATATAATCATAGATGTGTGTGAAATTAAAGAAATGCTAGTAAAAAATAATGCTCTATTTTAAATTATCGATCCCAAATTATATCGTATATATGTATATGATTACTAAGATAGGAAGAAATTAGTCTATATATACTAATAGGAAAAAAAGCTTTTTAAGGTAAATTTCAAAAGTATATACAAACTAGAGAACATTTTGCCAAAAAGTCAAATTCAAATGTTTAAATGAGTATCTTAGGTACATTTCATGCACACAGAGATATTTTCATATACATATTTTGAATATTTGAATACATTAGCATTTCTGAGTATATGAATAGACTAAGAAAAAACTCAGAAAAATAAACATGAAAAAACGTAAGAGCACTTCCTTATGGACAAGAAGATTGGATATTTATAATTTCTACTTTGATACTTATTTTATGGAGTCATAATTTAATACTATGATAATATAATAAAACCCTCCAAGGAAAGGTTTCATTTAATATTTCCACATTACCAAACAGCCCCAGAAATTAGTTCTAAAAATATGAAATAAGATAATTCTCAAAATTGTATTGATTTGATAGTTTACCCATTTAATGATGTTGCTTTTCAATGAATTTATGAACCAAAAAGAATAAATAAATAAAAATTAAAAAATGCCACACAAGACAATAAGAGGAAAAAAAAACACATATACACTGAATCCCAAGTGTTGCTTTCTCAACTTTTTTTCATTTATGAAATCAACCTTAAAGCAATTGCTATTTTAAATATTTTGAAATATTTTAAGATAGTGGCTATTAAATTCTCCATTTACAGCAGTGAAAATGACCATGAAACTAAGATGTCCACAGTGTTACCTGGGATCTCCCACCACACACTTTAATTGGGATGTGCAGAAAGAGAGAGAAAGGAAGGAAGGAGAGTGAGTAGGAGGAATTCAGGGAGGGAGAAGACAAATGCATAAAACACAGAGAAAAAAATCCTTGGGCTCTTGATATATTACTATTTATAATACAATCATTGTTACTAAACCCTTGTGCAAAATAGCTTCAAAAAGGGACTTGTAAAAGATAAGTGTCCCAGATGAACAAGAGCGCTGCCGTACACGAAAAGCTATTAAGTGAAAAGCATTGTTAGTTGTTGAATTTATTTAACAGCAATAACAACACTTTTCATTCTGTGTTTAAAAAAAAAAAAAGGTGGGGATATGCTACTTTCCTTCATCCCTTTTACAAAGCGCTCAGGATGTCTAGAGCATACTCTTCCAGGATCTTAGAACAACAGACCTTTAGAGGAACCAAGTATATCTGATAGTCCATTTCTGTGTTTCTGCTCTTCAAAAGTGAGTCAAATTAAACCTCTCCTATTGTTCTAGTAAAGAAAGAGAAAAGGAAAGGAGAGGAAATGAGAGGAAAGGAGAGGAAAGGAGAGGAAAGGAGAGGAGAGGAGAGGAGAGGAGAGGAGAGGAGAGGAGAGGAGAGGAGAGGAGAGGAGAGGAGAGGAGAGGAGAGGAGAGGAGAGGAGAGGAAAGGAGAGGAAAGGAGAGGAAAGGAGAGGAAAGGAGAGGAGAAGAGAGGAAAGGAGAGGAAAGGAGAGGAAAGGAGAGGAAAGGAGAGGAAAGGAGAGGAAAGGAGAGGAAAGGAGAGGAAAGGAGAGGAAAGGAGAGGAAAGGAGAGGAAAGGAGAGGAAAGGAGAGGAAAGGAGAGGAAAGGAGAGGAAAGGAGAGGAAAGGAAAGGAAAGGAAAGGAAAGGAAAGGAAAGGAAAGGAAAGGAAAGGAAAGGAAAGGAAAGGAAAGGAAAGGAAAGGAAAGGAAAGGGAAAAAGTAGGACCCGAATGGTCACTCTGCTAAGAAGCAAGCAGCCAGGGGTGGTTAACACAAAATCATTCCTCGAAACAGAATACGGAAGTCAGTATGAATCTGAGGGCTCTGTTGTGTTTCCTATCTAAGGTGTAGGTGTAATCACTGCTACACACCATCCAAAAGGAATCAGTGTACCCTGGATAGAGTGATGGATCAGGTTCCTCTCCCCAAGACAGCTAGAAACAGTTGAAGGGTTCACCCGAAACAAGACATCTAATAATGCTGTTTTTAAGTTATTTTGATCAAACTGACTGCTTCTTCCTGCCCGATGAATTCTTGCCAGAACACCTCCTCAGAGATTAAGCCAGATGGCAGAAAACTGGCTTCGAAACACCTGAGCTTCAAACCCCAAGGACCAAGAGACCTGAAATTTTCCTCCTGGGCTCCATGATCACACAGAGCTGATGCCAAACAGCAGAACCATCCTTTCCAAACCAGGGGAATACAAAAAGGGCAGACACTTTTGTAATAAGCCTTTAAGAATAACAGCTGTATGTTGTGACTAGAGAAAATTCAATGGGAAACAAAAATTTGAAATTTTGTTTTGAAAAAGTTGACATTGTGACTAGCATTTTAAACACACAGGAAAATTTTTCTTGTGGTAGGAGTGATTATCTAGTGTGTGGCACCTGGAAGCAATGAATCCAATTCCTGAGAGTTTTACACCATCCTTACATACTCAAGACACACTGACGCTACAAAATGTTCTACTCTGTGGTCAAGCAAACCGGACCCAATACCAGCATATCCATTATTCTGCGTTTCAATTTCTGAAAATGAAGAGTGATGGGCATAATATTTGACTTAAATTTCTAAGATTTCTTCTAGTATAAGATCACCTGCATTACGATGCTAACTAAATCTAAATAAATATATGCTTATCATATATTTAGTAAATATCATCTGAAGATTGGTTGACCACCACTCCCACTTTGTAAATAAACATGGAAACTCCTATGAAGGAATGTGTTGAAGAGTTGCATACGCACGCTTTTATTGAGCCTGAAAAATGAGACTGTGAGTGACAAGGATTCATTTTCCTTACTCTGTGTGTGCGTACGTGCATGTGTGTGTGTGTGTGTGTATGTCTGTCTGTCTGTCTTATTAATTTATTATGAAGGTACTAGCTACTTGGAATAGGTAGGCTTTTCTGACCTCTTATCCATTTCACTCCTATAAATATTCTTATAATTGGGAAGAGCTGAGAGCTGTAGCAGAATCTTCCCCTAATTGATTAAAAATAAATAAATAAACGAAATCAATCACTGGCCACGAAGTGTCTGAGAGAGGAACAGAGAAGGCAGGAGGGAGGAGGGAACTTCCCTTTGGTTGGTGGGAGCAAGGCAGACACAAGGTAAACCAGGGGCTGTTAGTTCGGTGGCAGAATCCACCAGTATCGGCCACCAGATGATTTCTAACATAGAATAGTTGGGGAATTTAAGAAGCTAGGTTCCATGCCCAGGGATTGTTATCTGTTGATTCTAAACTAAGATTGTCTGGTGTTTTCCTTCCGTAGCAATTCAACTGAGCTCCAGGGAAAGGTAACCATGGCAGAGTATGGGTTTGTGAGTATGCATGCCATGCAGCCCCGTGGAAATTTGGGAGGGCTGAGCAGGTTTGGCAGCAGCCAGCTGCAGGGAGGAGAGAGCGATTTCAGAGCTCTGGAGAGGCAGAGCCAGCTTTGGTAGGACAGGCTTTGGCAAAAGGAAAAACATGCAGCCATGGGCTGGTAACAGACTAAGACCACCGTCCGGTACCTAGCCGGGCCATGCGTGGATTTGTTTTAATATTACACGTTGCAGAGAGCTTTTATGTATTCTGGAGAAAGATCACTCATTCATCCATTAGTTAAATCTGATTAGGACTTATTGGGTCTACAAGATTTTTTGTAAAGCTCCCTAAACTATCACCAGGACTCACAAGCAAAAGCTATGCTCTTGACTATATATGCCTTTCTATGTTTGAAATGTGGAATTATTAGAATATGAAAATGCCATATCTGAATTCTATATATTATGATGGGCATTCATAATTCTGTTTTATTTTCTTAGTTTACCTATAAATTCTCAGAAGACATAAGGAACATAGATTCATAAATATATTTGCTATATGTTACAATTCATGTCTCTTTTCAATATTTCATAATATTTGAATGGATATAAGATAATTAGCAGATAGTACAATCTGTACAAAATCCATTTAAATACTGCCCTAAACGTAACACTAATGCAACTCATAATTTTTTTTCTATCTCACGATGGTGGGAAGACATATTCATACAACTATTCTATATTTCTCCTTCAATACACTATTTAATAAATTATGCATGATACTCAATACATTCACAGAAGGAAGCTTTATGCACTACATGACTCTACTTATCTGTAAGAAAATGAATGTGTTTGGAGCATGCTTATGGCCGGGTTGGCTATGCTTTTTCTAGGTGTTTAATAAATTAAATGATTTTGAATTGGATTCCCAACTTGTGACGAATTTACCAAGATGAAAGCCAATCACAAGTTGAGGACTTTATTCATTTACAGATATATAAAATAATGGAAGTATGTATGTATTGGATAGATTTTTCTAACCATTCTATTGAGAGAAACAAAAATATAATTAAGTTCCTTCAATAGATATGCACACTCTTATAGACTTACTCTGCTTTTGGTGGTTCCTGCTGCAAATGTGTGTCTTCTCGCTGATCCTCAAACTGAGAGACCTATTATATTTATATAATTTGTATATCTCTGAGTGGATACAATATGCTATCAGGTTGATCTCTCCTTTTTTCTATCTCCTCTTCTCCTGTCTTCTTTTTTTTCCTGCCCATAAACATTTAACATTTAAGCATATTTCTATATAAATTGTAAAATACACAAAACCATGATTTTTCCTCAAGTTTATGTCGACATGGACAGTCTTAAAATACTACCATGAAGATATTAAAGTGAAAAATAGAAGGACATTTCTCTTTAACTAAGGCGTGTCAAAGACTCAAGACTTTCTCCTATTCAGCCAGGCCTGGTGGCACACACCTGCAATACCAGCAATTAAGAGGCAGAGGTAGGTGGACCTCTGTGAGTTCAAGACCAGCCTGGTCTGCAGAGCAAGTTGCAGAGCAGCCAAGGCTGTTACACAGAGTTAAACCTTGTCTCAAAAAAAAAAATCTTCTCATTGTTGTGATCGTAGCATAGCATGGCTCCAGAAGGACCACACCAGGCCAAACAGTTCCACATGGGGTTTATTGAGAGAGAGAAGTGCTCCAGAAAGTCAAATAACCCCATTAAAAAATGGGGCTCAGAACTGAACAAAGAATTCTCACCTGAGGAATACCGAATGGCAGGGAAACACCTGAAAAAATGTTCAACATCCTTAATCATCAGGGAAATGCAAATCAAAACAACCCTGAGATTCCACCTCACACCAGTCAGAATGGCTAAGATCAAAAATTCAGGTGACAGCAGATGCTGGCGAGGATGTGGAGAAAGAGGAACACTCCTCCATTGTTGGTGGGATTGCAAGCTTGTACAACCACTCTGGAAATCAGTTTGGCGGTTCCTCAGAAAATTGGACATAGTACTACCGGAGGATCCAGCAATACCTCTCCTGGGCATATATCCAGAAGATGTTACAACCGGTAAAAAGGACACATGCTCCACTATGTTCATAGCAGCCCTATTTATAATAGCCAGAAGCTGGAAAGAACCCAGATGTCCCTCAACAGAGGAATGGATACAGAAATTATGGTACATTTACACAATGGAGTACTACTCAGCTATTAAAAAGAATGAATTTATGAAATTCCTAGCCAAATGGATGGACCTGGAGGGCATCATCTTGAGTGAAGTAACACAATCACAAAAGAACTCACACAATATGTATTCACTGATAAGTGGATATTAGCCCAAAACTTAGGATACCCAAGATATGAGATACAATTTGCTAAACGCATGAAACTCAAGAAGAATGAAGACCAAAGTGTGGACACTGTGCCCCTTCTTAGAATTGGGAACAAAACACCCAGGGAAGGAGTTACAGAGACAAAGTTCATAGCTGTGATGAAAGGATGGACCATTTAGAGACTGCTGTATCCAGGGATCCATCCCATAATCAGCTTCTAAACGCTGACACCATTGCATACACTAGCAAGATTTTGCTGAAAGGACCCAAATATAGCTGTCTCTTGTGAGACGATGCCGGGGCCTAGCAAACACAGGAGTGGATGTTCACAGTCAGCTATTGGATGTATCACAGGGCTCCCAATGGAGAAGCTAGAGAAAGTACCCAAGGAGCTAAAGGGATCTGCAACCCTATTGTTGGAACAACATGATGTACTAACCAGAACCCCGGAGCTCTTGTCTCTAGCTGCATATGTACCGAAAGATGGTCTAGTCGGCCATCAATGGAAAGAGAGGCCCATTGGACTTGCAAACTTTATATGCCCCAATATAGGGGAATGCCAGGGCCAAAAGAATGGGAATGGGTGGGTAGGGAAGTGGGGGGGCGCTATGGGGGACTTTTGGGATAACATTGGAAATGTAATTGAGGAAAATATGTAATAAAAATATTAAAAATTAAAAAAAGAGAGAGAGAGAGAGAAGTGCAAGATGGCAGCAAAAAGAGAACGGGGGAGGGGAGGGGGAGAGAGAGAGAGAGAGAGAGAGAGAGAGAGAGAGAGCAGAGGGGTCTTCATTTTATATATGGATAGTGACGAAGCCACAGGTAAAGGTGGGAGGTGAGCCAAGTGGATTATGGGGATATGATGGCTGTAGCCTTGGAAACAGGTGGGGGTCGGAGATCCTATACCAACACCCATACTCATCTGTACATAAGTTATCACTAGACATTGCTATATTTGGATTGTGTGCATGTATAGGTGTGCCCATACATATGCATAAAACTTCATGTAAGACTTTATGCAGGTCAGTGCTCTTCCCAAATTACAAAGACACATAACACTAAAGACTCTTAAATAATCTCAAAAAGCCAACGCATATCCAAAGGGAGAGCTGGCTCTCAATGTCATGTGTGCCTGTTCATCTGTTCATCTGTAAAATGAGAAACTGCGTCGGAAACACAGTACACTGCAGGCGTTCAATGAATTCTCATGAGATCATTTAAATATCCATTTACACTGATCCCTGTATAAAGAGGGAGCACACAGTTCATTTCCATCTGAGCTCAAGGCTTCAACAGACATAAAAGAAGAATTGAAAGGGGGGAGCATCTTGACCTTCACAAACTCCAACAAGCATCCAGGTAAGCAATGACCAAAAAACAAAAACAGAAGCCTCTAAAAGGGTTGCAGCATCCCTATGTTGTTGTGTTTTCTTCCTCTTTTCTGAAGTACTAGGCAGGATCTTGCAGAGAAGGCAAAACAAATCTTTGTAATTCTCACCTGCCTGCCACCGGGCTATTTTGTCAGTGAGCTTTATTCCAAAGACACCTCAACTCCACTCCCCACCCCCCTCCCAAAAAAGGAGAAAAATCAGAGCAGCCGAAGGAGGTGATCACCAAGAAGCCAGAGGCACAAAGTCCCTGGAGGAGAGAGAACAGAAATGAGACCTGTGCAGAACCAGAACCGAGGTGGACAAAACTGGAGGATCTTGCAGTGATCAGATGGGCACTTCAGCAGCCCTTGCCAAGAATAACCAATAAAGCAACCTGCCAGGCAGGGCAACCCAGGAAAACAAAGGCTGATTCATTCACACCTCCACAGGTAGAAAAGGAGCCAGGAATCTCACCCATTTTTGCCTAAGGAACAAACCGGTTTTTAAATTAGAAGAGCCACACAGTGCAGTCTCCACTAAATGCTACTTTATGAGACTACACAACAGAGCAGTGACTGTGTATTTTCCTTTTTTATTTTCAGAAAATCCCCTCTTCAAAGCTTGTGAAAAAAAAACACTGGGATTAGAAGATTAAGAAATACAAAAGATGTCTTTGTTGCCTGGCATACTGTTTATACCCAGATATCATGAAGCTTTGCATTCAAAACCCAGTCGTAATGAAGGGCCACAGCAGAATGGGTACAGTGAATGCGGCCACCCTGAATTTTGGTAGATTATTATACAAGGGGCAGTTATCCCACTGAGAGGGCTGGCAGCTTGACAGAGGACCAACAAACGAATAAACTGAAAAGCATAATGAGTCCAGTTTTACCCTCCCACCTCCCAGCCCTGACACTTAAGCAAACAAGCCACCTTAATAACCTGGCCCTTCACTCGACCTAAGGGGGAGGAAGGATAACCAGCCTTCTTGGGGCACTACTCCTGAAAGAATGGGAATATGAGAGCTAGAGCTGCGCAGCTTCACAAGTCCTCCGTGACCACATGAACAATCCCCACAACACGGGCAGGCAGGCACCGTTTTCTGCCTTCACTGGGTGTGAGTAACACAAAAACCATTGCTCAGAACCAACTCTTGTTTGAGAAAGAAAACATCCATTCATTTATTCTCTGACAAAACCAAAGAACTTCGGGGGTGGGGCGGTGTTACTGAAGTTGTTTACATCCTACTATCAGTTTGCAAACCTTGCTATGTCCAGCTTGTGTAATCCTTCCCCTATCTGAATATTACTGAGTTGTTTGGAAACTCTTTTTCTTTATCTGGTATTGAGAACCGAAATACCCAAAGGACTAAAGCTACACCCAACGTGGAGGATTCTACAAGTCTGACAGAGAAAGAGAACTTCTTAGGCCAAAAAAAGCGAGCCAACACCAACAATAACCAAAGAACCGTGCTGGCCAGGTGAGGTGCAGGGACCACTCATTCTTCCAAGTACAGGAACCTGTGCGGGGTGGGGCCAAATCCAGCCTCCTTAGAGGAGAACTTCTGAACTGTGGAGTGTTTTACAGTTGAAATGATACAGATTCCTAGCCGAATTACCATGGTGTATTTTTAGTCCCCTTAAAGCGATGCATTGCTAACCTCAAGTAAAATAGTGTAATGTGCTAACCAGTTAGTATACAACTATCTTCCAGCAAAGCTAATAATGTCATTGGATAATATATGCGATTTTTAATGGGGATTTCATCCCTTTGCTATAGGTTGCCTACATAATTGTTTGATGTATGTCTCTGAAAGAAAAAAAATCAGCATTGAGTATGTCTTTGTTCTGGGTTTATAAAAAATTTTATAAAACTGTCAGAATAGCAATGATATTGATAAATAAAAAGTAACCAAAACAACAACAACAAACTAGTCAAGAGGTTATAATATTAATCCTGGATGGAGAGCTATCATTTGATTTGCACCAAGTCAATCGTCAGGCCAAAGGACCACCACGTTAAGGTTGGTTCACCTTAAGCCATACTAATAAAGATGGGCAGAACTACCAGCCCTTTAATAAGATCTTGAAGTGTTCCATCCCAGAAGCCTTAGCCTTAGGACAGTAGTGTACAAGGGCACAACCATTCAAAGTCATATCTGCCCACATTTGTAAATTATTCAATAAAGCATAAATCCTCCTTTTCCTCTTGCTCCTCTCTCTTTTCTAAGTATGCTTTCCTAAGCACTTTGGGTTTGCCCAATGCTTGGGGCTTTCTTAATCTTTCTTTCTTTCTTTCTTTCTTTCTTATTAGATATTTTCTTTATATACATTTCAAATGCTATCCTGAAAGTTCCCTAGACCCTCCTCCCTCCTCCCTGCTCCCCTCCCCACCCACTCCCGCTTCTTGGCCCTGGTGTTCCCCTGTATTGGGGCATATAAAGTTTGCAAGACCAAGGGGCCTCTCTTCCCATTGATGGCCAACTAGGCCATCTTCTACTACATATGCAGCTAGAGACATGAGCTCTGGGGGTACTGGTTAATTCATATTGTTGTTCCACCTATAGGGTTGCCCACCCCTTCAGCTCCTTTGGTGCACCCCCTGTGATGGCGCTGTTTGTCTTATGTCTGACCTCCACATGATTTAATGACTTTAGCTCCCTGCTCTTCTCCCTTCTCTTTTAGGCAGCAGCTGAGATTTACTGGCTGCTTGCCTTGTGTGTTTGTTTGTTTGTTTTTCTGTCTAATAAAACTGTCCCTAAGTATTCATTTGAACCCATTCTTAAATTCTCTTATTTAACAAGATTAAGAACACCAAGATGCAACATTAATTTCTCCTGTATTAAAACAATTTCTTCATTGGAACATGTTATTTAAGGCAACCTGCATATAGGTTGCTTTAAATAACATGTTCCAGAGATTCATATTTAGCTCAAGAATAAATTATTTTGGTTTTCCTTTGGATGACATCTAATCTGCTGACACTACATTTTAACTACGTGAAGGATGTGTTTTATGCATTCTGTATGAAATATATAATGCACATACATACATACATGTAGATTTCATTGTTTTCTATTATACACAAACATGCACATATACATGCATATACACAGAAGTACATGGTTGGGGCTGGTGAGATGGCTCAGTGGGTAAGAGCACCTGACTGCTCTTCCGAAGGTCCGGAGTTCAAATCCCAGCAACCACATGGTGGCTCACAACCATCTGTAACAAGATCTGACTCCCTCTTCTGGAGTGTCTGAAGACAGCTACAGTGTACTTACATATAATAAATAAATAAATAAATCTAAAAAAAAAAAAGAAAAAAGAAAAAACAGAAGTACATGGTTTAAATTTATTAAATTTTACAGTGAGTAAAACTTTTACTTATTAATAAAATTAGAAATTATGAGATCACAACTTCTGGTACATGAGAGAAAAACATTAACAGAAAACTTCTTTGCCCAAGGAACTTCAATGATACACTGGCTATTAATTCAGAAGCCACTTCCACTTAAAAACCTGCAATCCCAGTGCCTGGGAGGCTCAGGAACTATGAGATTGTGACTTGCCTGGGTTGTGACATGGTGGGGCTGTCTTAAAACATGGTTAGAGTGAGAAACATGAAAGAGCCTAAAGGAAGAGTTTACAGGAATTAACAAGTAATCCTCAGAATTTGCAGTCTGGAAACATGGAACCTGTGTTCCCTGCCCTGACAGCTCTGCACTATCTGTCTCTCCCTGTCCTAGAGACATACGCTGAAGGCTCCTTAGCACATATTTGAGCACTTAGTCCAATTTCCTCAAACCATCAGCCAATCTTTCACTGACAGATACAACTGTCAAAGCTCTTCCTTTTTGTGTGTGTGCTGGTTTAATTGCTCTAAGTAAAAAAGAAACTGACATTCGACTTTGAAAAAAAAAGATGAAGCTTTTGACATTTCAGGCTGTTAATAGATAGATGAACTGTATTTCAGGCATACCTGTCCTTTAAGGGAATTTGACCTGAATAGCTGTGTGCTGTACTCATGCATTTATAATTGAACTAGCTGATGAATGAAGAAAGATGAAATGCAGCCACACTTCAGGGTGCATGCTGAGTCTGCTCCTCTAAGTGACAATATTAAGTATGTAGTGGCATTTCTTAAAAAAAAAGATAATCATAAGGGTATAACAGAATGAAATTTAATATATTCATTATGCCTCTTTATTTGGGGGTATCCTTCTTTCAAGTGATAAAAACTCAACCTCATCACTGAGCTGAAAATCATATATATATATATATATATATATATATATATATATATGAGTGTCTAATAAGAATGATGTTTTAGATGCTTTTGAAAAAAAGAAACAAATAACTCTTAACATTATATTAAGACTTCCCCCTACCCAATAAGCCAATTCTACTATCTTAAGAAACTTTTCTGCCAAGGAAAGCAGAGACTACTGTTCTTAATTTACAAGTCATTTCTAAGTTTTGCATTAAATTTATGTGGGGTCAGTGCAGTCATTCACTTCTGAAATGAGAAGGCCAATATTGTCACACATGAACTTAGAAAAGCTTTAATCAATTCCAAGGTAGGATATAACATAAAATGAGATTTCATCACCTCTTAATCTATTAGGATAGAAAAAAAAAATCTCTTCCTAAACCCAGCAAGATGAATAGTGCAGTATTCTATTAGTATTGTTTTCTAACCTCACTTTTAAAATATCTAGATATATAATCTCTAGGAATGTTTGATTACATATTATATAATTTTTCATGGTTGCTCATAAGCATTTATTTCTTTCTAAGGAAAAGCAATCAATCTGCAAACATTGATAGATGCCATTCTCAGCATCCCAAGGTATACACAGGGATCTTACTTTGGACATTTTTTTTTTCTTTGATTCATGCAGTGTAGTTCTACTTGCATCAGAAAGGAGGTTTTCCCTTGACAGACTTCATCGAAGAGCTATTTTAATAGCCAGGATTCTAACTCTTCTTCCTAATTAAACTTTAATACGTTTCCTTCCAGTTTCCTTTCATGCCAAATCTATTCCTTTAAGCTTTGCTGTGAAGAACTAATATCTTCAATGAGCAGCTCTGTTCCACATGGCAGCTTTTTCATTTCCTTCCTGCTTCCTCTAAAATGGAAATACAACTCATGAAAATTCCCAGGCTAGACCCACATCCTTGGAATTCTCCTTGGATGGTATTTATTCAAATTCCTGGATAGAGAACTAAGATACATTATAAAAATTGCTTTAGAAATCTAAATTCCTAATCAATCCACATATTGAAAACTATTTGAATGTAACAAAGATCATAAAATTATAGGGTTGAGAAAGACCAGAAGAACATATCCATTAAAGAAGACAAAAGGATATAAATGTCTTTCATCAACACAGCTAGGATAACTTTTATTTTGGTATGATTTTATCTTGTACTTGTGCAAGACTTGTGCAGTGCCTTGTGAAGACTTACATGTATTTTAAATAGTAGAACATTAAATAAAGCAAAAATCTCATTTTTTATACAATTCAAAATATCAGAAGGCAGATCTTGTCTCCTTGGCTTTATGTTACAGATGAGATTGTATTCAAAATAGTAAGACTAACAGCAATAGTAGTGTTATACTTGTCTTAGCTGGAACACCACCATACATTCCTTTTCATTTTCTTAACAAAAGTGATGACAGAAAACATCGACTAAGTAAACATTTTCATGTGTCCTTGCAACAAATTGAGACTCACAAAAGCCAGTTTTCTGCATGTATGTTAGTGAGATGGTAGCTTTTTAACTCAGGATGGCAATCTGCACCTTGCTTCATTTCTCTGAAGAGGGCAAATAAATCTCATCGTTTTATCCCTCTGTAAAGTATACTATTTATCACATGGGTGAGAAGTTCACCCATTAATGGAACACGGATTCTTTCACCCTGCCAACAACCCAATCATCGGAGCCTTCAGCATCCGTAAATTCTTTAACCTTGATCTCACGCATAAGCGTGTTTTTGTAAGTCAGGCTTTGCCAAGCTAGAGGTGACAGCTTTATTTTTATTGTGGCTTAGTTTAATCTGCATTTTCTAATTAATATGAATTATATGAAAAGAGCATAAAATGTGCTATTGTAAATGGGATTATAGGATAGGTGTGATGGCCAATTTTCCACCCTACTAAGTAGAGATACTTATATTCAAGGTAAAAAGCTGACTCAAATATATCACAAGAATCACTGCTAATTTAAGTGATATTTTTATTTTGTGACAACCTGTAACCCCATATTTGAACAAATGTCCCCATAGCTCATTTTACTCATTAGCAGCTACCAGCTTTTACACTTTTACTTCAGACACAAATCAAGCCTTATTTATGGACAGAATTCCAACTAACTCTCTGCACTCTGCCATCTTTGGTTTCCAGGAAAAGAGATAAAAGGATTAAAACACACACACATACCACACCACGTAATGCCTCAATATTTTCAGAACATCTGTAAACAAAGTAGGTCCTGGGCTCTGAAGACTGTCTCCAGAATTCTTTAAGTTGAAGCTTCAGAAATGTGTGTGTGTGTGTGTGTGTGTGTGTGTGTGTGTGTGTATGTGTGTGTGTGTGTGTGTGTGTGTGTGTGTGTGTTTGCACACACATGCACATCTCAGAAACTTAAAATCCTGCCTTATTGAAATTATGTGTTTATCTGTAATATGTCAGGGGTCTGTATGTATGTGTTTGGGTACATGCATGTGTGCAAAGGCATGCCTTCACAGAACAACTTCTTCAAATCAGTTCTTGCTTTGAGTCTTTATGTTTTGGGGAATTAAACTCAGTTCTTCAGGTAAGACAGCCGGCACCTGTATTAATCCATCTTGCTATTTCATTTTTATTGTACACTATTTACAAATGAATGGTGAAACCTTTTCAGAAGTTAGTAACAAAAATGACAATAGGGAGTTAGGGAGTTCACGTTTTATATATTTTTGATCCCTTTCATTCATATAGTTCCTGACTAAATTGCCAATGGTGTTTTTCAGTTGATTTCAGATACTTGCATTCTTAAAAGAAGTCCAAGACCACTAAAGATTTCTCCTCACATTTCATCAAGCAATAGATCATTTTCAAATCAACTTCCAATGGGAGTGAAATAGAAACTTTAATAATGAATCTTCAAATTCTTACTTATTCATGGATAATAATTCCTGCTCACATTTTACTTGTCAAATGAATATGTTTTCCTTCTGCATATGAAATTATTACCTTGGAAATTGTTTAAATGTTTTTCTTTAAACAAAGATATTTAGACAGTAAATTTTGACAAAAATTGCCCTTCTTATGCCATGGCAGTCTCCTATGGTTCCTTCATTAGTAGTACTTCTAAAATGTCTCAGAACTTGCTCTCCTGTTACACAAACTCAGAAAAGAAAAAGGTTGAGTTGAAGTTTAATACCTGCCCTGGAGACAATGACATGACAGAATGTCACAAGTAACTTCATTTTTACATTTCCAGTAAAAACTTACAAATATCAATAAAATTTTTAAAAAGTCTTATAGATAGAGCTACTCTAACTTACAATATATATTTCTCCAACTGAACATTCCATTATGCTTTCAAACTCCCTATGTTAAAAGCTACCTATCTGTATAGCAAAAAAAGCACACAAATATGTTTAATTGTAAAAATAATTTATAATGAATGAAATATTAATACTTTCGAGATGAAGAAAAGCATACTACAAATTGAGCAAAAAGATATAAAAGGACATTTTTCTCACAAAACAACAGAAGTATGATAAAATGTACATACAGTCTTTTACAATTAACTTCCAAGCAAATTTTAAGGAACAAACATGAGTTATAAATTTGTACTCTAAATCAAAGGTAAAGATTATAAGCCATTATTAGTAGCTGCTTATTAAGGAAAAATTTCAGAACTGTTTGAAAATAATGTTGAGAATAATGAAATATATACATATATGAATGTGCATACATATATGTATGTATGCATATTTGTATATGTATATATATATGTGTGTGTGTATGTGTGTGTGTATAAAACAAAAAGAGAAAAATATTTGTAACTACATGAAGATTACAACCCAATTATTACAACACATGCATGCAAGTGGCTGTTTTCATCATCATCTCTTCCTTTCAGAATTTTCACATATCATTGCCACATTTGCTGCTGGAGACATTGCCAGCACAGCCCTTGCCAACGATTGTAGCAGATTTCAGACA
This sequence comes from Mus caroli, assembly GCF_978045245.1. NCBI lineage: Eukaryota > Metazoa > Chordata > Mammalia > Rodentia > Muridae > Mus > Mus caroli. The sequence continues at coordinate 83,708,024 of NW_028227259.1, read as the reverse complement.
CCAGAGTTCACCAATGCTAATTACATTAAGGCTTTTCAGAGAAATAGAGGAAGAACTCTCTCTGTGTGTCTGTCTCTGTCTGTCTCTGTGTTTCTCTGTCTCTCTCTGTCTCTCTGTCTCTCTGTGTCTCTCTCTTTCTCTCTTTCACACACACACACACACACACACACACACACACACACACGCAACTCATCATTATGGAGCCCAAAAATCTCACAAGTTGTCATTGGAAGGCCAGAAATTTCATAGCATTACTTTCAGTCCTAACAAACGATTGAAAACCAGGAAAGCCAATAGGGTAAAACCTTCCCCTAGTCAGAAAATATAAGAACTGAGTCCTCAGTTATTATATGACCAGTGAAGATGGGCATCTCATCACATAGAAAGATGATAACTTCACCAAATACTCTACCACTTTGACCCATACAGGGTCTCACCTTGATGGATGACAGTAGTCTCCACTGGTAAAGATCATCCTTACTCATTGCCACATGTATGTGCTCATCCCAGACATCTATAACTACATCTACTCATAATGCAGTGTCAGATACCTACATAAGTGTATCTCAGTCAAGGTACTACATGATAGTAACTACCACACTAAAAATAATAATTGCATTACTTAGAATTTGTAAATAAAAATACAATTTTTAGTAAGATGAAATGTCTGTTGTCATTAGAAACAGAGACTTTTGACATTTGCACAGAGGCTAAGAACTCCAAGAGTCTCACATAGAAAAGAGAGGCCAAACAGAATCAAAGAACAGGGAATGTGCACGAATTATCCTGCTATGGTTTAGACCTTAAAAGCCATCAACAGATCTGTGTTTAAAGGTTTGCTCCCCGAAGTTGTTTATAATGTAAAAAAAATTATGAAAATATATGTTATTTTAATATAATTGAGTTTATACTAGCCATCTAAATTTGCCTATTTTCTTTCAACTCTAAAGCTTCTTTTACTTTATAAAGGCTTTTAAGGGAATCTCCACAGGGCTGTCAAGAAGAGAGAACTATTTTACTCCAGTTCTAAGGACAGGGCTTAAATATAGATCATTTTCTCTCATTGTGCAGAAGAAAGAGTGGAAAGATAATAAAAAAAAAAAACCAATGGTGATCAAAGAATTACTTATGGCAAACATTCAAGTCATCCCAATTCCAGGTCATTGGAAGCAAGTCAGGTCCTAATACAGATGATAATCAAGTGTCCAAGATGGAGCTCCTGCACAGACTACAACTGGACCAGAGCAGACCTGTTCACTTCACACTACTGACTGGAGCCAATGCTCAGCTTGGGACCATGCAGAATAGTACATGTGACAAGAGAAGTAGTAGGGAAATTCAATAGCTTAATGACCCAAAACAATTAATATGAAAGACAAATCGTACTAACATCACTATCAAACTATTCTGGAAAATAACAGATACAGAAACACAACAGTCTGAAATATGCAAATGAGGTTTCACCATAGACTTATACAGTCTTTTTTGCTGTATCTGAAAGGTTAACCTGAACAACTAAATGAATAATGTTGAAAATCCTGCAGATTGTCACATTTAATGACTGACCTCAATCTTGCTAGATATATCCCACTGGAAAAATATATAGGCCACATGTTATCTTTCTTTCTAATTGCTGTAAAATGTCCTTTTTCATACAAAGAAACTGTTCATCATATATAAGATGACCTATCAATTTTTACCTATGCTTATGACCAAATCCTTATAAAAATGTTATGGGCCCAATTACTTGAGGAATAAATATTATAAAGTAAATCACATGATGCTATGCTGCCTTAGGTTGCTTTCCTAGAGGGTTACAACTTAAATTTACTAATCATGAGTTCCTCCACATTTAATGGGCACTTATTTAACAGGCACAATTGTGCCTGTTATCCCCCAGTGAATACTAATAGCCCATTTAACTGTCAGGGGTGATCCAGTATAGGCTAACTATTAAACGAATTTCCTAATGATTTATGTATGCAAATTTTTAACAATCCAATGAAGCAAATCAACAATAAAACATGTCTCCAACTATTCCATCTTTCGTTTCCATTGTATGTGATTCCTCTCCATGCCAGTTCCTTAGAATATATTTTGACAGTCACAACAGCCACTTCTACTTCTTCATTTCTCATTCACATTTCAATATTTGAGAGTCCAAATCCATCTCTAAAAAATATTGACCTGAGTCACAGATTATCAATTAGAATGCCTTTTCTCACTCTATATGCCTATAATTTAGTGGGGGAAAAAACCTATGGTTTTGATAAATTCATCTTTCTTAAAACCAGTCCTTTGTTTTATATCTTGTCATCAATCTCTTCCTCAACTCTCCAGTCCTTTGTTACCCCTACCCCCTTTATTGGTTTTCTTTTACTCTGCCTTTTGCTGCTTCACCTGACTCTCTTTAGTCATCTAGTCTGAACCTAGAGCAACAAGAACCACCTCAGTGGTCAGGTGAGGCTAATGATTTTTAACCATTCTTTTCTTAAGGTGTGTAAGAACACTTCATTTCAATACTTCAATAGGGAAATCAACTATGGTACATATTCACCAAGGTGTTTAGTTCACTGTCCATATCCCAGGAGACACTCAGGGTAAGGTTAACCTGAGAAAGCATTCTCAACAAATCTACACTACTGTACTGTACTGTACTTCACCCAATGTAGTCAAATGCTTTAACATATTTTCATACCTCGTGCTCCAAGATATTTAGTCATTCTTAAATATTTGATTTTTCTCCAGGGAATTTTGCCATTCTCCTCCCCCCTTCTCTCTATCTCTGTCTGTCTCTCTGTCTGCGTGTCTCTCTGTCTTCCTGTCTCTCTCCTCTCTCTCTCTCTCTCTCTCTCTCTCTCTCTCTCTAAATGTTGAAGGTAGAAGATACATCTAGTTTCCTCTGTTCCTGCTCCCTGGTTTCTGAGACAGGATCTCTCATTCAACCTGAAATTCAATAATTCACCTGGGCTGGCTGCTGTCAATCCCCAGTACTCTCCTGTCTCAGAGACCTCCCACTCCTGGAAGTCTATGTAGGCTCAGGGGATCCACACTTGAGTCCTTATGCTTGCATAGCAAAGACTTAGCCATCTAGTCAGTTCCACCTTAGCTGTCTTCCTATTTTAGGTATTATCAATGGGATGGTAGTTTCATCCTTTTCAGTCACATTCAAATAGCAGCAACAGCAGTAAGTCTAAACTTTATGAGATCGTCTGTCATGAAATTATTCTACCATTCTACCAAAATCAGAAAATGTGTTCAATAACATCCAATCTTTTCCTCATAATTTAGACATGCTATTGAACTTTAAAAGTTTTCTTTTTCAACTGGTATAATTAGATGTTCAGAATACCATATCCACCCTTCCTGTAGCTCTCTTCAGAAGTTTCCTACGCCAAAGTGGTATATAACAAATGAACATGCTCACAAGCCAAACAAAAATTATAAGGATTTTTGCTTGCAGCTCTCTAGCCAGAAAGTACTAGATAGGAAATGCTCCATTACCATTCTTCAGTGATAAATTTGACCAAGTTTTGCTAAGTAGAAAGTCATCGGGTTATATGAGTGAATGATAGCACTCCAAACCAACATCTGCTAGGGCATATATCTAACTATGTAGACTTTCAGAAGGTTTTGATTCATTATATTGAAAATTTGCAATGTATGGGAAAGGATTTCCAGGATCAGTGAATGAAAAGAAGGAAGGCTGTGGGAACATACTTTTCAAAATGCGCGCACACACACACACACACACTAATAAATTTAGAGAGAAAGCCCTTAGTAAACCTCGCTGTGTGTCTTACACCAGACAGAGTGCTTCTGAAGCTTGAGCTAGTGTGTAGATTAAACATAAGGATGATTTGGAAAGGAGGGAAGCTCCCAGCACACCTCTAACTTAGAGCTTTGTATTAACAAATACTCTGGGTGTTTTCGCTCTGTACCTTAGTAGCTTCCTTTCAGAATTGAAGCAAGGAGAAAAATGAACTCCAAGTAAAACATAGCATCTCTGTCTCATTTGAAGCAAAATATATAGTTTTGTCCATTGAGCCTCACAATTTTCATTATTAGAAGGTGAAATAAAAGGTCTGAGCTCCATGTAACATATATCAAATAAATATTTTAAACTCCTCTCTCTCTCTCTCTCTCTCTATATATATATATATATATATATATATATATATACTGTATATATATATTTATATATATAAATATACATATTTATACTGTAGACCGTAATAACTCTATTTTATCATCAACGACAGTTAGAAAACTACTGAAACATCAGGAGGTACATTTTTAGCACAGCATGAGGAGATTTAGCTGAGTGATTCCCATTAATGTCAATATGAGCTGCTTGGTTGTTCTCCATACACACTGTGTTTCATATTTACCCAAAAGCACCCGAGAAAGAGCTCCCCCAAGCAGAGAACCCTAAAACACCCAAGAGCAAGCTGGTTTTTAATATATAAATATCAAGCCAACATGGAATTCATGATCTAGTGTGTTATTTTTATTCCATATAATTTGTTTATCTTAAAAGCAAATTCAATAATTTTGCTGTAAGTTTTAATTATAACAAATGATGGCTGTCTTCTGCATTAATGTTAATCTGACAGACCTAGTCTAGCAAATAATTTAATTGAAATTTTCTTCTGGAAAATTGCTTAATAGCCCTATAGTTATCAACATATTTACCTAATGTCCTATTAAACTACTTTACATAGCTTTTTGATAACTAAATGACCTTTAGTTTTTTTTTTTTAATGTACTAACTTGTTTTGAATTTTGTGCATACATTCTTGAAATATATTTTAGAAAGTTTTGCCTTACATAACTGTAAAATTATGTTTGAATTTTTAAAGGTCTGTGAAATATGAAATGAGTTTTGCAAAAGATTTTATTTACTGACAAAATTAAGACAAAACATATTTTCTTGAGAATTCTGAATGTTTTTTTCATTTAATTTGGATAATTGGATAATTGAAAAAGTAAATTATGATAAACAAAATGTACTTAACAAATTATTATGGGTTAATCCATATTATACTGGGAGTTTTAATTACTATTTGTGTAACCACCAAATATTTTAATTTCTATGTTATGTTTTAAAAAACAAATTGAGTGAATAATTATGAGTGTAAGTATTTTCTGCTTCAAAACTCTGGAATAATATCTATTTAACAGGTAGCCAATTAACCCAGAATGCCCTTGATTGTCTGTCAATATGGAAAGAATAGAGAATATGAGATGCTGAGCTGTAAATGGACATTTACACACTCTTCCTTCAGGGCTCAGAGGTAGTAACAGACAAAGAGAGGGTAGTAGATTATAAGAGCAGACATGGTTTCTAGAAATGAAAGAAACTACATTTGCCAGACATTGCTGAGCAGTGTCACTAATGAACTGACAAGGAATGTGACCACATGCACATGATCTGAGCAAGCTAAAGACTGACAAAATCCCAGTATACAGGGAAAGGAAGCTAGGAAACACCATCACTCCTTGAGGAGTTACTGCCATCAGATAACTCCTGGGAGAAGGGGGGAATCAGTTTTCTTTAATGATATAACACATACCAGAGCAGAACCCATGCAAAGGGTAGTCGGACAACACAAACTGGACTTGCTGGGTAAGTCAAGAAAAGGCTAAGGAGAACTCTCAATATCGGGGTAGGAATGGGAAAGTGGAGATGGTGGTTATTTGAGGAGCTCAGAGAGCAGAGTGAATGTATTTAATGTTCATTGTATGAAGTTCTCAATTCTGAAAGACATTGTTAGAGATGTTTCAAATAAACCATTGCATATTCCATAGTAATAGCACTGAAACTGAAAACACGACCTCATTTCTTCATTTATTCCCAGTGACTGTAGGGAAAATTGGGATTTTTCTTTTCCCACAACAGGAGACAAAGTCATGAATGTCCCTGCATGCATTTATCCCATAGTTTTTACAGTTTCTGTAATGGGTGTAAACTACTCCATATCTAACAGTTATTTTGTTGAGATTTTCACCTAAGGGACCCCAAAGAAGTTACATTTCCTGATTCCTAAAAACATCATTCACCAGTTTTCATTGGGGGTAAGTATGTTAGAACCTCGGTTTCAATTTTCTTCAACAAAACTTGTAGAATTAACAAGGGTCTGCTACAAAGAAAAGCCAGAATAAATATGCAGTGGACTTGTTATTGTTACCATCACCATGAAATTATGCCACTTGAATTTTTTAAAATAAAGTCAGAATATTGAATTTTCCAGTGAAAAACCATAGAAATATATGTTAGAGACTCTTCATATATGCAGGTTCTCAGTTCTGGCAAAACTGTCTCATGTGTTGTAGTTATGGTTGAGGCGAACTGGATAATGTAGAGCCTTCATCTTGAGGAAGTACTCTGATGACACTCTACACAGTGACTGAGGGCCCTGTGTCTCCTCCCCAGTGCAGGTCCGCCAGGGCAGGACTATCTGCATAGTAGAGAGTGCCAGGCCCTCTGCACAGTGTGCTACTGCGTGCCGAGTGGGTGCGTGCATGCATGCGCGGGCGCGGGCGTGTGCGTGTGCATGCGCGCGCGCGCGTGTGTGTGTGTGTGTGTGTGTGTGTGTGTGTGTGTGTGTGTGTGTGTGTTTACTGGTTCTGGGGAGGGATGCTGACTCAATCGCTGAAAGCACTACTACTGCATTGGTTCATCAATCCAAACTTTCCAAGTTATCTCGTGTATCTTCAGCACAATCTGTAGATTATGTCTGGGTAGATGTGACATCGTATTCCTGGTCAGGTATGTGAAAAGCTAAAATTTTAGCCAGTTAGCAAAACCAGAAAGAAAATTCATAGCTTATGAATTCATAAGAACTTATGAAGTTCATGTGAGCTGTTATTAAGATGTACTGAAGAAAGAAAACACACACACACACGAGTTCAGATGAATGTCAAATACTTTCATAGTGTATGACATCGTCAAATTTATCTTTAGTACTTAAATCATACTGTAGAGGAATGAAAGATTTAAGAAGATATACTGTTAATGAAATTGTTATAGACTCTCCTTACTGCTCAGGAAAGATGGTTTTCAACTTTTCTCTTTCATTTTCCAATCCATAACTATGATAAACTCAGTCTATTTATCTCTCAAGTAATTTGCAATTGCACTTCACAGTTCAATATGTGCCATTCAACTGTACTAAAATGATATACAAAGATAGATCTACTATAATATATTCAAGAAGAAAGTAAACACACCAATATCTTTTGACGTCACGAAATAGCTTTCTGTCCTCATAATTCCATCTGAAACTAACAGTATATGATGAATGTACTCCTACCAGTCTTCAAATCTCAAGTACATTTACACAAACAAAATCTGCATTATTCTCATTGTAGTGATCACTCTCTGGAATTATTCTTAGTAAATTATTTGTAATACTTTGTAATCTGCCTTTCTATATGGAAGCATACTTCCTGGCCACAGTTCTTGGCTGTGGTGTCATCAGTGCCCCAATGTTGGCACAGGATACAATATCTCTTTTAAATATCAATTGATGTAAGGGCATTTCATGGTACTTCAATGTACAGTTGGTGGAAAGGCAGTATGTGGTACTTCTTAACTATAACTTTGCAGAACTCACCAGAAAGTGGAAGGCAGAAACAAACTAAATCCATCTGTCACTTAGTGCACTGTGGAGAAACAGTGTTCTTAAAGTGAAAATGATTTTATTGGAGTATTGAGAAAACAACTTTTAAAAACCCTTATCCATATCATTGTTATGTCTGTAGATGTCTAACTTTCATTGGTTCCAGGGATTTATGGTAGAAATGAAAGGTATGATTAAATATAAGTTTCCAGGACTTAAAAGCAAGACCAGCTTGGTTCCTTCCTCTGTAGAACCTTCTCCACTGAAATCACAGGTCCTGCACTTTTGCTTTATACCATGGCCACTGATATGTTTTGCTTCTGCTCTTTTAAAAGTGAACATCACTCAAAGTCTTTGCATAACATCCTAAGGCTAGAACCACAGAATCTGCAGCTAATTTAAGTTGGAGGTTAACTGATCCATGCAGCTCCTGAGCAGCAATAAGCTGTTTATTAATCCTGTGATAGAAATAGTTAGAGATGCAAATATCACCTGTGGTGTGATGGATCAGTTCAGAATCAATAAGGAGTTCTAGGTCCAAGGATATGTGAATGAAAAACTTAGTTCTCTCCAGTGAAGCCTTACCAGGTACACAAACAACAAGGGCAGGTCCTTCACACAGCAGCAAATGAGCAACTCACAACAAAGTCAGTGGTATTTTTGGAGACATCATCTTTTGGTTCATATTGCTTTGAATTATGTCTTCTTTTTTCTTGTCTCATATGAATTCATATGAATGTACCCCCATTCTGATCTTTTGCTTGTATATTATTTTTTTCTGAATTTGCGTTTTAAGAGGTGTGTGTATGTGTGTGTGTGTGTGTGTATGTGTGTGTATGTGTGTGCCTCATGCTTTTTGTTTTTGTTGTTGTTTGTTTTATGATTTTGGTTTGTTTGTTTTATTTGCTTGTCTGTTTTAAGAGAGAGAAAGAATGAAGGAGTAGAGTTGAATGGGTGGGGAGGTAGGAAGAATTCTGGAGGAAGAATAAGAAAGCAATGCATAATCAGAAAATAATATATGAAAAAATATTTTCAATTTAAAATAATAAGAAAAACAAATTTGGGCGGAAGCTGAGAAATTCCTCTCTGAGTAACTGAACTAGGTATATCTCTGGGAGTGTTTCCCTTTTCTCTGAGCACTGTTCCTTTCCACACTCTGTCACATGCTACTCTTAACATTTTACCAAATCTTCTTAAAATCTAGGTTAAAATGTCCTCTTCTTGGTTGTCTTCCCTTCAGACATCATGTTACATCAACAGACTATACCCATATCCATACTTTCAATTATCAATAAGATTGTAAGTTATAGTAGTTATTTAAAAGGTATCCAGTGAGTGAACTAATAATGGACCCAGATCTTTTCTCATTGCAAAAGAAAGAAAGAAAGAAAGGAAGGAAGGGAGCGAACAAGGGAGGGAGGGAGGGAGCAAGCAAGCATGGAGAATGAGAAAAATTGAATTCACCTGACCATAGTATTATTGGTATTAGGAGTGAAGATAGCTGTGCTATGGAAGGGGACTATCTCACTTCTCTGTGACCTCTACTGACTTGATTACAAAAACATTCCCACCTAATTGTTACTTCCAAAACTCATTTCCTACACATGTTCAGACTTCTAGAAGAAGAAAACACTGGTTCCAAGTGACAGCTACTAATCAAAAATTAAGTGGTAATTAAGAGATGCAGAAAGAGTTAGTTTAGCCAATGACACTGGACCAACTGGATATCTACATGGAAAACACAGTATCTAGACTCAGACCTTCTGTCTATCACAAACATTAACACTAGGATAGGTTGAGATCTAAAAGTAAATTGCAAAACTGCCTTACCCAATTCTGCTATGTACATTACTCCTTCTTTTCCTAGATGCTTTAAGAATAGATTTAAGTTTAGAGAAAAAAAGCTAAGTGGAAGATTCAGGGATGAATCAAAGGCAATAAACTTCACACACATATCCTCCTGCTAGCAGCCTCCCTGAAGAGAGGGACAGACATATTTCCTAAGAGTTCATTCTTTGCATTGTTTATAGAATTGGAAAAATATGGAGCAAAGCATTATCCTTGTTTACCATCCTCAACATATTTCATCACCCTAACTACTGATCCTTTGATGATAAGAATGTGTTTAAGCATTCTCAACGCTATCTGCTTTAATTAGCTGATAATAATTATTAGAGTCAGATAGTGTTGTATTTCCACATTTTGAATTTTCTTCTAAACTTTTAACATTTCATGAACATAATTGTTTGCTGAAAGTGCTGTTGAGAACAAAAGCACAAAACGCCAAGCATTTATTTATTTATTTATTTATTTATTTATTTACTTACTTATCCTAAAATGACCTAGACTTTTTCCAGCCTACTGCCTCAGCCTCTCAAATGCTGGTATTTCATGTATCTCCATTTTCCATGTAATATGTGAGGTTTTTGTTTGTTTGTTTGCTTTTTTTTTAGGAAGAATAACTGCAAAAAATACATTGTCACTGGTCACCACACCTAGCAGATTCCACATACTGACAGACTACTTTCCCTGGTCTTCTTGTAGAGGGTGGCTTGAGTTTGGAGCAGTCATCCAGCATCTGCTCCTGGAGAGTTGGGAGTATAGGTGTGAGCCACATACCCAACTCCAAATATAAAAACTGAGAAGGCTGGCCGTCCATGCACACCTTGGTCTTCCAGTTCTTTGTCAGTGTTGAAGCCTCCTTGAACAATGAATCATTTTCTACAAATCCTCATTTAGGGAAGAGGTAGCCAAGCAAATGACCCGGTACAGATGAGGAAGAAAGCAAACCATTCAGTTGGGAAAACCTGTATTTGTCAGCACACCATGTCCTGAGATATCTTTAATAACTACAAATGTAAACATTGGGTTTTGTGTCTTAACAGTATTGTTCATCATTCAAGAAGAGATCACAAAGTAGAGAAACTTGACATGATTAGAATATCCTTGCTTAAGATATATATCTTCTACTATTGCTTCTCTATCATAGTAGAAGATCACATTTCAGATACTACCTATCCATCCACAATCATGTTCTGGTCAAGAATTCTGCACATTCTTTCTTTCCAAGTTTATTTTTATAATATGCCTAGTATATTTAGGGACACTTTATGTATCAGGTCCAAAAGCACTTGGAATGAAATTAGATTCAGTTATAGTCCTATGAAGTGGGGCAAGATATAGAAGCAAATGAAAATTTCATATATATCCTGCTGAGATAGAAGACTGTGTGATAAAGGGTTTCCTAGAAAGTTGTCACTTTAAGGAGTTGGCTTATAGTTTTTCACTTCTCTTTAGGAATAAAGACTCAAAGAAGTTAACATTTAATCTGAATTGGCCCTTTCAATACCCTTGTGATTACCAAAGCTAAATAATTTTCATAAAATATACTATTTTAAGAGTAGGATATAGTGGTGTGTCCTGAGACCACTTGACATACCCAGGAATAAGCCCGGTCTTTGGGAAACATGGAAGGTCAATATTGTTTATTGTTCTTAAAAGAAGTAAAATAGGTGCTACTTTTGCGTGGGTCTGGAAATTTTACTTGGTGGGCTGGTTGTTTTTAGAGAGTCTCACTATGTAGTTCTGGCTAGCTAGAAGTTCCTATAGACTAGGCTGGCATTCAACTTAGGATGCTTACCCTGATTCGGCCTCTCAGGTGCTGAGATAACAGATGGTAGCTACAATGCCCATCTCAGATAGGCCTTTAAGCATTTTTCTTAGTTACTTTCTGCAGGTGTCAGCTAGACACACTTTAGAAGGGACCTCAGTTGAGAAATTGTCAAGGTCATACTACCCAGTGGGCACAAGTGTGAGGCATTGTCTTCATTGCTAATTGATGTAGGAGGACTCAGCCCACTGTGTAAACCAGTGAACCATTCTGTGTTACAGCTTAGGGAAGGCCTGGTAGGAAAGCCAGGGTTGGCCTGGGCTCTATAAGAAACCCACTGAGTACGAGGCATCGAGAATCCAGGAACCAGCATTACCCTATAGCCTCTGCTTCCAGTCCCTGTTTTGCTTTCAGTTCCTGCTCTGACTTCCCTCATGATGGACCTTGAAGTTTAAGTTGAAATAAACTCTTTTCATCTACCAACTGCTTTTAGTTAGTGTTTTATCATGACAGGATTGCATGTGTGTATGTGTGTGTCTGTATGTTCATGCGTGTGCATGTATGTGTGTCTCAGGAAATAGAACAGAACCGTCAGAAGCCAGTATTGTGGATGGCCTAACCTCTCATCCTTGAGTATGTTCTTAACATGGGGAACATACTCAAGGATGAGTTGGTTCATTTTATTTTTTCACTATTGGCTTTACAAAGACTTAAAATATCTCTGCTTTTATGAGTACTCTCATAATCTGTACATTATCTCAGAAAATGGGCAGCCAGAAAGAATACCTGAAGTATATTCTATACCTTAACTCATGATTTTTTATGAGTTTCAACAAGCAGGAGACCTTACAATAATGTACTACACATATAGTATTTAAATTTTAAATAGTGCATATGCATTCTGTGCAATTTGAACTATGTGCCAAGGGCCAAAAAATAATAAAATCACACCCCATGAGTGCACAGTATGTGTATGTGTGTGTGTGTGTGTATCTACATGGATATATATATAGACATATATATAGCTACTGCAACAGAGAAAAATAGACAGATTAGCATAAATCCTTCTTTCCTCAATATCTTTGGCAGGAAAGAACAGCCCCCCACTGGTACAGAGCTGTTCCATCTGCCATTCTAACTGCAAGAACAGTTCGTTTTCTTGGAAAGATGATTTATGGGACAACCAAAGCTCTCTTTCATTTAAAAATATTATTATGTAGAATGCCGATGATGATATCTATTGTTGGATCACTAGTGAGATTATGTAATGTCCAAAAGTCTGAACCAATGAATTGCCAGCATCTTCTCTTCCCATGCTGCCAACCTTTTCAATGCACAAATAAGTCTTCTAGTCTTATGTGAAGTCACTATGACACTATACATGATTTATCAAGAAACGACTTTACTTAAATAAATCTGAGTGTGATTTGTGATTCATGATAAAGAACAATGGGGAAATGTTTTGATAGAAGCAACCATCTGGCTAGTCATTGCACAGAAGCAATGAGTAGATGACCCGATGATATGCCAGGAGCATGACAGTGGTAACTACTGCCTTTTAATCTATGGCAGCTCCAAAGTTAGGTGGAGATAAACAGATAAGGGATTAAAAAGATGTCAATGAAGTCTTCCTTGGGATTACGGGTCAGATATCATTCCAGGAGACAAAGCCATCTTTTAATACACTATGTTCTAATCCATTTAAATAACACAACAGGCAGATGAAATTTCCATTATTCCTAATATTCTCACCCATCTTGAAAAGTCAATAAATGATGAGAAATATCTAAAACTTTATACTTTTCCTTATTAAAAATAATATTGGTAACTATATTTTCTAGGGAGCCATTGACTTGGGAGTGACGAGTCTTGGAACAACATGTAAGGCCAAATGTAATCAAAGAACTTTGGAAGTGTATTTTGGAAGTGTAGTTTAAGTAAAAGAACAATAAAATAGAAAGAGAACATAGCACTGTGCTGTTTCATAGAACTAGCTGTTCAAGCTCCACAATAAATGAAGGAGCTAGATCAGCTGGCTGTGTGCTCTCCATCCCTCTCACTGCTTGCTGTCTTTTATAAGGCTGGTGGACCTTCAAATTTCTTATGGCATTAGGTTTTACATGTGCCTTTTAATAATTTCTATTTTATATTGCCATTAAGCTCTCATTCCAAACAGTTCCCATTATTAATTAATATACAAGCTTTGCAGGATTTATTTTTGTAGCTGTTGCCTCACTAATGGTTTGATTTTCTTCTGAATTTCCGATGCCATTAAGCTGCCAAGGTCAATTAACCTCTTAAGAATAAACTGGCAATAGCAAGCAGGTTAAGAATAATAATCCTACCTCAAAGAAGCCCTCAGAACACTGACGTAGGAAGACAAAGCATGTTGCCCTAACTCAAACAGATCTTTCCAGGATAGCAGAGAATGGGCAATATGACAAGGGCTTCTGAGGCCCTCTCCTCTGTTCCAAGTGGAGTGTGCATGTTCTGGTGTGCCTCCTTGTCTCCTCCCCGGGAGTTCAGAGTGCTAGCTGAGATGGGATGGGATGCTTTGTCCAACCATATTGTTCTGCATAAAGGAGAGGGAGACATGGTTCATGGATGACATCCAGCCATACTTTCTTTGTAAAGAGTTAATGTGTGCAAGGGAGTGAACTGGGAGCACTTTGCTATCCTTTGGCCCTCTGTGCTCTGCTTCACCTTCTCTGTCCACATAGCATGTCACTAACTAGAACAAGTCTTGCTGCTGATTTCCAAGAGATCTGAAATCTCCAGCTTTTTTTTCCCAGATGAGTATGCAAGACTAATTTACGAGTGTGTAGTTGGAAACTACTTTTTTGGGCAACCTACATTTTCTATAACAATCTTAGCAATCTAAAAACAACAACAATAACAACAACAACAAAAACAAAAACCCAAACCAAGAAAGCCTGTTTGATTGTAATTTCCCAAATGTTTCAGAAAGGCAAAAGCAGTATTTAAAAATATATATATTTTTACTACTCATCCTTCAATCAAGAAACTGAACAAGAATCACTGTCTATTATGCAATGATTAGACTACTGAATTCTCTCCAGGTATGTACTAGGTTCCTGAACTGTACTTTAAATTGGTTTCCTTCATAAATGTAAATTACATTTTTATACACTCAAACTCCTTAATTCACACTTTTTTTTGTATTTTAAATGCATGGTTTTGCTCATTAATTGACAGTTACAATCCATGAGTATATTTGTCACCAAAACTGTAACAGATAAAGAATAGTTTTCTTTGAAAATAAATTACTAACTCTGCAGCAGTAAAATATAATAACAAAATAAGACCTGAAAAAGTCTGTCATTAATGTTAACGATCCCAGATTTAAATTCCATTTACACGAGTCACTTAATAGGTAGACATAGGCAATGCATTGATGATTAGTATTTCTTACTTCTCCAACATGTAAATTGTCAATAAAAATACAATTTCAAAATTTGGAACTTAGGTTGTACATACCATCTCACATGATGCTAGGCAACTAAAAAGTGACAAAAATCCTTTATAAATTCTTCAAACCATGTAGTAATACATTTTCTTCATTATTAATCTTCAGTACTAGGTTTCCAGGCTCACAGTAGTAGAAAGATAACCTGGAATACTAGAGTAAGGTGGCAAATATTCCTTTAATAACTACTTAGCTGACACTGGGCATGGCACTACTATGCATTAGAAGTCTGAGATTTTGTATCTAGGGGATACATCAAAAACATAAATTTTATAGAAACATTCAATAATGGCTGTGATTCCTTTACTACTTTAACTAAATGAAAGAATACACTTTTTTTTGGTTGTATAGTAGGTAAATGCTAACAGTACCAGCAGTCCTTCGTCTCCATATAGTGTAATGAGCTATTTCTATTCATAGAAGTTAGTTACAAATGATTGTTATATTAGAGAGAATATGTAACTACTGAAAAAGCAGGGAAGCTGAGAACTTTCTTAGATGATAGGGAAGTTCTAAATCTTAATGTAGATGCCTGTTTCGTGCTTGATTATTACTATCAAGAGCATTTAATAGTGGTGCCTATTATTTTATAGTAACGTTATCTCAATTTTAAAAAGGGAGGGCAAATCCTACAGGTAGTAAATGCAAGGGCTTTTTGGAAAGTCACACAATTAACTTTAATATGAACCAAGTATTATTAAGCGATTACAGAAAAAAAAAATCAATTTTGGTTTCAGTGATGGGTGGTATGAGAACGGTCTGCATATACTCAGATGTTTGAATGCTTGGTCCCCAGGTGGCTCTGTTGGGTGGAGCTAAGAGGTGTGGCCTTGGTAGAGGAAGTATGTCACTAGGCTGGTCTTTGAGCTTTCAAAGACACACCCCATTGCCAGTTCATTTTCTGTCCCCTGCTTGTGGATCAAGATGTGACCTTCCAACACACTATGCCAGCTGCCTCCCAGTTACCCCACTACAGAAGAGTCTGAGCTTTCTGCAACTATAAGCTAACTGTATCTTTATTCTACATGTTGTTTTGGTTATGGATTTTTAAATATAACAACAGAAAAATAACTAATACAGTCAGTAATAATTTTACTGAAATTTATTTTTTAATTTCCCCCTCAATTTTAATTGAAAATAGGTACTTTCCCAAGCAATATGTTTCCTCTCCCCTAACCCATCCAATATCCTTCCTACCTCCCATTTCATCCAAATCCACAACCTTTCTGTCTCTCATTACTATATTTTTAAACTGGGAAACTTGCTTGAAATGTAGCTACAGTTGTTCATGTTAAAATTCAGAATATCTACTGAGAGTACACCCACATTTTCTCAAGACAACAATGTATTCCTAAGTCCGAATATAAGCTCTTTTATTTGATCTCTTTAAAAGCATAGATCATGACAGTTTGTAGCACAAGCCTCACTAACCCTGCCATTCACTGACCAGCACCCTGTGCAGAAGAGACATTTCATTCTTTAAACTTGAACATCCTTTGGAATGGTAGAAGAAGCGATCTTGCAAATTAAATGTAATCTAAAATTATTTTTTCAAGGAAGATGATCATGAATAAAGTGCAGCGACAGTATAAGCTGCATTTGAGAAAGTTAATATAAAATCATCGAAAATCTTCTGTAAAATCATCTTTCCAGTAGAATTAAGTACCCTGAACAGCAAATACATAAGGCACAGAAATAAATGGTATACATCAAAATGCTAGTTGTTGATTTTGAATAAAACAGTATTGTGGTAGGATTGCAAGCTTGTACAACCACTCTGGAAATCAGTCTGGCGGTTCCTCAGAAAATTGGACATAGTACTACCGAAGGATCCTGCAATACCTCTCCTGGGCATATATCCAGAAGATGTACCAACAGGTAAGAAGGACACATGCTCCACTATGTTCATAGCAGCCTTATCTATAATAGCCAGAAGCTGGAAAGAACCCAGATGCCCCTCAACAGAGGAATGGATACAAAAACTGTGGTACATTTACACAATGGAGTACTACTCACCTATTAAAAAGAATGAATTTATAAAATTCCTAGGCAAATTGATGGACATGGAGGGCATCATCCTGAGTGAGGTAACCCAATCACAAAGGAACTCACACAATATGTACTCACTGATAAGTGGATATTAGCCCAGAAACTTAGGATACCCAAGATATAAGATACAATTTGCAAAACACATGAAACTCAAGAAGAACGAAGACCAAAGTGTGGACACTTTGCCCCTTCTTAGAATTGGGAACAAAACACCTATGGAAGGAGTTACAGAGACAAAGTTTGGAGCTGAGACAAAAGGATGGACCATCTAGAGACTGCCATATCTGGGGATTCATCCCATAATCAGCTTCCAAATACTGACACCATTGCATACACTAGCAAGATTTTGCTGAAAAGACCCAGATATAGCTGTCTCTTGTGAGACTATGCTGGGGCCTAGCAAACACAGAAGTGGATGCTCACAGTCAGCTATTGGATGGATCACAGGGCCCCCAATGGAGGAGCTAGAGAAAGTAACCAAGGAGCTAAAAGGATCCGCAACCCTATAGGTGGAACAACAATATGAACTAACCAGTACGGACATCAGTGGAAAGAGAGGCCCACTGGTCATGCAAACTTTATATGCCTTAGTACAGGGGTACACCAGGGCCAAGAAGTGGGAGTGGGAGGGTGGGGGAGTGGGTGGGGGAGCGTGTAGGGGACTTTTGGGATAGCATTGGAAATGTAAATGAAATAAATACCTAAAAAAAAAAAGAATTACTCATTAGGGGTATTATGGCTTTAGTAAAATGCAACAAATTCTATATTTATAAGGATTATTATTGCTGTAGGATATTCAGAAACTTGATTAAACCTAATACTACAAAAAAAAAAAAAACACACAGTATTGCTCGGCATTTAAGTTTGATGTCAGATGCAGTCATCCTCAGTCACATCTTGAGTAATAGCATCCAATGGCAAAGCATGGAAAAACAGCATCAGGACCACACTCTTAAACTAGCTCATTTCAGATGCCCTTCACATGAGGTTTTAGATGGGAAAAACTTCCTATCAATGGTCCGTGATGTCAGTAAGCATCCTCAATATTAGTCACAGTTGTTTCATGGCTATAAATCAGTGAGAGGACATACAACAGAGATTTTACCAATTAAGACCATAAAGGGCTTATTAAAGGGTAAGAAACTGAACACCAAACCAGCATAAGGTTCTAACACAAAGCAATACGAAACATGACAATAAAAAAGGATCCACAAAAGGACTCAAAAGATCCATGTATTATTATTAAAATGTGACAATGTACAAAATACAAAAACCTCAGGCATAAGCTTAGAACAAGATTTTTTTTTAAAAAAAAATAAAGGTAGATATGGATCCCCTCAATGCTACTCCTCAGGAGTTTGTCATTGAGCAGTATAAACTAAATGGGTAAGATGGGTTATTTACTAAGTCCATTTAATAATGTAAACAAACAGGCTGAAAGCCTCATTGCTTGAAGTACAGACGGACGTTCATTTAAATATGTTCTGTGGGTATTCCCTCAAGAACAGCACAACTATTGGATTAAAATCAAATACCATTTCACTACAGAATGAGAAACAAAGATGGACTCAATTACCTGAAGGGAAAACCAGCGGCTACAAGGAATCCCTCGCCTCTGTGAATGCTTCAGAAGAGCTAGCTGGAAGGGTTACTGCGCAGATATTCTACAATTATCACCAGCTGCTATACAAACAACATTGTATCGCTCGTTTACCTGGAGTGTCTGTCACATCTGTGCACAGCGGTCGCAGCTGTGACCCAAGTCAGACAATGAAAGTGTTCACACTTGAAAAAACAAGCCGTCTTATGTCGTCTCCTCACCATGCCTTAGGAATAAGGCAAGGATCTGAAGTCATAGTGAAGTGTACACCTTTAAGTTGTAGTTGGGCCAGGTTTGGTGTTTATTTTCCTATCAAATATATGTTTTATGGAGCCACAAGTGCTCATGAAATACAAAGGTAAAGCTATTTATAAAATTCACATTATTTAAGAACACTTATTTAAAAAAAAAAAAAAAACAAACTCAGAAGTAACCTTAGTGAAGCTAAAAGAAACTGAAATCTCACGTTTCACACACTTTAAATGTCACTTAGACTATTAAATATATTAATAAATTACTAGTATTTTAGTAAGGTCATGTGACTCCAATCAATCAAAGAAATGATACATTGAGTATGTGTTTATGTCACATCTACTGAGTTTTTAAAAAGCCCCCAGGGGAAGGGGGTGGACTCCTAAATACTACATTTGCTAGAGAAGGGGAAATTTAAATAAATCAAATCTTATCAGTGACACCCTAAACTCTCAGCACTTACATAGGATTATCCTGGTTGAATGATACATGTTAAGAGGAAGCGTTCACTCCATCTGTAATGTTATTTCAGCATGTGAGGATCTGGGGACTGCTACCAGGACACAGAGATTGCACAGGATGGCTATAGAGCTAGGAAGTGGTGACACCAAGCTTTCTAGGTAGGCATTCCATTGTCTGAAGACAGAACTCCTGCAGAAGAGTTTGGTATCAAACTACTCTCCCTAGCAGGAAGCAATGGTGATGTACTAATCCCATAACAATAGGACTCAGCTGAGCTAGTCATTACTTGTTGGTATTTGTATTCATGGATTCACTAATCTTCCACAGTGGCAATGAGACAAATATTATGTTTAATCATCCACATAATTTGAGAATTCAGTTATGAGAAAAAAAAAAAAACAAAATACACTTTGAGACATCTTGACAAATGAAGTGACAGGAATACTTCCTTCTTGTGATCTCAAGGAAGCATGATGTCACTTCAGCAATGCCTTCACCCACAGAGTCAGGATGCAACTTTCCCTGATGGCTGTCCTAAACATGACCTCGATAGCTGCTCAGAATCTTGTAGGGTTTTGTTTTTAATCCAATTACTTTGTAGTTATGACTTGGGATCCAAGTCATCAGTCCAAATTTTGTTTTTCTATGTGTATTTTTTTAAAATCACCAACAATCTTGTATAATGATACATCTTGCTGGAATTGTCTGAATGAGAATAACCAAAATCTCCAAAAGGATCCTATAATACATGGAATTCTGTGCAAGAAGTGAATGCCTATGTTCACCAACTTTCCAACTTTTGTTTTAAAAGTTCCTGATGATTCTTTAAAGGGAATTGCCACCAACCCTGAGGTCCTGGGATAATTACTTGGGCCCCCAAGGTTGAAGGACAGTACACACTCTCACAAGTTGTCCTCTCACTTTCATTCACATGCTATGGTACATAGTGTGTGGACATGTGGACATGCAAGTGAGCATGTGTACATGTGTGCGTGCACACACACACACACACACACACACACGATCACACAGTTAATATTTAAATAAGTAATCAAGAAATTATTTTTTTCTAAATGAGAAAAATGCCAATCTCAGGTTTTTAATTAAAATATTAGACTAACTTTTCCCAAAAGTCTCCATCAGGAGGCTGTATTTCACCATTTTAGGCTCTATGCAAATTCTCTTCTCAAGTCAATGACCTCAGATATCAGACCTTCACTCACCCTTGCATTACTTTGCTTCATATTCTCACCCTACCTTTTCTTATCTTTACTCTGTCAATAAAAGCCAAGATGCTCATGGATACAAAGGTTTTACAGAACCAGTTCTTGAACATAATTTACATCGATTTCCCCCATTTCGGTTCATGTTTTTATCAGTACAACATATGCATCATTCTCTTCTGCTCCTACGACATATCTTAAGACCAGAGGGGATAGTATAATTTTTACATTAAAATTGGGAAATCACATGGAAAATTATTCTACAGGTAAATTTAATGTATGTGTTGTAGATACCTTCAAACTACTTTGTATGCATTTATTTCTTGGCTTGGCCAAGTTTGCTTGGGAAGCTCTGATATTGATTGGTAATAAGGTCTTGACTTTGGTTCTTTGGCAGGGTGTATTTTAAGACTAATTTTAAGTTTCTAAAATATTTGCCATTAAGTCATTTTATGATTATTTTTTTCATAATCATCTTCCTCAGAACTGATATTTGTTTCTATGGTATTCAAGGAAATTCTTGTCAAAACGGCTGACTTGGTTTTTGTTCCCCACCAGGACAGTCAATGGGGACAAACACCAAAGAAAGATAACTGCTAGCCCTTTTGTGGGAAATAGGAAATGTTGACACCAGTGAGGGTGGCTGTAAGTGTATTTACAATATTGACATGAGATTGGCAGCTGCTCACATTCTGCCTGAAAGGTTTACTACTGGCAGGGACTCCCAGCAGCTGCTTGCTGGGAACGTGAGAAAACATTTGGACAGTTAGGGTAGCCTGATTCCCCCCCCCCCCCCCCGGAAAATCTGTTTGGCAAAACTTCCTGGCAGTTAATAAGATTATGTGAAAAAAAATCTTTTAATGTGTTCACATCTCTTCATAAAACTTATATTGCCAATATAGATAATATTTTCAAAATCTATGATTTACACAAATTTGATTGCTGAATAATGTTTCTTTATTAGATTGTACAAATGGAGACTGTATTACGAGGTAATATTAGTATTTTTAATGAAAGTACTCTTCATAGAGTAACTTTCCTTTTAAAGAAATGACAAATTCCTGGGGTGGGGTACATTTTTAATAGAAAACTGAGATGAAAACAGAGACCATGATCCCATACTTTGTGATAAATTTGAAGTCTTCATTAAGAAATCAATTTAACTATGTTGGGTTTTTTGAGAGCTCATTTGCAAGCATTAGTGACATTTCCAGGCATAGTTCAAGCCTCTTAACTTCGTCCTAAAAGAGTCATATGGTATAAGGCAGCACAAAGCCATTCATTCACTCCTGACCTCTGTGTAAGATTGTAAGACAACCACTACCCAGGGACAGGTCATTTGTATACTCAACTTTTATAATAATTTTCCGAGCATTTTCTTTCATTAATAGGAGGTCCCCTCTGACTCTAAATGCTTTTCCTCATTCACTTGCAAGTAAGTTGTGGCCTTGGTAGTGCCGCCCCTTATCTGAGGCAGAGCAATCTAACACGTATTGATTTATGACGGCTATGCAATTTACACACTCTGCAATTTTCCCGTGTGGATTATTCAAAAAACAGATTGGACATTAAACTTGGCATTCATTAGAGTAGCTTGCTCCAGTTTTATATTAATCCTGTATCATATCTGGAAAATTAATGAATTTCTAGTATAGGTAATTGTTTGGCAGATTTTAAAATATTTGAAAAACCGGAGTGACTCTTTAGAAATATTTGTGCTAAATCATTGGATGAAAGCCATTAACATTAGTAACTCGGGGTTACAGGAAGAATAAACACTACCATTATGTATGTATGTATTTATATTTGCATGTACACACACATATATACATACATAAGATATTATATATGTGAGCAATAAAGAATATAAATTTATAATAGTCCCATTTCAAATAAATATAGACAAAATTATAAGAATTATTTACTAGTAATAAGTGGTCTCTGGTAATATTTACAAATCAATAAATTACCCAATTGTCCCACATGCTATGATTGCTTATCTGTCAACAAAGGAGGTCCTAATATCTGATGATTAAAAAATATAATACATGAATAACTGACAGGTAAGAATAAGGGTAGCCTATAACTATGCCATCACAGAAACATTACATTTTCACAGTAATCTTTTAAGAAATGTTTTCCATTGCTTTTAAATTACTGATGATCTTTGAAGTTTTAATTATTGAGATTTGTCAATAATTAAGAAAATATAAAGCATTACTTTTCACAAATTACCTAGATTGTTACAATGACTAGATAGATATTTACTTACAAAATTAGATGGATAGATGATAGATCGATGACAGATAGACAGCGAGACATACATAAATACATACATACCTAAATACAGACAGATAAATAGATAATAAACTATACATAGATATATGGACAGTTATATGCATTTATTGATGTTAAATAAGTTGTTAAGTCACCAGACAAAAATGTGTATTTTTCATATAACCCAAAACAAATTAAAATTTACATAATTTTTTCATTTGTTCAAGTTGATGCTAAAAACAATAAAATAAAAAACCAACTGCTAAGCAAAAGGTGGCAACTCTGTTCATAGATCTACACCACTCATTCCATTGGTGACAAAGAAGCCCACTGTTGAAGCACTAATCACTGGGATCAACACTATGTTTCATTAATTTTATTTTTAGAATAAGAAATAAAGCTAGAGAAAGCACCCAAGGAGCTAAAGGGATCTGCAACCCTATAGGTGGAACAACAATATGAACTAACCAGTACCCCCAGAGCTCGTATCTCTAGCTGCATATGTAGCAGTAGATGGCCTAGTCGGCCATCACTGGGAAGAGAGGCCCCTTGGTCTTGCCAACTTTATATGCTCCAGTACAGGGGAATGCCAGGGCCAAGAAGTGGGAGTGGGTGGGTAGGGGAGTGAGGGGGAGGGTATAGGGAACTTTAGGGATAGCATTTGAAATTTGAAATGTAGATAAAGAAAATATCTAATAAAAAATGTGCAAAAAAAAAGAAAGAAAGAAATTAATTAAGTGTGTTGACAGAAGCACCGACCCTCACCTGAGGCACTGACAGAGCATAGGAGGCTCAGAGAAACAGAGTAGCAAGAACGTAGCATCACACAATGGAAATCCTTGGAAGAGTAGCCATGATGTCAACAGCCCCACAGTGAAATGTGCAAGTGTCAACTAGCACTGTTCATGTTTTGGTTGCCATATATGATAGCATACTCTAGAATGACAGAACTAAATCATCTCAAAAGAGAGAAAAAAAAGACCAGGAACAGCCTCCTGCTGGAAAGGTAGGCAAGACAAGCTACAGACTAAGACAATTAAGTTCCCTTGTCCTCGCCTGTATATCTCATAACTAAAAACTATGCGTTTAATACTGGCTTCTTCTTATCTTGAATATATAAAAGTATAGTTTGATTACTTCTACAGATTAATCGTCTTCCAATATTTATAGTTATTTAAAGGGTGGCAACTGTGATTGCTCAGTCACAAAACTACACAAATGTGACATGTGATTCAGTTATGGTGGGCTCTCATAAATCATTTGTAGTCACTTACTCTAAAATTGGACCTTTTATAGCCTTCCCTATTATTAAAACATATCAATCGCATAAACTTAATTTTCAACTCAGATATTGCTTTTGCTACCTGCCAAAGCACATAATGGGGCTTTTTTTAAAAACTAAATACGAGTAATTAATTTTTAACTATAGAAAGAAAAGACTCTGCAATTTAAAGACTTGATTTTTCTTATTATTTTTAATGTAGAAAATGGTTGCCCCGATGGTTATTATTTGGCGGAATGGATTGCAGAGGGGCTCCCTGGGCAGCTGCTGACATAATGACTGATTGTGTGCAGAGCAGTGAATGGGAATGATAAATTTTGAAAGGCTCTGGAATTTGTGAATCACAAAAGTAGCTACAGTTCTGAAAACCCAACCATTTGTTCTCAGCAACAAAAGAAGACTCAAAAGCTTTTGTTTAATGAAATGATTCCAAACCAGGATTCAGATGAATTAAGGGTTATCTCTACAAGCACAGTGGAGCAAGCCACTTGTGAGCCCAAGAGGAGGATCCCAAATGCAGACTGGTTAACATGGAATTAGTGCAATTAATCTGATTTTAACTCCTTCCAATACTATTATACTTCTCTGGTGATAATATCTTCACTTTTGAAAGCATTTGAAAGTAAGAAAATTTTAAGTAAGTTTTGTCTACATGGGTAAATTTGTTATTTTGAAACGTTCAATTATTAAAACGTTACTTAAATGAGTTTGTAGCAACATTACCCCTAAATAATTGAAGAAATAAAAAGCAATTATGCTCTAACTGGAATGTACACAAAGTACACAGTGCTAAGGGACCTTCTGATACCTCAGTTTCCTCACATCTAAAGGGGCAGTTTTTAAGCCTGCACAGCCAATCAGAGTAAGATTGCACACTAGATAAAAGCACAAGAACAGCAATAGGCCATCTACAGCAGGAGGTGTGAAGGAACTCTAACAGTGAGACCATTCCCATTCCAGAGGATACCTTAATGAAATCTCACCTTGGATTCCAAGGAGCAGGGAAACAACTATGGTACAAGATAAAAACTGATGTGAAGGTAAGAGTCTGTCTGTTCCAAAGCCCTCTTCTGAACTGATTTTTAACTAATCTTTATTCTGTCACTCTACTGAAGGGACAATGACTCACACACACACACACACACAAAACCAAACCAACCAAACAAACAAAAAACCCTAAAGATAAATGTTGGGGGGTGGCATTAGGAATCAGAACTCCTCACATTCGGATTAAAACTTAAAACTGGGGCCAAATTTTACCATTGCATTATAAACTTAATCTCTTAGAGTTTTTCATTTTTCTTATACTTTTCCAAAGTTTGTATAATAGTCCAACCTTTAGCCCCTTCTAAAGTACCTTTTCCTAGAACCAACCACAATTTACATAAGCATTGTTTTCCTCATGCATTAGATCATGAATATGATAGTTTTATTTATGAATTAATTCCAATTATCTGTACTATACTAAATGTTACAGAATTGTGATCCATCTCAAACATCTACCGGACTGTCTTCCTTTTTGTGATCCTACGACACAATTTCTACATAAAGAAATTAAAGTTAGGAATGATATAGTGTTGAGGACAAAGTATTGACTTTTATTGAATTAATAGGAACTATCACCTGTTCTGAGATCATGGCCCATTAAGATGCTAATGGAGACATGTCAGAAGCAGACAATATCAGCAGCGGGAATCATTCATGGAGCATGTGAAGTTCGACTGTGAAGTTCTTATTTATAAAAAAACAAAAACAAAAAACTTTTGGGGTCAGGAGTTCTTTGTTTGGCTTTGTTTTTGTTTATGCTTATGTTTATTCTTTTATCAAAGAATAAACATCAAAGTGTTGTTGAAGAGATCATAAACCTGAGTCAATGATCATGCCCATCAAGAAAAACAAAAACAAAAAACTGCTTCTCAAGAAATTAGAATTTCTGTTATGGATAGACACTAAATATTCCACGTTGTTCAAACTCATGCCAACGAAGGTGGCCTCCTAACTCATGATGCAGAGGCAGAAAAATTATTATGTTAATGAGATATCATACTTTTCCTTCTCAGGATTCCTACCATAGCACTCAGTCCCTATAAGCTACCATAGAGTTTCCATAATGTTCCCTGGGTCTTTCCACCCTTCTCTTTCCTGACTCAGAGAAGGAAAACTTCCCGTTTCTGTTTTTGTTTTCTTTGGGGAGTATGCTAGCCAGAACCTAAATATACTTTCTCTGGCACTTTGAGCTACCATAAATTCTCTAAACCTCGGGTGCATGCAATTTGGTCTCCTGTCTTTCATGTGTTTGACCTTTTTGCCTGCTTAACTCAAGTGAAATGGCTTTTTCCCCTTATTCTCTTCTTCCAGGTAGTTGCTGTGATTTACAGCTTGAGTGCCCTAGATGTTTTTAAATGCTATTAAAATTTTCTTTAATCTTCCATTTGAGTCTATCATTAAATTCTTGTACTAATTGTATTTAGAATGCCAAAATATGACCCAGAGTTCACTGGTATGATCTGGTGATCACAAAGGGACACTAAAACTTCAGGTAACCTAGGCAATTTTAATTCTGAATATAACGAAAGTACTACTATACTCCTAATTAGGCCCTTTAACATGATTATAATTAGAATTACGTCTACAAGCTGGGCATGGTGGCACACATCTATAATAGCACCCCTCAAGGAGGGTTTTGAGCTCTAAACCAGCCTGATCTATGTAGTAGACCAGGAGGAAGGAAGGAGGAAGGAAGGAAGGAAGGAAGGAAGGAAGGAAGGAAGGAAGGAAGGAAGGAAGGAAGGAAGGAAGGAAGGAAAGAGGGATGGAAATGAGGTTGGTGGGTTTCATTGTTCTAGTGGATTTAAATTCCTTTTCCACTTTCTTCTTCATCTTTAGATGATTTAGGAAGTTCTTCCAATGACAATACTCTTCACTTTGCTCAACATGCAAATCTTTCTCTACTTTTGCTACCACATGAATGATTATCCTGGCTTCCTTATGAAACATCAGAGAATCTCTAAAGTCATCCATGACTTCACTCATTAAGTTCCTTCAGCAGGCATTTAGTTTCTGGTTTTAGTTTACCTATTGCTGCTTTGCTGGATGCTACTACATCAGCAGTCGCAAATAATTTCTAGGTCCACATTCTGTTCAAACTCAGAATACATCAATTGCCTACTGAACATGTTCCAACAAGAGGAGTCTGTGACCTGAACATGGTAAATCCTATTCCCAGTGAAGGGTCTGAAACTCTGAGGGTGTGTCTTTCATTTCAGTACTAATCATATTTATAATAGCTCGGTAAATTATCTATTTTTGATAAGAATTGGAATTAGGAAACCTCTACTGACAATTACTCTCGTGGTTGAGGGAAAGCAATTGATACAACCATTCGATAAACAGGAAGACCACCACCCTTGTTTGTCATCATGTTGGCTAAACACAAGCAAACAATTGTTTTGCTTTTTTTGTTATATTTTATTTTTGAGTGTGTACAGCTGTGGGTTAACATGTGTGCCTGATACACATGTCTTCATATGTTCACAGACACAGCTTGAGTAAAATGTGCCTTCCATGTTTATGTCCAGCTATCTGCTTTGTACGTGGGTGATACACATTCCTTTCAGGTGCCTTCTGCCATAATGGCTCAGTTCCAATGCAGTTAAAGATTTGCATTGGTTTATACTCTTTTGGTCTCAAAGATTCTTCTAGTGTCATTTTTTCCAGGTTCTTCATGAAGAAACTCAGGCTTTCCAGCAAATTTTATATTTTTTTTAGTCCAAGCCCATTCCTGAACCAGTGGAACTATCCCTTGTTTGATGTCATGTCTTGATATCAATTGTTTGAGAGGCTCCTACAAAAACTCTTTTTGTAGACACACTGTTTTCTAGTGCATTGGCCAAACACATGTCCTTTTCAACTCTTTAATCCAAAACTTTAATTTGCTTTACACTTAATTAGCAACGGTATGTTACGCAGTCAACTTCTGCTACTAGCGATGAGAGCACTAATCTATCATATATTTTACATTTAGGTGACTTCACCATTTCATGGACACTGAAATGATCCTTCCTATATGTTAGTAGCCTCAGTATATATTTTTTACTTTCTCATTAAGCCTAAAACATTCACCCTTTTACTGTAAGAAAATATTTAATAGATCCCCTTTAATGGTACCCGAATTGTAAGCATGTTTATAATGGAAGCATCATTAAGTAAAATGAACTGGAATATAAGTGCAGCAGTCTCATCACCCTTGTTAGACGACCCAGAGGCTGGAATGTCCCTCCCTGGCAGGGAGCATATTTAGCACGGATATGCAGGACAGTGGGAAGAATCGGCTGCTAGGAAAGGCAGAGCATGCAACTGCCCTATGTTACAGAGATGGTGTACAACTTAAAATATATGAGGTGACCTCAAGAGATGGTTCTTTGTTTAAGAGAGATTCCTGTTTTTCACAGGACCCAAAGTGGGTCAAAGAACTCACTTCGTATGGCTCATAATGCCCTATAATTCCAGCATCAGGGAATCCTATATTTGTCCTGATCCCCTTAGGTACCAGCAGATAATAGAAGACACAGACACAAATATATACTAGTATGTAAAAATAAAAACAAATCTTAAAATAGAAAATGATTAAAATATATGAATTTTCATTTGTATTTTCAGAACATGTTTGAATACAGGTAGATGAAGAAAAAAAAGATTTAAAATGAACTAAAGAAAAAAAACCCATTGACTTTTCATGGAGAATGTCTGCAAACCCAAATTTGAGTCAGCCTTGGATAGCTGGTATGCCTGTTTCAGCAGATTTGTAAATTCAGTACCACTAAAATTTAAATGTATAAATTGTTTACATATTGTTACAGATTGTTGCATATTTTCAGATCATGATGACCATAGGCATATGAAGCCAGAAAACATAAATCTGTTTAGTAACAATTTTTAATGGAACTAGGAAGAGTTCACCTAGTTAACTCAAAGACTGGAATACTTTTAAAATCAATTGTGCCATCTAAATGTATAAGAGACCATATCAAACATGGGAAATGCTCATTGTTTATTAAGAGGATGGTTTCATGAATTAATCTGCTGTATGCTGATCTTCTACAAGTTTTGTCTTATTTATATTGTCGTAAGGATCAGAGGAGTATACTAATAGTAATGGTTTTCAAATCACGTGATTATGATATATATGTAGTACTCACCACAGTATAAATTTTAATTACACAGATGTAAATATAAAGTGATGAAACAGAATTAGAAATATAAATTATGAGTGCTGGTACTTTCAAAAAGTAAGTTTTAAGCATGGCTGGACATGTTTTATACAGTATTAAGCATCTGACTTCTGAAAACAAATCTATACATGTAGATTCTTAGAATGCTAATATATTTTAGAAATATAAGGGTCTTCATTTCCACATTAAGTTTCAAGCCAAGCTCATTGCTATTTATGCTTTGGGAACACACTGTGATTTGATGTGAAGGAAAGTTGGTTTTGTGGGAAAAGTAGACAAGGTAAATCCTGTAATTCTAATCCAGTATATCTCATCCTTACAGGGGATATACTTTAAATCCTGAAGCCATTTATATATCAAAATGTAAGACGCATCCACTCCCAAAGGCTGATCTACTCTTAACACATCTACTGAATTTCCAAACCTACTGGAAGGTACAGGAGAGTATCCCAGCTCCCCCAAGCCTGGATGTGCAGACGTTACCCTGAAAACGCAGTGAATCTGTCTTTGTTCCCAACTGCAATCTTTCAGCTCTCCTAGATATTTGTTCTGAGCGAGAAGTCAATCAGCTTTCCGTTTCATTTCCTGTGACTCTTAAACTGTCATGCTCTGGTTCTGAGCCTTCACGGCAGCTCTCCAGCACGGAGTCCCACTCAACACCCAGCTGACCACAGCAACAGGAGACAAAAACCAAAACAACAGCAGTGTTGTTCAGCTACCTTTGCCTATGGGTCAAATCAAAGACACTTACGCTTAGAATCAGGAGATCTACCAAAAGATTTAGCGATACATATAGGCCAAAGGGCAGTGCTGTCAAGTCTTTCCCGTTATCCTTATTTATCTCAAGATCCATTAGGTAGGATATAAACCAAAAAGAGCAGTTTCATAAGAATGCTAGTGACACATAAAATGTCTATGACTTACTAGTTTATTTAATTATAATAAGTTCAGCTATTTTATATTTGTTTTATATTTGGTATATAATCTTATTAATTATAAATAAAATTGGGTTTGAAAACTACAAAGCATCTTAGACTGAGATTCAGACAGATGTTAACATGGAGCAATGGCTGAAAAATTGCAAAATAAAATAGGTCTGTACACAAGGAAGTGAGAATATCTATAATCTCCATTTCCTGACTCAGCAGACATTGTGATACCTGTAATAAAAGGAATTCCACATGCTATCCTATGAAACACATTTCATTGAAAGCATGACACCTCTGGAACACTTATTTTACTTAGTGTTAAGGAAAGTAATGTAAACTCAACTTACACACTACCGATTATCATACTGTATCTAATTGCAGGTATGTTAAAATGTGAATAGAGTGTTGACCTTGGATTAGATAATTTATATGTTCTGGGCACTATGTATAAACTCTTAAATTAACTCCTTACTTTATTCTGCAAATATGGTAGGCGTTTTCCCAAGTCTAAAGTGGGAAACCTAGGAAAGGGGTGTAGATATTTGCTTTACATAACACAACAAGCAAGGTCAGGCTGGGATTTTAAATTAATAGTGGAGCTGGAATGATGACTCAGTTGATAAAACCCTTGACATAAATGATGGATAGGCATAAGAGCCATCTATAATCCCAGTGTGGGACGAGGAGGGGAAAGGAGCTTAAGGTGGAGACACTTGTCCCAGGACCAAGATGGTTAACCATAGTTCTAAACCTTAAGCTCAGGGCTCAGATACTGACTCAATATAAAGTATGGAGAGTAAATAAGAGAGAATTCAGAAATCAACCTTAGGCCTTCACATACAGGTCACCTGTGCCTGCACACATGTGGAAACATCACTTATACACACACACACACACACACACACACACACACAAACATACACACACTTCAGATAAGTGAATACCAGGTTGATTGCACCTTCAAAGCCTACTGCTTGCTAGATATGGTTTTATATCAATAGATATAGTATTAGGTCACTTTATTAAAAAGTGGGTTTAGAAACATTGGAATATATATCTATTCACTTTCATCTGTATTTTCAACCAATGCACCATAAATCAGAATATTTGCATCTGAAATTATTAATTTCTCACCAACAAATCTAGTTCTGATGTGGAACACATTGGAAAAGCACTTACTGATTCTATATCCAGAATAATTATAGACATAATAATAACTAAAATGAGTCATAAATCTGCACTGGGAGTGCCACAAATGTTTATATATTTCCATTTACAGGAAAAGAAATATTTTTAATAGCATTTGGGAGGCAAATAAATAAACTTTAACATTATTTATGTGAGTCCTCCGAAATTATGGAGCTTTTAGGTGTAAATTTTAAAAGCTCTACCTGACAATCATATTTAATTAAAAAATAACTACTCAGTAGTCCAGTCTCATGCAAGTCCCCATAAACATGCCAGGTAAGGTTAGGTAATATAAAAACAGGAAGGGAAATGCAACCATCCTGCCCACTCTGGAATCTGCACCCTTCCTTCTGCCAGTTAGCTCATGACTCTTTCGTCATCTTAGACAGTATTTGAGTTTGCCTTTCATTTCCTGGGAACTCTAGTAGGAATGTAATGTGTCTAAGAGTCTCACTCAGTAGCTCTGTTTCTACTCAAATTGGTTTATCTGAGCAAGTATTCTGTGTTTGATCACTAGCAGTACATGGGACTGGGACAGAGAAAATCAAGAAGACAATTAACAAAATAGTCTCTAAAAATTTCTCTTTACTTTATCCTTTTATGGCTTCAAATTGGACCTGTGATCTTAAGAGGAAATTACAAGTCAGAAGGTAAAGACAAGTCACTCAAGTATACATTTTGTTATAATGACTCTTGATTAGTTGGTCAAGGAGGTTGTTTTGATTCTCAGTGGTGTGATATGAAAAGACAAGCAGTTTCTGAGAACAGGCATCAAAGAAAACATAAAAAAGCACCTAAGATCTCCATTTCCATAAACAAGATTAGCTCCTGCCTTCCGGCTACCTCATGCCTATGGAGAATTTCTCTCTTTGTCTCTGGGTCTGCAATGTTAGTACTGACAAAAGAAAGAGCTCCAAGCATTCTCTTTGCAGTTTATATACTATTTGCTCCCATAAAAACGTAAGCTGTCATGTATGAACTGTAGTGTAGACAGCCTTTAAATGACCAATTAAAAAAAGACTTCTGAATACATGCACACATCAACATGTTTCTCTATAAACAAGATAATTACATACATGTGCAAGCTAGCTGTCCATTTGAGCAATATTCTGATTTCCAGACACTGTTAGTATCTCCTGTGTAAGGTATAATTAATTTTAGTAGTCTTACAAGTATAGCTTCCAAATTTCCAGTTTGTTTAATGTTATTATATTTCTTTTTATAGTCAATGAAGTAAACAAACCTGATTTAATTTCCTTGCTTTCCTGGGGCACCATATACTCCAGACGTGATTAAAAAAAAAAAAGTATGTTTCAGTATAGATGCAAGTGGTTTTAACTGTGAAATAATTCTAGGTTCTCTTAAAGTTAAACCTGTTTTATCTGTGGAGTTTAATGTAAACTTCGATATTTAAAGCAATATATTTTTATGCCATATAAACTTTAGGCTAACAAAAACTGGAAAGCAGTTTTCTTATAGTGCTAAAAATAATTCAACTTAAAAGAAAAGCAATAACTGGGACATCAACCCAGTACAAAACCTTTGACCTACTATTCGTCCTGTCTGGAAGATGTACTAGGCAATGGTGGCACAGAACTTGTGGGAATGTTCCAACTTGAGACCCATGCCATGAGAGCCCATGCCTAACACTGCCTGGCAGGCTAGGAACCAGAGACTAGGAAAAAATCAAATACAACCAGAAAAAAAATGAGACATATATATATCCATAATGATATTCTGCTATACTCAGATTGGTGCTTTGTCAGTCATCAGAGAGTCTTCCTCTGGCAGCATATGGGAGCAGGTTCAGAGACCCACAGCCAGACATCATGTAGACAGTCTAAATTGGAGTTTTCCATTGGGTCGTTCCCCTTGGAGCATGGAGAATTCATCAGAAGGTGGAGAGGAAAGACTATAGGAGTCAGAGAGTGTGGAAAACAACAGGAGGGCATGGCCCATTGAACCAACCAAAGAGGGCTCATATGGGCTCACAGAGACTGTCCCGTCAAGCACGGGGCCTGCATGGTTCTGCACCAGGTCCTCTGCATATATGTTATGGCTGTTAGCTTGGTGTTTTTGTGGGACTCCCAAGAGTAGGAGCAGGTCTATCTCTGGCCCTTATCTTCTTTTGGGACACTTTTCCTCCTACTTCCTTGCCTTGTCCAGCCTCCATATGAGGCTCTTGTCTTGTCTTACTGTATCTTCTTTCATTGTGTATGGTTGTAATCTTTTGGAGGTCTGCATACACACATACACTTTACATACACACACACATGTCACAATAAGAATCAAATAAAGAGAGGCTATCAATCTAAGAGTAAGGTAACACAGAGCCAAAGGAGGATAGCTGCGAGGGTCTGGAATGAGAAAAAAGAGCAGAGAAAGTGGTTTAATTCTATTTCAATAAAACACATTTAAAAATGGAAAATGAGATACAAGCTAAAGCAACACACAAAAGAGTATGAAAGAAAGAGAAATGCACACATTGAGCTCATTCAAATTCACCAGCCACATTTAAAGGAAAAACACAGCCCTCATCCATCATCAAAGCAACTGGAGAGCATTACAGAAAGCCACAACAAACACAGTTAATGGATTGCGTGTAGCCCCACCCCAGGGAGTGCATCTGCAGCACAGATCCCACATTCTGGCTCAAGGAACATCTCAGAAGAGGGGACAGACATATGCTAAAGCCAGGATACCAAGAAATCTACCATAAGACTGCCTCTCTTAGAAATGACTGCTCAAACGAGTTTGGCACAATGGCAGTATCAATGTACATCCTAATGAAGGAGTAGCGGGAATCTCACTATATCCCACTTTAGACAAAGAACTAAGAGAAAAAGTTGCCTCTCTCAGGGAGGAATCCCCATTGTTTATTTAATACAATTTACTCAACCTACAAAGCCATACACAAGCAAACAACCCAGTAGGACTCTGCAGGTGGTCTTTACATACTTGTGCAAATAGATAGGTGTGTGCACATGTTCATGCATGTGTCTAATAATAATAAAGAAATTGATTATCAATTTGAGAGTAAGGGAGGACATGACAGGGGTTGAAAGGAAAGGAAATGCATGGAGATAGAGGGAGAAAACGAAAGCGGAAGTGAGATAATTGTATTTTAATTAAGGTATTAAATAACTAAAACCACAAAACCCATTCATGTAAAATTATATTAGTTTATTAATTTATTTAATTATTATACTAAGAAATTGAAATATTTATTAAAATATTTTGTGTTATATATTTACTAGGGAAAGCATAGTCAACTAGCTATCATTTTGGTCAAATTGTTCATTATAAATATTGTATATGAGAACTAAAATATCTTAGTTCTAAAGATTATATTATCACTACACATGTTAAACAGAGATGTCATGGCAGAAGACAAAACACAAGTCCACATACTTAAATTTACACTATTGTCAATGTTAAAAATTAGGAATGCTGAATTTGACAAAAATAAACAAAAAACAAAAAAAAAACCCACTGAATTTCACAATTTTCACATTAATTTTTGCTAAACTACTAAGCAGGTTATACTGATAATCGATGAGTGCTCAAAACTGCTTAGACACATGGCAGAATACTTAAAGCGCATACGAAAAGCACCATGCTTCTTTCACAGTAGAAGGTACTCATCATTGGATAGAGATGGAGGTGTACATTTGTAATCTCAGAACTCAAGAGGCTAAAGCCATAAGTTTGAGTTGAAGTCCAGTCTGAACTAAAAGAGGAAGGGGGGAAAAAAACAGCAAAAAATCTATTTTTAACTATTTCTCCCACAAGACTTAGATACCAAACCACAACAACTGCTAATCTCTGGGATTGCCATACTTTCAGAGTCTGTATAATTTAATGCAATATTTATTCTTTAGTTGTTTTACAGAAAGTTGTCCCAAAAAATGTGACACACAGTTACACAATTCTTAATTGGAGCCTAGAAAAGGTCTCATATAGCATAGAAAAGAAAAGAAAGAATAAAAAAAAATCACCAATTTGTCTTATATATTTTAGTATTTGGTCAACCTCAAGATAAGACAATTGTCAAGTCAAGAATCACTTTTACATTCAAAGATTTTCCTAAAAGTTTTTTTTTTTAAATTTCATTCACAACTTCTCTTTCTGATAGCATACAAAAAAGTCATATAAAGCTAAATCACTTCAATATTATAGTATAAATTTCAAATGTGCTGTAAAGATAATGATTGCTGTAATATATGTCTGTATAGAATATAATTGTCTAAATTTTGCAAATGACTAATCTAACAAAATTATTTATGTCATCTTAAGAGTCTGGTACTATTTTAAGTATCTTATAAAACATAGATTGGAAAAAAGATAAAGTGGTATGAAAAAATAATAAGCTAACATTTCTGAGATGTGAATATTTCTCATGGGAGGATTTATACAAAGTCTATGCTGGGTTCATCATTTTCACTGAAAATTATCGGTAACATACATCTGAGCCCATAAAAGAACAGCTCTGAGACTTAGCAACGGGACGGAAGATACAGCTGTTTTAAACTGGTATATATCTCCTCACCCATGCCTTGGATGAGAAAGCATCCTTAAATGGTAAATTTTGAATAGCCAGTTTTCATATATATATATATATAAACCATCTTTCTAAAGTAGGCACTCACTTAAAAAATTAGGGGGAAAAAAAAAACCACCAAAACTTCTATAACTAAACTGGAGGAAGTAGATTTCAGAGATTTCAAAAAAAAATTCCAAAATGAGCCATCTTTCTTCCATGTATTAACTCAAAATAATGGGGACTGTTTCTTGCCTGCTTCAAGAAGTGTGGAGAATATTATTTAGCCATATACATAGTGTCACATTATACACTGCACAGCTCTTATGTTCAACAATGAAGAAGTCCAATATATTTACTTTCCTGTATCAGGGTAAAGAATTACTATGTGAGCTAGCTTTTTTTTTTTTTTTTTTTTTTTTCCGTTCTACTTCAGAACCTCATCTTTTTTAAAAAAATATATATATATTTATTTATTTACTTACTTTTATATTTTACACTCCATATTTTATTCCCCCCCATCCAACTCCCCCATGTGAATTTCCCCACCCCCACCCCACCTGACCACTAAACTCCCTGGGGCCTCCAGTCTCTAAAAGGTTAGGTGCAACATCTCTGAATGAACACAGACCTGGTAGTCCTCTACTGTATGTGTGTTTGGGGCCTCATATCAGCTGGTGTATGCTGCCTGTTTGGTGGTCCAGTGTTTGAGAGATCTCGGGGGGTTCAGATTAATTAAGACTGCTGGTCCCCCTACAGCCCTTCTCCTCAGCTTCTTTTAGCCTTCCCTAATTCAACAACAGGGGTCATCAGCTTCTGTCCATTTGTTGGGTGCAAATATCTGCATCTGACTCTTTCAGCTGCTCGTTAGGTCTTTCGGAGGGCAGTCATGATAGGTCCATTTTTATGAGGGCTCCTTAGCCTCTATGTGAGCTAGCTTTAACCAATGATGGACAAGGGGCCTTTACTGAGTAACTTAAAAAATAAACATATACTCTACCATATTCTTGCCAGTGAATGATATCCAATGAGGACCTCGTACCATGATATCTGAAAGCAATGCTACTACATACTAGAAAAGAATAGTTCAATAAAGACAAAAAAAGATAATAGGACTTTCTTAACTGAGCTTTAAAAAAACCCAAATTATTTTTGACATCTCATTAAGAAAAATGTATCCTTTTAATTAATGTCTTTGCTAACATGGTATTCTGCAACACAGTCTAAAATATCCAACAAGATTAAACTAAAACTACGTTTTTGTTTGTGTGAAATAAAAATATCTAAGTGATAAAATGACAGATAACCTTGAGACAGGAATAATACTTCAGGCAAAGTCACAGACCAAGGTGTTCCCTATGAAACTTTTTAACCTAAACAGTGTGCAGGAAGAAGCACCTTTCTCCAAGCAGCTCCAAGTGAAAGCAGTTTAGAATAATTTCTATGTTAGTGGAAAACAGTAGCTTACCCAAGTTCAAAGAGCATGGTCTCTTGCATCCTAAAGAAATCCACCGTGTGGAACTTACTCACAGGTGGTGTTTTGTTTCTTATAAAATGAGACAGGTCTGCAATCTTTATGATTGCCAAAGCAAACAGAGGTCCTTATTTATCAAAAACAAAAATTGGAAGGAGGAGGTGGGCTTAAGACATAGATGAAGAAAACAAAAAGATTAAAAAGCAAATGTGCCTAAAACTATTGAATTTTTAAAAAAATGGCATCCGATTTCCTGGTTTTAGAATACTGTTCCCAAATTCTGAATAAGGGAATTATGGGCATGAGGGAATATTAAAATTTCATTCTTGTCCATTTCCTTTTTATGACAGTCACAGAGAATGTCAGGAAACAACCTATTTATAAATCAATTAAGGTACTGGATTCATGAAACCCACAAGGCTTCCATGAGGAGGGAAGGAATCGTATAAAGCTAAATCACTATGTTAGCAGAGTCTCCCAATTACTGGATGATTATATGTAATTTGTTAATTTGCCTCAGATACATGGATACAATTTAAGGTCAAACAGAAAATTTTCTTTTCATTTAGTGACATCCATCACTATCTTAAAATACTTAAATAATTTCTGTACAAGAAAATTTAAACTTTATTACCAGGCAACTATGCCTGCAAGAAATAGGAATTCTTTGAAAATATCTCAGCTAAGGCAAACTAGTTTTCATGGCAAGGTAAAAAAAAAAATTAATTACTGAAAAACTATTAAACAAGTAGCTTTAAATTCAATTTTAATACTATAAAAGTATATAGTTTCCTAAGATTGGCATAAATTGCCATTGAAACCACGTACAATATTCTATGGTTTCTAACACAGAGCCAAGAAGACAAATCAAGACTCCAATTATCAGATTTTAGACTACATTCCAATGCCAAGGTAACATAAACAATTTACCAAAAAGATTAACTCTGTGGCAAAATAAATCTAAGTATTTTACCGTATTTAAGTGTGATTTAAGAGACTGTGAGCAAACTAAACATCATTCTATTATTCTCTTATGAATGAGCTACAGAAGAAAGATGAAGCAAGAAAGTGAAAGAGAGAGAGAAGGGTGAGGGAGGGAGAGAGATGGGGAGAAGAAGAAGGGGGAGTACAGAGGAGGGAAGGGTAAAAAGGGAGAGAGGGGAAGGGAGGATGTGGAGAAAGAGGCAGAGGAAAAGTCAAAGCCTAAATCTCAGGTCACAAGTAATGACAAGAGACTTTTTACAACTTCTTTTAGAAGGCCTAATTTTCTCTCTATTTTATTTAGTATCATGCTAAAGAAAGTTACATTCACAGAAATGCAATAAGCATGCCACAAAGACAATCTCTTGGACAAAATTGAGTATCTCTAGCATAACCCCTATTAAAAACAGAGAAACAAAGAAACAAAGAAACAAACACTGACCATTTAGCCCTAAGAACAAGAAGAAACGTACGGAATTAAAATGTCATTTTTTCAGGAGCTGAAGAGATGGCTACTGGTTGAGAAAATGGCTGCCCTTCCAGAAGACCTGGGTTCAATTCCCAGCACCCACATGGCAGCTCACACTTGCCTGTAACTCCTGTTTCAGGGGATCTAACACCCTCAAATGGACATACATAAAGTCAGAATACCAATGTAATAAATAAAAATAAATACGTTATTTTTAAAAACTCAGGTACCTTTTCAAAAGCTGTTTTTCTATACTGAAGACAATGAGTGACTGTCATCATCCAATACCCCCAGGGCATACAGCTTAGCAGGTGAGACGAAGGGTTCTGTGAATCGTGGACAGTGGGATTTGCAAGAGCCCTGTAAAGCATCTGTGCTCGGTGAAGGGTTAAACATGTGATAAATGCCCCTGTTACTTGTTGAAAATGAAATGAAAACACACAAACAAGTAACATTTGAGACAGACACATCATATTCCTCATATTTAACATAAGGAAAAATCATGAAGTATATCTGCTTACCCACAAATCTTAATATGTGTGCATATCTCTTCTCATGTCTCATTCATATATCTATGAATAAATACATTATACACATGCATATATGTATACACAGATATATATACATATATATATATATATACATATATACATACATGTGTGTGTGTGCATGTGAATCTTGAAGCTAAAGGCACTGTCCCAGATGAAATTTAAAGCTCTGTACATAAGCTGTAACATTTGTAAATAAAGACTTTGCAAATCTACTTCATAAGCTAAATCTATAAATTTTTAAAAGTTTTTCAAATGTCACAACTTCTGTTGTCATGTCATTTAGAGTTATGATGCTTTAATTTGTAAAGTATCAGTTGGTAATTTTAGAGTAAAGTCTTAGACTAAGTCAGCCCAATGTCAATTCTTTTGCAGTGAGTAACTCATCTTTCTTTCATTTCCCTAAACCACACTCAAAAGCTATGGCCAGCCACATCATAAACACATTTTTAAATAGTAAGATGATTAGGCAAGTTAGTATGAAAAGATTAAGCAAAGCTGTTAGTATGATACACAGGAAAGTAGGGATGGCCTAAGTGCAAGAGAACTTGAAGGAGATGAAGAAAGTCACAGAAGTGAAGTGGAAGCAAGGAAGTCAGAAATATAAGCAGTGTATTTAAAAGCTCATGGTAGCAGGACTTTTACTCATCTTCCTTGTTTCTTTTCAATTAATGAACTCAGAGCTAGATAAATAGAACTTAGCAACACTCAACAAAGTTTCTAGAATTTCTGCCAAAATTTTAAACCAAAATATATTCGTAAGTTATTGTATTGAAATTTTTACTCGTGCTTTTAGAGAACAAAATAAGAAAGATATATTTCTGTAAGCAGTATTCATTCACAAAAGTGTAATGATCTGTGGTGAGAAATCCTGGCAATGAGTGGATACCAAG
This sequence comes from Mus caroli, assembly GCF_978045245.1. Taxonomy (NCBI): domain Eukaryota; kingdom Metazoa; phylum Chordata; class Mammalia; order Rodentia; family Muridae; genus Mus; species Mus caroli. The sequence continues at coordinate 83,667,904 of NW_028227259.1, read as the reverse complement.
CTTTTATTAAAGTTTATCTCTTATGGTTTAGCACTATTATGTATCTAGGAGTACAGATTTTATTAGTTATGTTAGATAAAAATAAAACAAGCAACTGGCTTTTAATTAGTTCTTGTAGAAGTTGCCCAAAATTGGCAGAAAAACCTTATGCTAATTTTTCAGAAGGGATGTTAGTGGTCTTGGTGGTCAAGGAAGTTGGCTATATGTTTCTGTATGATTGTGTGTTGCAACGTGATGCTAATTTCTGAAAATATCATACTACAGAAAAGTCCTACAAATTTGAGCAGCTGTTTGTAGGAGTCTTGAAGTAAAGACAGTCAGTATCCCTTCACATTAGTTATGAGGGTATGAAAAGAAATTGGTCTGGACAGGTTATTTCTTCAAGGATAAAAATTCAGAATACACTGGGTCAATTGTATTCTGAGGTCCCAGGACAAGGAGACAACCTTGTGATTGCATATACAAGCAGGTAAGGTTACATAACTGCAAGATTAAAAAAATAATAAATGCGTTGGAATGTGGACCCCTAACTATGGATCAGTCAAGGTAAAGAGAGATTAAGGAATAGTATAGTCATCCCAATTTTGCACTAAATCAAAGAGGCAATGATGTAATTATAGTAGTCCACTTGATAGTGGATAAACTATTCCAGACCTTTGTATACCAGTATGAAATTAGACAAACCTTGAGAGTAAACTTAAGGCTTTGGTATCTGAAACTTTTTTCACCCTATAGAAATTCATAAATTGTAAAATACTATGGTTTTCATTTATCCTTGAACATTCAGTCAAGGTCGAAACATCCAGGGATGATCTCTACTGTATTTTGCAGAATTGAAAATCTATGCTCTGCCATTTTTGATAATTAGCTGCTAATATGAAGGCCAGTGTCCCTCTTTTCTGAAGAGTAAAGAGGCTGAGGTATTGTCATCACCAGGCCTGAGAGGGCAGATCTCACAAAGGCTCACAACAGGGGAGCAACTGCTTAGACAGTGTAAAGGAGCCAGGAGCAAAGAAAAAGAGAAGAATATCAGAAATGAAGAACCCGACCATCTATTCTTGAACCATATTGAGATAAAGCCCTGGGGAATGCTCAGTTCTTTTATTAATAACATGTTTCATTAAGATTTTTAGAATTCCATGCAATAGATTTTGATCATTTTCCAACCCACTTCTCCTTGAGCTACTCCCAGACTCACTACCTCCTACCTTAGGATATTTGAAAAGAAATAAAAGAAAAGATGAAGAATTAAATTACTTTTTATTTACATAAAGTTACATGCAAGACTACACATATTTTACTCGACATTATACTACTTAGTTAGATAATACCCCACTCCCAAACCACAGACTAACTACTAAAAACCTCAGTGTCAGGTATGGGACACGTTCTTTTCAGTTGTCAGTAGTGGGATTCCAAGAGACCTCCAAAATAGTACAGACTTTGCTGTTGGCCTTGGTTGCCTTCCAGAAAAGGAGAGTAAAACACCATTGCTGAAGAAACTATGCTCTTTAGACACAGAACTTAAAGAAATTAGTGTGGATCTAAAGAAGCTGCTCCTTGAGGAGAGACTTTGGTAGTATCAAAAGAACTCATGCAAGTTGCCAAAGGAGGAAAGCAACCAAGAGGCCTATGAACCACAATAATGACCAGAATGGAAAGATATTCTGAAAGGTGGAATAGTAACATGCTTATATTGGGGTTAACCAACCTCTATCTAATTGGATTTGACACCTTTTGCAAGGACTAGAAATTTTCAGTTTCCTAAAGTGGTAAAATTTCTACCTGCATCTTAAATGCTAATCCTTATACCCATGGGCAAATACAGATCTAATTCTTTAGCAAAGAGAGTTTTTTGTTTTTCAGACAGATACCACTGAAGAAAGACACAACTAGGCAAAATATGGACAGCAACTGACTATAGGGTAAGGGAGTCAAGAACCACTAAAAACATTGAAAACAGAACCCCTATACTTAAGGCTCGGGAAATATCTTGAAAGAAAGAATAGAAAGACTGTAAGAACCAGTAGGATAGAATGTCTACTGTGAGAAGTCTCTTCCAAAAACAAAACAAACAAAACATTCAATGCTTAAAGGTTCGTTTTAATGGAAAATCCTCTCTAGCCACTGATTCCTTGATACGAAGAGGTAATGGATGAATTCTGCTGTATTCAAGCAAACCATGAAAACGTGTGTTGGTTTATTTGCAAAGAAATGTGAGGAGAGCATAGTAATATTTTAATCTTTCCAAGCTGAAACAAACCATAAGTTACACAAATAATCATAGCTTTAGGGTCATACTCACAAAGTGTGGTCTGCTATAGTGTTAAATGGATGGGTGTTTGGTCCCTTAATATTCCATTCTCCATGAGAACATATTTCAAAAGAAAGACCATGGAGAAACAATAAAATTAAAGAACTGGGACATGACTAAACCAAAAGATTTCATCTGTAATTTGATTTGAAGTTGGTTACCTGAAGGTCTTGTTTACATTTTCAGTTTTTCATTGAACAACAAGACACTGTATCTGTCAAGCAACAAAGAAGCAATGACCTGCCAACCACCATGCACCAGGAATTGGTCTCCATCATTTAATATAAACTATGGGTTCTGTGATCAATGCTGAATCTCAATTATTGTAGAATTTCTATTTTAACATCTATCTGGGATTTCAATTTGTAACATTTTAATCTAGTGCTTTCAGTAAACAGATCTAGGCATAGACATCCTAAAATAAGAGAATGTATAAATATTGGAACTGAAATATAAATTTACTATGTTAACATAAAATCTACTGGAGTCTCTTCATGAAATCACAAATCATCCAAGAACGTAAACAAAAGTGACTCAAAAATATAAAATATTGACAGCCATCAAAGATGTTAAGGTTATAGCATTAATCAAGTTTTTATATTTCTCAAGTCACTTCCCATTATACAACATATATAACACATACACACACACACACACCAGAGAGAGATGGTAGGAGATAGCTATAGCTAGATGATAATGATAAACATGGCAGAGATGGTAGATAGATAGATGATAGACTGATAGATGATGATAGATAGAATATATACATATATATATATGTGTGTGTGTGTGTGTGTGTGTAAATGGTTACCATCAATAATAATAACCAAATATCCAAATATTGATTTAAACTGTACTAAAAATGCTTCATTATAAGGATCTAAATTTGGTCTTGTGAAAGTAGCCGTTAATCACAGTCTTCAAGAGTATTTGTTGGAAGATGTTTTAATTGAAAATGCTATATCCACTACCAGTCCTTTAGGAATAAGTCTGTATTCACATGTTGGTATCCTTTACAGAGGAGCAAAGATGGTTAATATTCATTTTAATTTGACTATACTTACAATCTTCCAGTTTCCCAGGAGCTTTCTCTCTGGCATGTTTATCTGGCCTGTTTCCAGGGTGGCTGATCTGAGTAGTTAAGATCCACCATGAGTGTGGTAACAGACTGCTCTGGGCTGAGTTCCCAGGCAGAAGGAAAAGAAGAAATCAAGTGGAATGTCCATATTCGACTCTCTCTGTTTCCTAACTGCAGGTACAGTGTGACTAGTTGCCTAATCAGCCACTCTTGAAGCTTCCCAAGACATGATGGATGCTAAACTCAAACCTTGAACCCTTACAAGCCACCTTCCTTAACATACCACTGTCAACCATTTTGTCCCAGCATCAAGAAAGTAACTAACACACTAGCCATGTAGCCTTTTCTCTGGATGAGCGGTTCTCAACCCTTTTGGGTTGAACAGCCCTTTCACAGGGGTAGCCTAAGACCAACAGAAAACATACTTATATTACAATTCATAACAGTAGCAAAGTTACACTTATGAAGAAGCAATAAAAATATTTTATGGTTGGCGTATTCACCACATCATGAGGAACTGTATTAAGAGGGCACGGGGAAGGACAAAGACAACTGCTCTGGATCTTCAAGACAAAGAACTCTCTAGCATCTCAAAGAAACAGAAGTGATAATGTTATTTTTATTATTTGTTATTATATTATGCTTCCATATAGAAAAGCAATGCTCATTGCGCTTACAAGTTGGAATGACTAAATGAAATTTGGGTTGGATGCAAATGCTAGAACTAAGCAATCCACAGGCTAAGAGATAAGTCCTTGACCTGTACAGAAAAGCAGAGTGTGTAGGATAGAAGGCACACACTGGTGAGCACAGTATCAAGGCTGACGACATGAAGAAGACCTTCTATGCCTTAACAATACCTGCTGTTCTTACATAGTGCAGAAAAAGGAAAATAATTTATTGGCCAAGTCAAGGTCACAGTTCTGTGTAACAACACCACCTTGTACAGAGGAACTAGGGAAGAGAGAAGTGTAGTGAAGGTCAGCTAACTTCAAGAAATAAAGAACTACCCATTTTTCTCACCCGATTCTCTCCAGTGTTTGCTTCCATGGCCTTCTGGCATTCAAAATGAAGTAAAGAAATACCTCAGCCAGATGATTCAAACCTCAAATCTTCTTCTATTTCATACACCTGTTTCTACACCATAAGCTTCATCTAGGAGTCAAGGCCTCAAGACCATTCTTCATGATTTATAATTTCTACTCTATGAAAATAGAGCCATCCTACAGAATATTCCTCCTGCATTTAATCTCTCATCAAAGAATAGGATCTTATAGGTGAGATGTTTTACTCATGAAGCACCAACAGGTTGGATCTGAGACCTACTGCCAGACACACAACCAATTCAAGCTGAATTGGCGACAGGAAAATAGTACCAAAGCTTTAAAAAAAAAATCAAATCGATTTTGGGTCATAATAACAGCACACTTGGAGGAAGCAATATCATTTAAACTATTCAACTTTTAAAATAGAAACAGAAAAGTATCATTTTTACCTTATAATAAACTAATAGGTGCTGACTTAAGATTAATGTCAGCAATAACTTAAAGTTGTACATACAAATAAAATTTATTATAAAATATTTGAGTGTTCAATATATTTCTATCTATGAATATGTTTCATTCAAAAAGTTCGTTATATTTGATGCCACACCCTCTTGGTCTATGTAAAAGTTGTTATTTTACAGATAAACATCCACAAATTTTGCACCCACTGCTACAAAGAATTCTAGTAGGTGAATCAAGCAGGCTGAAGTTATATCTCTTTTTGATAGACACAAGTTGATTCTAAAATATTATTAAAATATGCATCATTACTTCAATTTCTGTGGCTAATTATCTGTTCCCTTTTAAAAAGCTGCATGATACACTTAAAGTCATTAAATATTAACAGTTTTCAAATTTAGAAAGTGAATCTTCTTTGAAGTAAATTTCCCCATGATAAATCAGCCTCAGATAATAAAAAGCTATTATTTTCTAAAAGAAATTTTAAATGAACAGTATCAAATATGGAATCTATATCAGCAACTGCCTAAATAACACAGGTTATTAAAAAGCAACCTAGCAGGCAAGGTGGCTAACCCATGCACGAAGGAAGCCGAGGCACGAGATCAGTGAGTCTGACCAAACAGACCACACAAACCCTGGCCTTAAGAGTGAGACCGTACTTGTAAAAAGACCTCTTTACTTCTTCCATATTATCAAAATACCACCAACAAAACAAACAAACCAAAAAAACAAACAAATCCTAAAAGTCTTTAAGTATACTTAACAAACATATAAACTGAATTAATTTCTTTTGCTACAAATACTGAATACCAAGATCGGAGAATAAATATATCATCACTCTTAATCCCCCAAATATAGTTTGTACTTCTTAGAATCTAATCATGTGAATTAGTACACATGACACTAAAATATTAATAAATTTCTCTACATATGAAGTAGTTGGAACACCCTTTTCCTTACATTACTGAGAAGGAAAGTAGATCTAGGAGGTAAAACGGCACTGCCTGAGTCATTTATGTCAGATCAGTGTAAAACCAAACTCTTTTCACATTTATTGCCTGAATCCACGTGATTCTGTCATAAGCCCTGGGTAAGAGCCAAGGGGATGAAGAACTAGATAAAAGTTTAAAATGAGAACATGACAGTGGACAGATAATGAAGAAAGAAAAATCATCAGCAGAAACAAACAGAAAAGTAAGTACATGAACCGACATGACAATCAAGCTGCAGGTGACCCTGTCACCCAACAACAGACAAAACTACTCAGGCAGTTTTCGAGGTCATAAAGTAGGACTTTACCTGCTAGATGGAGATAGTACTAACATCTGCGGCATGATTTCAAACATCATCAGTTTCAAGATATTTTCCTTGACCAGATTTACAAAGGGAAACCTCTGCTGCTCACTTGTATAAGTTGTTCAGTCAATGTGCTTTAAAAGCGATAAATGCAAAGACGGCTGGATGTTATGAGACATTGAGCCCTACTGTAAAAGCCCGAATTCCCATATCAGAGACACAAAACAAACTAGCATTCAGGAATACAATGAATGGATAGTTATGGATGCAGCGATTTAGTTACACACAAGGAAAGAAAGTTTCGGTAGTGATACCTTTTGCCTTCAAAGCAGAGTCCAAACAGATCTAAACTCTGATGCTGCAGCTCCCAAAGCTTAAATACAGCTCCCATTATCACATAATGCAATATTCGTCCTAAAACCAGTCTAGACAGAACCAATCTGCTGAAGTCTGAAATATTTTTCTTTTATGACTATGAACAGACACAGAGCAACACCATGCTTAAAGCATTAAATTATACCCACACAAGGATTTTATTTCTTCAGGAGTTTTGTTATGAATTAAAAGCTGGCATGTCTACATGTAAAACTTACAAAGCTCACAGTAGGCTCTCCTTTCTATATACCACCCTCCCATCCTCTCTGCTTTATATATGTACTCAAAAGATAAACACACACACACAATTTTTATATTAAAGGGTTTCCTTTCCACCCAAAACACTGTTGCAATGATTCCTGAGACATTTTGTATGTCACATGCCATGTTCCTTGTCTGTAGCAATGAAGACTACCAGAAATACCATAAGAAATATTTTTGTGCTTTTGGAAAACTAAAATTCAATTTCTCACTAGCTTATTAATTATTATTGTTCAGGGCTCCAGGGTTTTGATTTAAAGAGAAAAGTCCTCTGGGAATCAGGAAGGAGGAAAGGGAGGGGGGAAGGAGGGGAGGAGGAAGAGGACTTAACATCTTAGAGGCATGATGGAAAGCAAGAAAAAAGGCAGAGGAAAGATACCTTCCTTCTGAATATTAACATAATTTATGTCATAACTATACCCAGCCCAACTCAGCTCTAAGAGTTTTAAAAATGAAAGGATCAGATGTGCTACAGCTGATTTCGGGGGCTGTATCCAGATCCAGAGGAAACATCAGCTGATTTTACTTTAATCAATCCTCTAAATTTTCTAGTAGCCCTATAGACAGGCAATGCTAGCTCCTTAGTCATAAAGCCTCACACTGGAGACTTTACCCTGGATCATTTCACTTGGAGGATTAGTGAATTGCTGCTTCTATAGGACTGAGCATCTGTCAGCATTCTTCCCAAGTACCCACTGTACTTTCATTGTTTACATTCTCTCACCTAATATAAACAGTAGTGCCATTAATTTTGGTAATCTATTGAAAGCTATAGATCACAACGAACATTTTGACATGAGTTCATTTATCTAATCCTCACAGCAGTAAATTCTTTTTTTATACAGAGGATATCTATCACCAACCCAATTTTACAAAATGAATACTATGGACAACACAGGTGGCAAGGTATGATGCTGGGCCAGGATACAAGGTCTCCAGACTCCTGTATTTGCATTATTACCACTAAATCCCTAGGATGCTAGTCAGTATAATACCAACACATTGACTGTAGTGACAGAAAATGATTTAAACTTTAGCTAAAGGGGGGACTGTTTAAGTATATACTTATGCAATGAATAAATAGAATAAGTCAAGAAAAAAGGAGAACAAAATACTGGTTATTAGTGCCTGCTTGTGCCATGCATTGGGCTAGGTACTTTATATGTTATATGCCTTCACCAAGGTAAGCAGACTCAGACATTCCCTGTGTCCTTCAAAACTGTTCTAAAGCTCACTTACATGATTCTTGACCTCAGAATTGGCAAGGTTATATTATTCACAAATGTAGAACCAGAGGCTCAAAAATATTACTCACTTAATCGACCAAGAATCACATGTCCATTCTATGGCAGACTCAGCATGTGAATGCAGTTGTCTGGCCCTAAAATCATTGATGTAAGTATGATGTGTCAGTTTTAAACTCTATACATAGGTAACCAGGAACTAACAAAAGAAACATCCTAAAAGTAATACAAAAGTATTTTTAAATAATAGTACATGATAATTTAAGCTTTAATAACTGCACCAATAAGTAAAAATTTAAACTTGTTTACAATCCAATGTTTCCCATTTCTCTCATAATCATAAACTGTTTAATTCTATCTCTTAAGATATAACTCATATTTTATAGAAGAACATCTATACATGTCATAATGCCTAAGATTTATGGATAAAATTAGAATAGTTAAATTTTTCATAGTTAAGATGAAAAAATTATTAAAATGCAGACTATCCTAGATTTTAACTATGTTTGCACTAATAAATATCCCAGATTTAAAATTGGCAGGATCTTATTAGGGAGGAAATCAGGAATCCCACACGATGAAGCTCCATTATATATGTACGAAAATTGACTAAATTGATTCATGTATAAAGAGTTGTGGTTCCGAAATCTGTGATGGAAAGTGCTTCCTTACATAGACCTGGGTAAATTCCTACTACGGAATGAAGAATTCTGCAGTCCAGATGGAGAACAAATGATAAATATGATCAAAATCTGTAATGCAATGACTAATAGGAATTTGCTAAATCCATACAGAACAGAAGCTGGTGGTACTCATGTGAGTTTGAGGGAGGTAAACACATCTCAAATGAAGAGATATCACCTCTTTGAAAGTATTATATAGACAAATGTAAGAAGCTATTCAGACAGCTTGAAAATGTCTCGTCTTATGGATGATGTATCTCTAAAGAGGTTTGTCAAGGAAGCTCTAGGGTTTAGCTATGATGGGAAAAAGCCCTTTTCATTGAGGATGTCGATACAGATGCTGAGAAAGGCATAGCATAATATACTCCTTTGCTGTAGCAGCACAGCCTCTATTTAAATGGATTGGTTTTCAGACTAGGATAATCTACTTCTGTCCAACACTCTCTGCCCCAAGGGAGCTACTTCTCATTGCACACAGTGCTCAGCTTTTCACCTGCACACTGTGTCATGAACTCCAGAGCCCACTAGCTGTCTTTTCCCTAATGACTGTCTCCAGCCTTTCAAGCAACTGTCTCAGATCCACTGCTTAGACAACAAGAAAAGTTGACTCAGAAATGTCTACTCCTTTACTCATTATTTGGTTTTCTACTTTTATTTTTAAGACAATAAATAGATTCAACAAGATCTCCCCTTAGGCCAACAGACATCACTTTTGTTTCAGATTAAAAAAAAAAGTAATGAAGTACCCAGTCAGTCTTGAACTGTCTAGACAGTGTTCCCACTCAAGGGACTACAGGGACCAGGTACATTATATAAATAAGTCAAGGGTGGAGAGAATTAACGGGAAGTGCTAACATCTACAATAAACCAAAACATGCAAGCTCCTTCTGAAGCAGTCAATTTCAGATGCTTAAAGACACAGAAACACAGAAAACAGTAGGACCCTGAGAATGTGGAACAAAAAAGTAACAAGTTGTCCAATGTTTACCTTCAGTTATATGTACAACAGATCCTATTTTTGACCAATATTAATGCATCCACATACAGCCGACTAAAATTATAGAGGCAGCCTTCCACCCCCATGTCTCTCTCATGCATTATGAGATTTCCTTACCATTAAGAGATGGCTTTTTGTTATTCCTGAGAAAGACATTTTATTGGATAAATTCACAAGTTCTATGACAGTTATGATCCAAATTTGATAATGGTATGACTCCTACCTTCAAATAAGCTCACAGAGAAAAGGGGATGGAGCTGCTCTGACAGTAACCATGAATGCAATGTGGGTGCAAATAGCCTCTAACCAAGAATAATCACCACAACTACTGTGAGTCAAAACTTCCTGGGGTAACGGAACACACATGTCTACTAACCCCAGAGAAGGAGCCAATGATAAAGCCCTGCACTGATAGTACCAAAGTTCAACTTAGGGAAGCATGAATTTTACCAGACTTACTATGAGTGAGGTGCTCAAAAAGTAGAAACCTGGAGAACACTGCACAGCCTGCAGGCAGGTTAACTAAGAGGAAGGATATGGGGTGGTGGACCATGAGAGTAAGGTTGAGCCAAAGGCTGGAGACCTGGAGACCCTGAAAGGATGGTAGGAGCTTTGCCTGCTCCTGGCACCAGACCCCTGTCACAAAGCTGCAGGTCCCTCTTAAAGATATTTGTGGCCATCAGTCCCGTAAGTACAATGTCCCAAGCCTTTTCACATGTAGATGAGGCATCCCTAAAAATCTCATACCAAGACAATAGGAAAAGAGACCACAGCCACATAGGTCCAAAACAGAGTTCTCCATGCTAATGAGTTACCTAGAGGCCTGAAGGGCTTAGCCAATAAACTTCCCTTCCCAGACATTCTTCCCTGAAAAAGGTATTTAATCTCAGAGCCACCCTGAGAAGTGGAATATGCTTTTACCCATCCTTTAGTTTCCATCCTTTAGCTCAGAACCATGGACTGACACTTTTCATCAAGATCTACCATGGGGAGCCATGAAGAAGGCCTTTGCCTATAGAGCTTCAGCCTAATTGCCCATAGAAGGCCTCTCTGTGCTCCCAGCCACAACTGCCATCAAACCTACTACCACCAAGTTAAGGACAATCTTCTCTGCTGGAACTAGCTGGAGTTCCCCACCATCCCCCCACTCCCGGCATCCCCCCTCCCCAGGCTAGATGTAGCCTGCTGGCCCCAACTCCAACTCTGTTCTCTGCTCTTCTGTGACTGGATGTCTAAGACTCTTCGAACCCCATGGCCCTGGCCTCTTAGCAGGCCCAGAAATCCCTGAACCAACTCTGGCTTTCCCATACTTAAGACTGTGCTTTCCCATCCCTGGAGAGGTGTCTCAGTGCTTCCCTATGGCCTAGCACCCACCACAGTGGCAACATGGGGTAAGTGAAGTCAAACTCCCAGCGTTCTGTCTTCCCACGCAGCTGTGCCCTGTGGTGGACCAGACTCAGGCCTACAACTTTACAGCAGGAGACTGTTCCTCCCAAGTGATACAGTTGGTTTAAACCTCTACCATACAAGTTAGCTGATCTGGTCTTGGAGTCTTTTTTGCAGCTTGGCTTGCCTGGGAACAGCTCTTGGCTTTTATTGTCTACTCTGGCAGGGAGGAGGCTAGTTAATGAGTCAATTTCAGGGACTTCCTGGGGCTCTTTTGAGTTGTTCACTTCCTGCTTAAAGTATTTCTTGCAGGATGGAGTGTTTAAATCTCAGAGGAAACTGTTATATGACACTCTGTTGCAAGGACAGTATGTAGTCTGGGTTAGTGCAGAATTGCCATGTCTATCCACTGAACCAAGTCTAAAGACTGAAGTGCAGTTTTGTTGACTACTTAACAAAATGATAGCAAGTAAAGAAAAAGTAGGGAGTAACTTACTCAAGGTCACAAAGTGGTTAGTAGAGATGCCAGAAACAAATCAGTTTGTGCTATTGATGTGGAGGGGTGCAGACCTGTATCAGCGTCACATGTTTAAGCATGCATTTGCAAGCCCAAGGACATCCTCAGGTACCATTCACATTTTCCTTTGAGACAGGATGGGTTTGTCTCACTCACTGGTCTGTAACTCACTAAGTAGGCTAAGCTCTCTAACCTGATGATCTGAGGACTCTACCTGTCTCAAAACCCACCCAGTGCAAGCTATCTCTAACCAGTCCCACGTCAATGTTAGTATTTAAAGGTGGCATTAGCATCCCAGCTTTTTAAAGTGGGTTCTGAGATCAAATCCAGGCCCTCTGGCAAGGCAGTGTTTAATGGGTCAAACCATCGTCTCAGCCTCAGGGGCTTAAAAAATGTTCCAACTGTATTGTTTCAGGCCAACTGGCCAATAACCATCCAACCAACCAAATGAATACAGAAGATGCATTGCGAGCATGAAACATGCTGTTGTTAACTCATGCTTTATGATAAAGAGAGTTATTCAGTTATTCATTTTCTGAAGTGATCTTGGCTAGTAATGAAGGACCTAAGTTGCTGAGCACAGCACCGAGCCCAGCCTTTTTGGAAATTCTGTCTTGTAAGAATTTTGAATGTTTTCACCATGGAGCCAACGTAGTTTAAAGCTCATAACATATTCTTCCCATTTTGTCTTCCACTAATGGGATACAATTTGGAACTAGCTCCTGAGCTGCATACAGGAGATGGAAGCCTCTTCCATGCTTTATATCATAACGTTAGCATTTATCACTTTTATATTTGCTCATTAAACTCTTCGAGGTTCTTCATGATGAAAGGTAAAGAACAACTCCCCATGCCAGGATTCTGTCATCGAATATTTCTCTGGCTTTCCCACTTGAGTCGAGTTTTTCTTGCCAAAGCCACTCAAAGTCCTGAACCTTTGTCCTGCGCTGTTGTTACAGACACACTCCCGGGCTTCTTAACCCCTGCTTATTTAATATGTCATGTGTAGAGTTACTGTTTAATCAAAAAGGCCACCTGAGCTTCCTTTATTGTAACTGGGATGATAAAGACATAGGTTATTTATTAGAATATTTTCATTTTTAATTACTGTGCTCTTTTCTCTGAAAAGGTCAGAGAAAACAATATTGTGGGAAGAAATATCTGTAAAATATATACTAAAGTATTAATTTGGAACATAAACTAACAACAAGGTTTACATTAAAAATTCCTCTGAGGGAGGGCAAACAATTAACAGTGAGAGCATCAGTTAGAAATTCTTAATGTTTTTACTATGGGCAGTGATGATAATTAAAGGCTTTCTCCTCTTGGAAGCCACGTTAGAGGGCAGAGGATGGGGTGAAAACCAACATTTTACCACAGATTTTATAAAACTACACATCCGTTTTCTAATGTCACCTCTCTTTCTTCTCTTTACTTTAATACTGGGTAAGGAACAGATGGTAGCAATTCAATGTCACAAAATTCACCACCTGCCCTCTCCATAAAAGTAGATTTCCCAGCAAGTCCCCATCTCTGTACCCAGTGCAGAAAGGGCTGAGTGGCCAGATACATTCAGGCCATGAGCAATTCTGACTCTGAGGCTCACTCTGAGACCTGTTTTCTATAAACTCAGTACAGATGTCTGAGCAGTGGCTCGCTTTGGCCATCTGGGAAAAGAACTTCTATTGCGTAATTTCCTCCATGTAGGATCCCTGGGAAAGAGGGCTTCGGAGGAATAACAACAGTCCTACTTAAATATTTATTCTCTGTGGCAAAACCATTTAAATTCCACAACAGTGAATTAAACTTGGTCCTGAGTGGATCAACATGTGTACTCAGTCTGTATCAGAAACAACAATAACAAAGAAGAAGAAGTGCTAACACTTAGCCTGAAAGTATATACTGAATATATCTGTTTGTCCTCATCCAAGCTCTGGAATATTCCTCAGAGATCTTCATTCTCATCCACTTACAGATGAAGACTGTGAGATGTAGACTGTGTAAATAACTTACTCACAGTCCCCACAGCAAATGAGACACTGGGAAACCCAGGAGCTGAATCTCTAATACTCATCTCCATATCCTGTACTTCTCCAGAGAACCACATAGTATTTTGAAGCCCATTTCAAGTATTTTCAACTTACTATCTAAACAAAATATATGTATAACAGAAACTGGAACGCATTAATAGGACATGACCCTACATAATCTTGATTAATTTTACTTTAAATGGAGAGGGATTTTTGTTTTGATTTTTGTTTGTTTGTTTTTAAATATCAAAGTAATTGAAGGTGAGACAATGCAAATGTGAATGTGAATAGTGGAATGTGACAGACCCTTGTAGGCTCACATATTTTCCTCTCCTGGTGTTTTGGACAAGGGTCCATAAGTAAGGTTTATGGGTTGTATGCCAGCAACTTGCCATTGAAGATCTTTGCTTTTGACTGGAACCCTCTCAATAACCAGTCAATTCAGGTTCCTTATACCCAAACCATTCTCAACCCAAGCCCAAGCTTTTTTTTTTTTTTTTGATGTCAAGCCTTTCCGGTCAACACCAGCTATACACGCTTTCAAACTTTGAACTAAATCAGATCTGTCCTAAATACTCATCTTTTATATGTTTTATTCACAGCAGTGGGAAAAGCAAACAATACACTAGTCAGTTACTCAAAACCTAGCTTTCAATTCGAAGTTTAACTTCTGCCAAGGCAACAGAAAATTGGTGTTGGTCTGTGTTAGTATCACAATGTAGAATCCCTGTAGAGGTCAGGGGAGAGCAAATGCAATCATGTCTATGAAAATGTTAGAATAAAGCACTGCTTATTAATAAAAATCATAACTGTAACTTTCTTACTTGCAATGATACTCAATGAAGCCTGTGATGTAACTTTCTTTATATAGACTGTAGAGCATACACAGATACAAGGATTTGTGATACAGCAATACAATTTTCACTTTCTTTAATGTTCTTTAAAATCACTTAAGAAGTGAGATACCGACTCATTCCCTTTTCAACTTTTAACATCTGAACATACTGATTTTCCCATTAATTTTTTAAGTTTTTCTATTAAATTCTAAATTTGGATACATTAAATATTAAACTCAGAATCATAAACCCTACCTTAAAAAATAACTCCTTAGAAGCACTGCTTTAAAACGAGTTAATTGCCATAGCTGGTGACATAAAATATTTTAGTTTCCTGTAACTTCCCTGTATGTTATTTGAATTATATATATATATATATATATATATATATATATAATTCAAATAACATACTCAAATAACATAAATAACATATATATATATATATATATATATATATAGAGAGAGAGAGAGAGAGAGAGAGAGATTATTCTTAGGAAATTTTATACAGTGTATTTTTATCATAATTTTCTCATCCACAACTCCTTCCCAATGTTCCCCGCATTACCCACCCAACACTATGCTCTTTCTCTCTTAAAACAAACAAACAAAAGGGGAAGAAAGATAGAAGCCACTAAAAGGAATGAAGTCACTTTATGTTGCTAAACTACTGCTGAGCATGGGACCTGCCCAGGTGTGCACTGGATGACACGGTCTCACTCCATTGAAGGAAACTGATTTTCTTTACCCCAGCAACTATCATCTCACGGGACCATGCACTCGCTCAGTGAGTATGAAACACCTAACAAGAAACACATTGCCACTTGCAACTGAATATAATATTTCTGTAGAGCTTCATTGTTGCTGCTTTCCCTTAGACCACCATTCAAATGTGCAGCAAGCCTATAAAACTGGAAGGCTTGTGTCTCTGATGAGATTGACCTTCCTAAAGATGAGTCTCTTTCCCTTTGTAGCTAAAGAGAACACTAAGAAGTGTCATGACAAAATCTACCTCTTCCAGTGATGAATTATAGCTCTCCATACCAGTTCTGAAGAAGCTCACTTCAATATTAGTTCTGGGATGGACAAGACTTCTGCTTCTGATGTTCATTTAAAAATCAGGAAAGAAGTACAAAGTCAGGTTAACAATCTCTGGAATCCGGACACCTTAGGTCAGAGTTCCAAAGAGAACTATCCCCCTATCCACAGTAGTAAAACTTGCTTGCTGTTAAATGCCACAGCATCAGGGCTGATACAGGATTCGCTCACATGGCTATACCACAGAATGGATTATACTTTGTATTTTAAAAAGTAGTAAACTCAGGAATCTTAGAACACTTATTTTTTTTCTTTAGAAGAGGCCTGGGGTAGTCATACTGCTAATACCATTTTTAATACCATTTTTAAAATGTAAAATAGCAATATTTTAAAAACCTATGGTAACACTCATTTCCATCAAAACTGGAAGAACAATGCCTGAGGCAGATCCAATAGCACACAACAATGCAGAGAAGAGGTACAGTTTGTACAAATTCCACTATCTTACTTTAGGTTCTTGGTCATAAGGCATTAGTGTTTCTAGTCTGACCAGGACTCTGAAGACCTGGATTTGAATTCTATTTCTATCATTTCAGGTCCTTTCCCCTGCAGATTTATTAAGATATACAAGATAATTCGAAAACCCGCCTTTTAAGCTACAAAAAGCATCCAAAAGACACAGTTATCATGACTCTTCTATTCCTTGTTAGCTAGGTTTCTAAGGAATGCATGTGCTACGCAAATATATTACTTTATAAATGTCCAATGTGAACAACTTAATTAGGTTCTCATGTATCCAAAAAATTCTACATATTAATACAATTTTAGTTTTCTTTCTTCCTTCCTTCTTTCCTCCTCTCTCCTTCTCTCCCTCCTTCCCTCCCTCCTTCCTTCTCTCTCCTTCCTTCTCTCTCCTTCCTTCTCTCTCTCCCTCCCTCCCTTCCTTCCTTCCTTCCTTCCTTCCTTCCTTCCTTCCTTTAATCACTGCTGATTGAAACTACAAGCTAAGCAAAAGGTCTTAACAGTGAGTTCCAGGCCTTGGCCTTAACAGGACAAAAGACCCAGATGGAAATGATAAAGAGACTCATAAAAAGAAAATCAGGTGTTTGAGGCCAGGTAAGCATGCATGGGGCTCTTGTTCCTAAGGGAAGGTTTGTTTACTTCCTGTATCAGCTTCCATAAAAGGCAAGTGGTGGGACATTTTCCATTAGTTCCCTGCACTTATATCTGGCTTGCCTCTGGCAACAATAGGGTAAGCACACCCTTGGTGGTATTCATTTCCTGACAACAACTGCCATTGCTTCTTGCACCTTTTCCCTCTAATGCAGTCTGAGTGTCCCAATCACTCCTTGCCTAATACGAGTAGAAATTTGTGATTAGATAAACATGTACCTCTAGGAACATCTAATTTCAAATAAACAGTGTATTAACTCTAAGGCACTACAAATACTATCAATTGTGTTCAAAGTAGTTATGGTCCTCATGGTGGTATTCTCAAAAACTTAAAAAATAAACCAACCAGCCAAACGATAAGAACTTAGCTCCTATAGAATGTAATGATTCCAGCAACAACATCCTGTATTTGAACCTGTAAAGTTTTCTCTCACTCAACATAAAAGCAGACAGTGTCCTTGAACTCAGGAGTGTACAGTCCTATGTTTAGCTTTTAGAGTTGTACCTCATACTTCTGGATCTCAAACATTTAACCTTTACAAATACTATAACCTTTAAAGTGATTTAGAAAAACAACAACAACAAGTTACACACTTCTAAATTTTTTTTCTTGTGGTAACACTTAAGTAAGCTAGGACCTGACTGTGAATCTGCTTATGTAAATACATTTAGGGCAGTGATTATTTCTTCTACACAGAACAGTCTCTCTGACGTGGTATTTGGAAAAGAGAATCAGAAGTTGGAAGAACAGGTTTTTCTAGCGTCAGTTTGATGTGTAACTTTGAACATGCCACTGAATTTTTCTTTGTGTCAGATTCTTCATCTGTATAAGAGAGAAAAATGAAATGATTTATAAAGGTTAATGTCACCTTTCAAATCTACCATCTGATTTGAATCTTTTATTCAGATGAATTCAAGCGGCAGTTCATAAATCATCTTTGAGATCCAGTGTGATGGTTCATGCAAGGTTTCGCTGGGTGGGAGGCAGGGACCTGCATCTTGGCTTAATTCTTTAAAAAAAAACAAAACAAAAGCTCTAACTAAATCTACAGCTAGTAGAATCTGACAGCTTGTTCTGCAAATGACAATATTACTTGAAGCAAGCATTAGGCCATATTTGGAAAGTATCTGAGATGGCAAGGCAAAGGAGATTTTATTATGGCTTTATTTAATGTGCTTCAGAAAAATCACAAAACAGTTTCATTAAATTTAAACGCAGACACATTTAAAACTTGGCAAAGAGGATACTGAAGACTGATCATTCGTGTGACCTATCTGGTACAGGCAGTCTGCAAGGTTCCAGGATAAGATTTAACTTATTCAACCCTGATACAAGTGGGTTCAGGTGCGGAGTGCTCTAATGTAGCAAAATAAGAACAAGATTATTCTCAATCTCTTTTAAATGTCCTTTCTTAAAAAGAAAATAAAAAGAGAGAATATAAAAAAAAACAAACAAACAAGAAGGAGAATATAAAATTCTACTTAGAAAGCATGGTGCTACTACAGATGAGAAAAGAATATGCAGATTTCCATTCCCCCTTGATGCTTTAATTAAAATTACATATATAGCAGATACTCACCAGCTGCCAGCCCCAAGTTTGTAATGAACAGAGAGACTTACTGCACAGTCTCTTATCATTGCAGTTCCCTCGGGGACAAAAGTATCGATTTCTTTCATTGAATAAATACTAAAGTAACAACAAGAATCCATTATGTCTGACCTAACAAGAATTTTTAATTGAACAAGATACTGTCTGAATGCTCAAGGAACACTGGATACACTATCACTTTCTCTTCTCTCCTTAAAGCTTGAAGTTTAAAGGGCAAAAAGTGAGCGAATTAACAAAATTACCTGATTTCCAAAGCACTCTCAGCATGTGACTTTCTAGTTGAAAACAAAGTGCTTTTTTTTTACCTCCCCAAATTTGATCATTTGTTTTCCATTGTTTAAAAGTAATAGTTATACCAGCGAGTAGATATTAAATAAATTTTGCATTCACCATTAGTAGAGGCAATTAAGATAGATTAGTGACTTCTCCCAAGCATCACATTCATGTCAGAGGAATAGCCCAGGTCCAAGAAAGTCTTAAACATCACAAGGCCCTGGACTTAAACAAGGGACCTATCTTTGTGGTTTCATGATTCAGCAAGATAAGTGAGGACAATTGTGAGAGGAAGTTCTGTGTTTTTATATCATACATGGATTGAAATCTGGGTCTAGGAAAGCTGCAGTTGCACGTTTAGGCTGAGATGCTCTCAGGTTCCTAGAAGCTGGTACCCAAAAAGAAGGAAAGAGAAAACAAGAAGAGCCTGATTTTCACATTTCTGAGTCTGATATTATGAAAATGGCAGCATCCTTGCTGACCCAGCTTGTAACATCCACTCATCTTAAATATTCGCCGAAGCCTGGGAGCGGGGGAGAAGGAGGAATCTGTACCAAAAGCAGCATTTGAGTTAACTAAAATAAAATGAAGAACAAGAAAATCAACATATGGTACAAATGAATCAAATCCAGGGCAACCTAATTCAGCAAGAAAAATGCAGAGATTCAGCCACTCTCTCCGTGAAGATGCAGGGGTATAGCAAGCACTTGCATTTGTGACTTCCTCTACACATACACATGGTAGAATGTGAGGCTTTTAGTTCTGCTAAACTGTGTCTGTGACCTTCCTTAAGAAAACAGTTACATGCTCAGGAACAACATACATAACACAGTCTAGAAATTTATTGTACACTTATATATAGGACAGATGGCTAATAGTTCATTCCAGTGTCATTGTTTAATTGTTCCACCTAGGACTATAAACTATTTCATTTATAGATCTTGTTTGATTCTCCCTATCATAAACTTCTTTGGTATCTACTTATTTATTGGGGAGATCTACATGCCATGATGCGTATTCAAAGGTCAGAGACCACCTTTCAGGAATCAATTCTCTCCTTCCACCATATCGGTCCCAGGGACAAGCTGAGATGTGACAAGCACCTGTGTCCTTAGGAGCAGTGTGAATCACACTACAAAAATTTAGAAAAATATTATTTCAAAATCGCTGAAATGAATTTATTAGTATCCCAGGAGAGTTTTATCGTCAAAAAGGTGACACTAACTTTCTACCAAGCGTCCTAAGATCTTGCAGTTAAATAACAATGACATGTGAGATTTATTATCCATGGGTTACTTCACGTACTGGGCTTTTAAAATTTAGATAAAAAAAAAAGATGTTTGCCTGTGCTATAAAAGACATTTTGGAATAATGGAAATAATATTAAGCTCTAAATTATTAAAATTAGAAACTCATTGGTTCTCCAAATTCCTACTCCTATATTCTGCTATGTCTGAAATCTCTATGGAAATTCACAAACCTGGAAGGAGAACCAAAGACATATATTTCCTATCCACAAATGCTACCCACAAACATCAGGTAAGGAAATCCTGAATCAGTGCAATATATGAAATACAACTCTCTATTTCCAACAGAAATCATGGTAAAATTGAATAGTTTTTTCTTAGAAACAAGAACTGCTCTCTCTTTATTAAGCACATCCAGATAAAAGCCATGTTGGCTATACCTTATGAGCATGTATGAATGTATTTAACTAAGTGCATTTTTTATGTTTATTAATTCCATGCATATGAGAATTTGGTCTACATATATATGTACCACATTCCTATGAAGGTTAAAAGACATCAGACTATCAGGATGGTTGTGAGCCACCATATGGGTGCTTGAAATCGAACTTAGGTCCTCTTTGAGTGCAAGTACTATTAACCTCTGAACCTTCTCTCCAGCCCCAATATTTACTGTAAGATTTACTGTAAGATTGCCTATATGATGGAGCTATAGCTGAAAGAGTCTCATAGCCAAAGAGATGAAAAAAGAAATACCCAAATCCAGGTTCAGAAAAACTCTACGATACACCCGTACTGTGTGTGTGATTGTGTCGAATCAAGAGGACCAGATAAACTACAAGAATGGATTCACTGCTAGAATCATAATAGATACATTATCTAAAGTTTTAAAAGTTACTATTGAGTTTGTGATCAAGTTGTATTTGCCTGAATAAAAATCCAAGAGATACATAAAGACTTTAATTAAATATAAAAACGAACATGTCAGGGTTTCATATTAAATTTATAGTACGACAGGGAATTTTTCTAAAATATCAATATATATTGACATATACATTTTGTAAGGTTGAAGGAAAAGACATATTCCAAAATGCAAATTTTTAAAGTCTGTAATTCTTAATGTTTAAATTGGATCTAAGGTCAAAAGGTCATCAATTGAAACTAATTTAGCACATTATCTTACTCTTTGTGCCAGGGTCTCCCACTTTCTGGAAGTAACTGACCTCCACAATATATTGTAATGCTTTTAATCCAAAAAAAAAAAAAAAAAAAAAAAAAAACCAACCAACAAAAACGGCTCAGTTCAGTGCTTTCAGTTATTCATCATTGTACATGGCCATAAATTTTCAACCTAGTGATGCTAGCCAGTTATCTCATTTTTTATGTCCTTAGAAATCTACTTAAGACATTAGATTCTTTAATCTTTTATTATATACACTTTTTTGCACATGGAGATTAGAGGTTGTTTACAACTCAAAATAAACCCACTGCATTCTTCTCCTGGAGTTCAAAGCACCGTGTACTTAACAACTTTACTGTTAATTAGACCAAGGAGATAAAAAGTAACTCCTTATTAGTGCATGGAGTTAAAAAATACAGAACACAAAGCCAGAAGCATCAGGTATATGCTTATGCTACCACAATGCAAGAGAACTCCAGGAATCAAAACCATGTGGGGAGGGATGTGAATAGTGCATCAGATGACAAAGGTTGTCATCAGAAAATGGAGTTCCTCCCATCCAAAGCCAGTATTTGTTACTAGGTTTCATCAAGGCTGCCTTGTGTAGATTCTAATTTCTCAGAGATTCAGATATATTAATCAAGTAAACACAGAGGATAAGAGCCAGCTCAAGTAGGTTGTGCAAGCCTAAGGAACTGCTCACAGTACTCAAAACGAATAAGCTCTTGTTTGCTCTTTTTTGTGGTGCTATGGATCAACAGCAGGATCCTATGTGTGTCAGACAAACACAGCACAACTGAGCTCTGCTCCTGTCCTCCAAACGGCCATTAGTTTGAACTTCTAAGATTTCTCTCCACCTTTCTACATTTGAATAGGAAGACCCTGAAATTCAAGACTTTCTTGCCAATGGTGAAAAGTATGCAGATGCCTTGCTATAGCCAGGAAAGGTGAAACACCTTTCCTAACTGCATGATCAACCCAACCTATCGCCAGGCCCCTTCTAGCTTATTATAGCACTTAGACTTTATACACAATTGAGTATTGTTTCCAGACATACCCTATATTGGCATCACAATGTATCCTTTCTAATTCCCTATGTTCTAGAGAATGCAAAAGATAAACAACAAAATTTCAGTACTTGCACTGTTCACCATAGGTCAAGTACACAACTCTAAATGATAATTCTCCATTTTATCAGGAAAGAGTGAATTTGGTCATATTTCTTAATGCTTTCCATTCACAATAGCTGCCTTCCTGGATTAACAGCTTAACACAGAAAGCAAAACTTCATGAAACACTTACTGGATTCAATGTTATTGAATATACATGGGTATAAGTGTAGAAAGGAAAACAAGAAGAGGAGAATGTGAATTTTCATGTTATGCACTGAGGATCCTTCAGAATACATGCATCTCAAAAGCCCTTTTTTTATTACATCTTTCCAAGTGTGTAATTACTCTGAACAAAATCTAAATCGAGATTTGGGTTCTTTACTACATTTGGCTATCTGTGATTCTGACTGTAGGGACCGTAGTTTAATAAAAGGTTAATTAACGCAGCTGTGGCCTACATGGAACATTTTCTAGGCTAAGATGATCTCAGTTCAGCTCCCTGGGAAAAAAAATCAGTTGACTGGAATTCTTGGCTTCCTCCCAGGCAGTTTCTTGAAAAGGTTACTGGCTTAATTGAATGAAAGCGGAGTCTGCAACCATCAACAATTATCTATAGAGCAAGACTTGTTATTAGGCTGAATAAAATCAAAGGTAGAAACCAACCACAATTATTTATGGAGGAGTTTAGTTTTTAATACTGGCTAGATTAAGAGCATCTGCCACTACTGTGAAAATTTCCTAAAAGTCTAGGTTTTTTTTTTTTCCTGGCATAAAGACACCACACAAACATTTGTGTATGTGAACCATCTACTAAAAATGACTTCTATTTATTTAGAAACTGTCACGATTAACTAATTAACTGGGAAGAAAGGAGAAAACCTACATGAAACTGACATTGTGTGTTTTATCCACAGCAATGAAGCCAATACCTACACTGTCTGCTCCTGCCTCTCCCCTTCTTTACAGGTGTGCTGCTTGCTGTCCCATTACCTACAACTACTTGGTTCTTCCCAGAAACTCTCTCTGTTCCTTTGGAAAGCCAATGGCCACAATTTTCATGCAGAAAATGTAAATTGACTAGTGTGTTAGTCACAATGGCATGTCATAGGCAGTGTCAGTACACAACATATAAGTAAGGCTTTTTATTGAAACCACAGAAAGTGTTGATGCTGAAATGAATATGACTTAGAAGCATAGATGATTTTCCAATTATACTGGATTTTGTTGTTTCAAAATGTTTTCCCACGTCTACTTTATTAAAGACAACTACTCTATAACTCGAGTGTAATTATTAAAAGAATTAAGTCCCAATTGTTGGGTCTCTCAATTTTGATAGCAGCCCAAGATTTCAAATGCTCAATTATATTTAAACATTTCTTAAAACTTTATCTGAGTAAATTAGATTTATCTTCACAGCAATGCACAAGTTTTAAAGACATTTCTTGTAATTGATTTTCAGCAGATTAAAAAAAAAAGTTAACAAAAGCTATAAATACAACAAGGGCAAAAATATGTAAGCCAAAAGAGACAAGAGGTTTTGATTTCCTGGTGAAATGGTAGAAATGTATAGTTTAAAATGAAAGCAGAGGAAGAAAATCAAAGTCTTCCACTCTGTTTTCCCTACTAGAGGTAAATCTCTTACCTGGTCATTATTGAGTAAGTGTGACTCTGCACAGGTCAGAGCCCCAGAATTTGGAAGATGAGGGTAAGAAGCCAGGCATTTGGCTGCTCTCCCACATGAGCTTAGTTTAGCATAGGCCCGAACAAGGGTGATGACTTAATGCACTGTTCAGGGAACATAAAAGTAAATGTCTTCCATTAAAAAAAAATGGCTGCACTCGGGAATAACAGGGTAGTGAGTTTAGTACTTGTTCCCGATAAACTAAAACGTTCATGAGATAAAAATAGGATTTACTGAGAAACAGATTTCTAGTGAAGAAATTCAGACATTGAGCATACTGGATTTCACACAAAATACATTAAGACATACAAACTGCATGATAGATGTACTATATATGCATAATGTATAAGAAAGAAAATTGTAATGCTGTAGTCAAAGACAACCAGTCATATGCCATGTGTGACAGTGATTAAAAATGGCTTTAGCTGTTGTATATTAAATATAACCTTCCTAGGTAACTCTTAACTCCTGTGTACCACTCTCAACAGAGGATGATGCTGAAAGACAAACTTCTAAAGATGCCATTCCAAGCCCTTTTCTGATCTCTGTTTTACCAAGTTAGTGTGATCTTTCGCTAACATCTCGAGCATCACTTGAAGTCTGATGTCTAGCCTGGATGAACTTGGCTGCTTGAAAGAACAGTATCTTAAGCTTTGGATTTTCACATGCGTTCCCCTTTGCCTCAAGTACTTTGTTTTATTCTTTGGCAAACAGTACAGCTTTTAGAGCTTATTATAAATATTAATTCTGATGAAAGGATATATTGTCTTTTCCCACTTTCTGTAGGTTAAGATGTCCTTGCAAATAGAATACGGTAACAACATGCTGTGTGTTGTATTTGATCTAATTCCTTAATCATTTTTCTTTCCTTCAGAATTAAAATACATACACACAAACAATTTCAAAATATTAATAGTGTGAGTCCTTAAACCACTTTAGTAAATCAATGCCTTTATATACTTTTCTCTTAAATATGCATAAAGATATGGTTTAATTGTTTAATATTAGAAATCTCCTAAAAAGGTATGAGTTCAGGTCAATCAAATATGGATTTGGCTAAGTATACACTGGGTAAGTCATTCTACCACACACTTTTAGTGCAATTTTTTAAAACTTTGTATATCCACTGTGATGTTCACATATATGGATATAAAAATAAAGTAACATGAAATAGCTTTTCCAAAGTCAGAAAGACACAGTTTCCAAGGTAATATTCAATGCCACACCCTATTGTCACACTCTGTTCTCCCTATTAGACTCTACTTCAAACACAAACTACAGTTTTTAATCTCGATATGTTATTATGTATGAACACATAAATTGATAAGTGCCCACTAAAAAAGAGAACGGTGATTTACATAATTTCTGCATTTTAAAAATATCTTGATTAAATGTTTTAATACAGGGCAACAAAGTATGCAGAGTTCATTTTACACATTTTTTTAAATCTCTCACTCATATAAATTCACCAAAGCACCATGGTTCAGATACTCTGCAATCCTTTTGTATCAGTAGTGGTTTTTTTATTCAACAATCCATCTTAAACTATCTAGAATATTCTGCTCTCTGCTGCTTGTTCACCATATATGGTAACGAAAATGGTATGGTTATCATATATTTCGACATAATCATAAATGTCTCATAGATACAAGTAAAATCTGAAGTTCCATTTTTACACTTCTTTGCAAGTCTCTGAAGCCTCTAGTAGATCAAATATTTATTCAAATGTTTCCTAAATTGAGTCATAAAGTAATGATTTTTGAAACTATAGGAAATGGAAATCTAATATGTCACACAGCTGTGCCTGGGAAGCCTACTTGAGTCTGCTTTGATTTGCATCACTGAATAATAGAATTTCCAACCAAATGTAGTATTTTAGCATATGAACAAGTTCAAAAAAAAAAAAAAAGAAAAAAAGAAAAATAGTACAGGTCTTAAGGAAAGATGCAAAGCAAACATTCCCGACTTCCTCATTTCAGTGAGGCATTTCCTGGAGATTTCAGAATTGAACATGAAACTGTCTCTCAGCCCAATGGGGTTTCAAGCCACACAAATATCGTGAAGACAATGCAGAACACTAGCCAGAGGGAAAGTATGCTCTGTTTAGTTTGCTTAGAACCAGGAAGAAGTCTAACCAATTCTGAACAGTTAACGATTTTCTTTCTTTACACTATCATGCCATTCATTTTGATTTCTGAAAAGATATTATGACAGTGAGAAGGTACTGGTGCTGGAAGTTATTGGCATATATACAGCATGAGTCAGTCTGAAGATAAACCTAACTGATAGAAGATGTGTAATTAGCTGTATTAATACAATACAAAGACTAATTAAGCTATGGTTTACAGTTTGGGGAAATGAATAAAATAATCTACATTTTAAGGTTCATATAGAGTGGATATAATATAATAACATCATGTTTTGATTGACTTTTACTTCAAGGTTAAAAAATATACTGAAATTTGGGGGAAATTAAACTTTAATATTAGGCCTTTGTTCTCCCAAAAGTGCCACCCACATAGCATACTATCCTTTTAATGTGCATTGTCTTGAAAATCATAATCATTTTTAAATATATATCTGTTTCATGATCTTAATAGCCTATCTGTCTATACCAAATATACAAAGGTTACCAAAAGATGGTTTAAAACACCCAATGAAGCACAGCACTAGTTAAAAATCATAAATACTCAAGCTATTGTATGTATTCATGTTCTTCCTTTTGTCTGAATGTTGGAAACAACAGGATTTTTGTCTTATAGAGGTAAGTGATGGAATGATATCAGTATCTTGACATTGGGATCTATCATGAACTAAAAGCACATTAGTCACAAGAGGGAGAATGTGTCCATGATCGAATTTGGAATATGGATTTAATAAAAATACCACATCTCAATCCTCAGGAATTCAAGATATTGTAAAGGGAAATAAAAAGCAATGCATGTATTTGACAGTGAATGTACCTCTAAGAGCTATCAGGCAAATCTGTCATAGGTTTTATGAAATATACATTAATAATTTTAAGACACTTTCATGCTCTGCTAGAAAATATAGCACTATAAATTTCCATGTGTTGATTGATGCTTAAGTTTGTGGGATCTCTGTGTGTGTGTATGTGTGTTACAGACCTCAAGCATAAGAAATGAGGGTACCAAAATATTAAACCCTTTGTAATAGTAATATTGAATGTAGTTTTCAAAGGTATATTTTTTTTTTAAAAGGAGAATATGAGCTAACAGAGAGACAAATATGCATCAAGTTTAGCTGTCTTTCCATGTTTAAAGTGAGATTTCATCTATGAAATCCCCAGTATTCCTCAGAATTTATAAACTCAATTTCTGTCAAGATTATATTTAGTGGATTGGAAAATTAACATAAAGTATATCATTAGCTAAATAGAAGTAAAACGGTGTTCGCCATGTTAATATATAATTTGCTAATATTTGATACAAATATTGATACTTAATATTTGATACAAAACAAATAAACAAATATAAAAGCCGATCCTTGAAAAATTATCTTGCAAGAGTTAAACAACACTCTTAAAATGCCAAACCCTTTTACTGGCTTATGAGCAAGGATGGATAAAAGACAGTAATGTGTAGCGCTGGTGTAGAAGAAGAAAACACACAGATTGCTAAAACCGTCACTTCTGGATTTACTACTGTATTCTCTAAGAGAGAATACAGAAGGAGAGAAGCAACAATATTACAGCTTAATGCAAGAGTCAGACTTACTCACAGTAAAGAAGATGCACACACTAATGAGAGTGAAGGCTTAACAGACTCAGATTATGCCAAGCATTTAAAGACAGATAAAATATGTTCAATTTTCTGAGGAACCACCAAACTGATTTCCAGAGGGGTTGTACCAGCTTGCAGTCCCATCAGCAATGGAGGAGTGTTCCTCTTTCTCCACATCCTCACCAGTATCTGCTGTCACCTGAGTTTTTGATCTTAGTCATTCTGACTGGTGTGAGGTAGAATCTCAGTGTTGTTTTGATTTGCATTTCCCTGATGATTAAGGATGTTGAACTTTTTTTTTTTTTTTTTTAGCAGTTCCTCAGAAAATTGGACATAGTTCTACTGAAAGATCCAGCAATACCACTCCTGGACATATACCCAGAAGATGCTCCAACTGGTAATAAGGACACATGCTCCACTATGTTCATAGCAGCCTTACTTATAATAGCCAGAAGCTGGAAAGAACCCAGATGTCCCTCAACAGAGGAATGGTTACAGAAAATGTGGTACATTTACACAATGGAGTACTACTCAGCAATTAAAAACAATGAATTTATGAAATTCTTAGGCAAATAGATGTATCTGGAGGATATCATCTTGAGTTCCCAATCACGAAAGAACACACATGATATGCACTCAGTAATAAGTGGATATTAGCCCAGAAGCTCAGAATCCTTCTTAGAAGGGGGAACAAAATACCCATGGTTACAGGGACAAAGTTCAAAGCAGAGTCTGAAGGAAGGACCATACAGAGACTGCCCCACTTGGGGATCCATCCCATAAACAACCCCCAAACCCAGACACTATGGCAGATGCCAACAAGAGCCTGCTGACAGGAGTCTGATATAACTGTCTCCTAAAGGCCTTTGCCAGTGCCTGGCAAGTAAAGAAGTGGATGCTCACAATCATCCATTGGACGGAGCACAAGGTCTCCAGTAAAGGAGCTAGAGAAAGTACCCAAGGAGCTGAAGGGTTCTGAAGCCCCATAGGAGGAACATCAATATGAACTAACCAGTAGCCCCAGAGCTCCTTGGAACTAAACCACCAATCAAAGATAACACATGACTCTAGTTGTATTTGTAGCTGAGGATGGCCTAATCAGTCATCAATGGGAGGAGAGGCCCTAGGTCCTGTGAAGGTTCTATGCCCAATATAGGAGAAGGCCAGGACTGGGAATGGGAGTGGGTGGGCTGGGGAGCAGGCGAAGGGGGTAGAGGATAGGGGTTTTTTGGAGGGGAAACTAGGAAAGGGGATAACATATGAAATGTAAATAAAGAAAATATCTAATAAAAAATGACAGATAAAATATTGAAATTATTGGTTACGCTGTCTCGTGTGAAGACAGTGACCACCTGAATGACAAGTGTAAGGATAGTAAGTCAGGGAAGAGGGAAAAATTATCCCTATACACTGGACAATATTGAATGACTTACAAAATAGATCCAACAATAAAAGTTAACCCTTGAAGATATGCCTGACTGAAGAAGAGCCCGAAGAATGAACACAAGGTGGTGTGACTCAAACAACTGTACTGTCATCTTGTGAAAAAAAAGGGTAAAATGTCTACTACTAAAAAGTTTAAATTCTAATCTTAAAAGCTTTTATAACAACTTACTAACTCTGTGATATGTACAGCTCTAGGGAAGTACGTACAGCTTGGTTCATATTATCTTGGATACATGAACCACAGGTTAATTCAAATGATGTATTAGGAAATGCAAGGCATTAGGAGAATGATTAACAGTTCTTAGTTAAACTTAAAAGACGAGTCTACCATCCATGTGATCAAAACATGCAATTCTCCCTTCTCTATTCCTTTGTGTGACAGTAATGCTGACATAAAAGTAAATGTGTTTAGCAGACATTCATAAAAACACAATAAAACAATTTTCATCTCTCCCTCAGAATATAAAATTAAAAAAAATATATCAGCAAGTATAATTCTAACTTTTCCAAACCTATCAGATATATATAACAGGAAAATGAGGGAGCTAAATTTTACCTTGTTTTAACAAGGTAACTGGCAGGATCATTTATGACAATGTTGTCTGGGAAATAAAAGATACAGGAATCAAATCAAATAGATGTGGTGGTGTTTTATGGGGAGCATTTTCTGAATCCTAAGTCAGTTGATGAGAACAAAGCTGTGCCTTGATGGCTGTAGGTATGGCCTCAAAGGGGATATGGACCCACATACTTCCTCTTCCAGCTTCACTTCCTCCTACCAAGATAAGCACTGCTGCACCAACATGCTGACATGACTTGCTGCCTTGCAACAGGAACAAAGGCAATGAAGCTAATGATAGCCTATATATAAGCAAACAACAACAAACCAAACCAAACCAAACCAAACCAAACCCCCCTTTCCCTTATTGGGTTTTTATCACAGATGTTTAATTGTCAAAAATCAAATATAGATATTACTGACAGAATGAGCTGGATCATTGCAGAAACTCTAAAGTACCCAGCTGTAAATAATGTGACTTCTAAGAGCTACTTCATGACAGAATCTGTTAATATGAGAAATTTCTCCCTCAGGAATTTTACAGTCCGGAGAAACAATACTTGGACAATAACCGGTGGCAAATGGGTTAGCTGACAGACAGTGTCATTCTAACAGCCCCTATATTCATCTCAAAATTTGTCAGTCACTAGGTCACTATATTCTTGCTATGATTGGAACACCATTTCCATAGAACACCATCCCATTCTTTCATAATATAAGATGTACAAAATTTGAGCACAACAAGAAGATCCGGAAATTAAAAGATAATTATAGAAGTAAGTAATGCTGCAGTATACATTCAGATGGGACAAGGACAGAAACAAACAAGCAACAAAGAAAACCAAATGAATGAATTGCATAAACAAACTGAGAGGTTGACGAGGACAAAGTGTGACTGGCTGGTAAAACAGAAGAGTTCTGTTGGACATGACGGTGATGGGACCTTGAGATGCCAAGAGTCTGAGGCAGTGGAATCATACATTTCAGACCACATATTGTTTCACAGCAAAACTCTGCAAGGTAGGGTCGTGGGAGGTGTAAAGAGTTCAAAATGTGGATGGCCAGGAGAACAGATCAATTCTCGATGCCTGTCCATCTGATGTTGGTTTAGGAGATAAACATTAGTTCATGGACTTAAAAAGCATGGTAGCGGCTGTTTAAATACTAAGGGGCATTTTTGTCAAAACCCAAGAATAATTATAGTTTCCTGGCATGTTCACACTTGCACAACTCTGCAGTTCAGAGTAAGTGGAAATCCCCAAAGGGTGGGACCTGTATCACAGAAGGATTCAGTGATTCAAGACTGAATATCTATTTTGTAGAGCAATAGTTTCCTCTCTCTCTCTCTCTCTCTCTCTCTCACACACACACACACACACACACACACACACACACATACACACACATGAGCTCTTTCTTCCCCTCCCTGCCTCCTCCTCACTCCCCTCTCTTTATATGCCTATGTCTCCCTGTGTCTCTTTGTTTCCTTGTCTGTGTCTTCCTGTCTCTGCATATCTCTCTCTCTCTCTCTCTCTCTCTCTCTCTCTCTCTCTCTCTCTCTCTCTCTCTCTCCCTCTCTCCCTCTCTCTCACTTTTCTTCCTGACTTTTCTTCTCAGTCAAAGTTTATTATATAGATGCACTATTTGTAGAAAAACTGTAGGTTTCTGGTTTATAACATGTGAACTTTGGGTCTGGGGACAAGAGCACAGATTTGAACTCACTCATTGGGGGCACGTATTTGAGGCTTCAGAATGTAGTGTCAAAGGTCAGACTGACTGACCCTCCTCTTAGAAATGGGAGTGAAAGGTAAGCTATGGAGTCGACACTTCTTCCCTGGGCCTTCGTGCAATGATTCTGAAGTAAATCGTCTCCTGAGGCTGGGAACAAAGGGCGCCATGAGGTTGAACAGCGGTGGAGACAGGAAGGGCTATGAGCAGAGAAACTTCCCTTTTCTAACCACTAATATGGATGATATCTCTCAACACTTTATGCCACACTTTGACAAAGACACTGTTTATATTCTGAATTATGCCTGGTTAAAAACGAATTGGAAGCTTAATTTTAGGAAAAAAATAGTCAGTCGCAGAACCATAGCGATTTAGAGCTTCAAAAGTCCTTGGAGACCAACTGGTTCAACACTGGTAGATACAAGAATTTAGAAATTTAAAGACAAATTTCCAAGCACCACCTTAATTAAAATTACAAAATGATTCTGAAGTATTCTAAAATAAACTGAGAAATATTTAAGTCATGTGGTATTGATTGGGAAGGCTGGAGAGAGGTATACGTTGGATTGAAATGCACACACATCCAAGTGAACTGAACATGTAAACACTGTTCTGCCATCAAAAATTAGGCTCCTCTTCTGCTGGCTCTCCACCCTGTAACCCAGTCAGGAAGCTTTAATGAATACCCACGGGGAACCTACAGCGCAAAATATTCCCTGACCTATTTGGAAATGAGACAACAGTCCCTCTTGGAATTAAATCTTTGGTGCAAAGATTTTCCTGTCTTTTTTCCCAGCAAATGAGAATCATGTTCACCACTGGAGAGACAACACCAGTTACTTACCCCCAATGAGTAGACTGCGTAAGTACCCAGGAGGTTTGAAACAGTCAGAGAGTCAGATAATGAATGCGTTATTTATAGAACAAATACAACAGTAAGAATCAAATAAACACCAAATCTTTGTAGTTGGGGATAGCCAGCTCTGCGAAACAAGAAAAATAAAGCCTTGTGCCTGGGTCACAATCATTAGGATGATTTTTGTGTATATCTGCAAAACTCTTGCAGGTTAATTTTTAATTGCTGAGGAAGAATTTGTTTTTTTTGCCAAGAGTCTTTAGGCAAACATCCAGAAACAATTACCTGTAGACCCCCTGTTTAAAGGTCCCTGGTCAATCTTGAGAAATCAGTGCGATTCTCTAATGATTTACAAAGTTAGCTCACAGAAACTTGAGTAGAAGGGGTTGTGATTGAAGTGAGGAGCAAAAGAAAAAGCAGGTGTGAAGTGCTTCAGCCAAGGCGTCGCCACCTCCCTCTGAGTTGAAGTGCAGAGAAAGGAAGCATTTTTCTACCAGGCTATTCAGCTCACTTTTGAGATACCTACTCACTCCTACAAGATGCTCCTGGAAGACATCACTTGATTCAGCTGGTAGTTAATGAAAACAAACAAACAAACAAAACACCAGAATTCAAGATGTTTTTCAAACCAATGGGTTTTCAGAGTGAGGAGAGAGATTAGTGACTTGGTGAGCAAAAGAAATCATCTAGATAATGGTTTGCTCTTTGTTTTAAATTAGATTTTAATAAACCTCATGGTGCTTTAACATCAGGGTTGTTTAAAAAAAAAACTATTCAAAACTCTTACTGACTCCATCCAAGAAGGTAATTAACTCGAAGTTTTGAGACAACTGAACTCCCAACTGGAAACGTCCGGGACACAGAGTGAACAAGTGAGCTATTAACTGAGTCTGATGATATGCTGGAGCCTCCAAATAAATAACTGGGATCAATTTGAAAAATTAATGAGGCACTGACATCTGAATAGAATTATAACTACAGCCCTTACACTAGACAGAACTAAAGAAGAGTCAATAGCTGCCATACAAAAACTTAAATCACTTAAATATAATAAATTTAGCATTTAAAATATATTAACTTTTTATACTACTTTTTTAAGTATATCAAATCCTTTTTGTCTTTCAAATCTTGAGAGATCCTGTTTACTGTGACTATGGAGTAACACACTGTCAGTAACTTAGTTTCAAGAATAACATCGTACCTTTCATTACTTTAACCTTCGGAAGTATTTGCTGTTTCTTAAAGTTAATGAATATTTAAACTGAATTGAATGGCTGGCACTGTAATACACACTTTAAAAATAGGCAATTTAATCTTTATCAAAACTTTAGGAAAATAAACTTAGATAAATAAAATAAAACTGACCACGGGAGACCTACAATAAGCTAAAAATAATAGCAATAATTCTCCATTTGACTTTGTACATTTCCAAGATTAACAAGTTTAAAAGCTACAGTGCTACTATATTTTTCAATAAGGACTTGAACTTCCTGCCTATATCAGATTAAAGCAAGATAGAGGATATTATATTTTTCCGAGAAATTTATGGGAAAAAGTTCAAATTAAGTGGTGTTTATCCCATTCAGAAGGAGGTCCTTGGTATGTCTCCAAGATGTCCAGCACAGGACTCTCCTTGTGAATGCTAACTTTTGTGTTCTTCTCTGCTTCCATCAGCCAGACCCTGAATTCTTCAATAAAGAGAACATGGCAGACATGATGCTATGAGTCTTCTGAAGGGATACCCTCAAATAGCATGCATATTTTTTGTGGTCACCTGGAATGACAGCTCTCTTAACTTTTTGTTTCCCAAGCACAGCTGTTAAGCTGGTAGAACTCCAAACCACTCACAGAGACCACATGTCTGTTCTCTAATCGACTCAGCCTGGTCACAACCCTTACATCAATAGATTCCAGAAACAAGCATGTGAATAAAAGAACCTCCAGATGACTCTGGACCCCAGAACTCGAAAGCATACAAGCCTATTGACCATATCCACCTCCATCGTTGGAAAGTGGCAACTCCTTTATAGATACACCCTGTTGTAATTCTGCACAAATGCTTTAAGAATATACTAACATGTGTGTTATGTCCCCCATGGGATTTGGAATTTTGCTGTCATGAAGCAGCTGGCAAAAACATGATCTTTCCTAAGGCCGTTTCTACAGTAGTAACAGCAGTTAGTGGTAGAGTGGCATGCATAGCGCTCTGCCAGATATACTATTCACACTTTACATGCATACTATCTCTATATATACCCTAAAAAGCATTATTAATATACCTACCTTATAAATAGGAACACTAAGCCCTTGCAAGAGTATATGGCTACTCCTGTCCTTGGAGACCTAGGTGACAAATATTAGAATTGGTATACTCTTGGTGTTACATTGAAGAACTCCAATATTAACAACGTACTGCCCATGTAGGAGAAACTAATGTGCATGCCCAAATGTGTTATTTTGTGACTCTAAACAGGCTTTCTGTCTGGATCATCTACTGGGGGAGGAGGTTACACCTGAATAAACTACAATTCCTGGAGACGTCTGCAGTTTGCATGTCCTAATAATAAACAAAGTAGTTTACAGCTTTCACCCCATGGTTACCTTTCTGAATCCTCATACAATCATGATGAGGATGACCTTGTTTTGTCCACTTGAGAGACAAAACTGAAATCAGATTAGTGTTCATCACGCACAGGAGTGATGACAATGACTGTGACTCTGGGCTAATCTTTCCCCAAGGAACTCACCAAGTATACTAGGGAGGAAGGACCGCAGCTACTAACCAACTGACTATACCACTGCCCCCACCCCACCCCAGCTATCTCACCTCTTGCTTCTTGGTATTTAATGAGCAATAGCCTTAGCTAAAGGGACACGCCTTCCATTCTCTTACTTGGTGTGTCTTAGGAAGTTCAGGCTAATCATCTTGACTGTTGCACAGAATTTCCTGGGAGGTGCTGATTCAGCCAGAAAACACATTCCCTTTTCCTCTCTGCTTTGCTTCTTTCCTGCATATGTGATGCACAGGAGGTGGCTAGCCTACCAGAAGCTACTCTATGATACAGACTGGTAAAGTCACAGAAAACATGTTAAAGGGAAAGGGGATGGCAGGGATAATAATCTCTAAAGACCATGGTGACAGCACAGAACCACAGTCTGCTTACTACTGAACTTCCTTTTCAAAAAGTCAGAAATACACTGCCATGATGTTTAATTCCTTAATATGTTTGCGTTTTTGGTAAATTCCATCAGATACAGTTAAATCTTATGAATGGATTTTTTATCTGTTTGTTTTATCGCTGCCTCAAATAGACAAAGCACCAAAATATCCAATTTATACCTAATAACAAACTTTACCCTATCTTAGCCCCAAAGCAACATCCTTCATTTCCAGGATGACTGTGTGAATTTGAAGACACACATGGGGAATGTAACTGCTCAGAGTGAGTAGCGCTGCTTGCATGGTATTTAGGCAAGGTGAGATGGGCAGGGGAACTTAGGAAAAAATAGAAAAGCTGAGGAAGAATGAAAATTGCCACAGTTAGCCAGTGCTAAGCTGCATGCTGGGCACGTACCATACAAGGAACCGAGAAATTCTACCTATTATTTACACGGTGACAGATAAAAGAAAATGAGGTGGAGCTCGATAAACAAGCTCTCTTCTAAAGTAGATTTAGACACTATTCATCCCCTCGCTTTCAGCTCAGAAGCCTGCTTAGCTGACACTGTGAAATAAATTCCGACCCTTAGAACACTTCGAGGAGGAATAATGTTCAAAACAGGCTCAGGCTTTCTTTTGCTTCTCTTTGAAATTGATTAGGTGTACGTTCAGATGAGAAAGGAGTTGCTGTCTCAAAGAAGAAAGAGTATTTTTAGAAAAATACAAAATAGCTAATTTAAGTTGTCCAAATAAAGACAGTACTTAAGATTTTGACTTGATAGTGTAGCTACGAGCGATTATAAGTACCTTGTATGGTGGGCCCACAAACAAATCATGCCAGGTCAAGTTTCGATAAATTATCAAATGATGCCAAAAGACAACTGATTGTTTCATATTAACTCAACATTTTCTGTTAAAGTCAAACTGATTACAAAACAGTAGTGAAATTTGTTTCTTAAACCACCTTCAAGAAACCCTAAATGGACTAAGGCAGTAGAAATAAAATCCCTGATGAGTTCTTAGGAAGTAACAGACATTAGATTCAGGGCTGGAAAGAAATGTTACATAAGCAGTAATTTAATTTAACGTTTCAATTTAAGGCATGCCCGGTCACATGCGACTCTCTGAAATGAAGCATTTCAACAGCTCGCCATGAGTCTGCTTTAGAAGGTAATCTGAAAATCTATAAGAGCAACAACAACAAAAAATTTACTCTGCCACAGCACTGGCTCTAAATGCTAAGACACAGAGACAGGCAAACAAGAATGATCCAGCTCCGTGAGCCATGCTACACTGCATACACAGGAGAACTCACACACCAAACCATTCAAGGGTCTTTGGACCAAGGGACTGCAGTGTCCATGTTGAAGTCTGTCTATAGCTCAAACTTCCCCAAAGCACAAACCAGGCTGTTTGTATATAACAGTTTTACACTCCCTTAAAACTTAAAGATTTTTAAGGTCAGTTCCTTTCTTACTGACTCTCTGATTAAAGGAACAGTTGCAGGGTGGAAGCTGGTGTTTCTTATATATTTTATTTTGATTTTAAAATTACCTTTATTTACTATTTATTTGTATGTGCTATGTGTGTGAGTGCACAGATGTGTCATAGAGTCCAGTAGTGATCAGGGGATGACTTGCAGCAGTTGGCTGTCTTCCAGTTTGTGGTTCCAAGTGATTGAACTCAAGCCATGAGGCTTGGCTGAAAGCACCTTTACATGCTAACCTATCTTACAGCCACCTCGAATATATAAAGTAATAATAAATAAGGACATTCCAGTTCTCATAACTAGCTCAATGATTTTGTTTAAATACTGTAAAGAGAGAAACGAGGTCACAATGGAGAGAAACTCCAATGTACCTTTAAAGACAAAAGACTCCATGAGAAATTCCAGTAGGATCAGAGAGTAGGGGACCATTCGCCTTTCACGAACTCTGGAGTTCCCCAGCTATATGGAGACATAAGACCTAAATTCAATGAATATTGTAATATAATGTCCTGCCGTCATTCCTGACTTGATGGATATTAGGTTCATTCAGACTTTTAGAATCAGTTGTATTACCTAAGGAAACAAATAGTGATTACTTGTAAACCTTAGTTATATTCCTGTTACAAGAATGTATTTGGAGGCTGGGCATGGTGGCGCACGCCTTTAATCCCAGCACTCGGGAAACAGATGAGTTCGAGGACAGCCTGGTCTACAAAGTGAGTTCCAGGACAGCCCGGGCTATACAGAGAAACCCTGTCTCGAAAAACAAAAACAAAAACAAAAACAAAAGAACGTATTTGGAGATATATATATATATATATATATATATATATATATATACTGAGTATATAAAATGATACACAAATTAATTCCATGA
The DNA here is from genome assembly GCF_978045245.1 of Mus caroli. Lineage (NCBI taxonomy): Eukaryota > Metazoa > Chordata > Mammalia > Rodentia > Muridae > Mus > Mus caroli. The sequence goes on along the minus strand of NW_028227259.1, from coordinate 83,630,210 downwards.
TATACTTGGAAGACTGTACAATGGTTTAAGAACATCCTGAAAGAGATGGGTGCTCCAATATAAGTCTAAGAAAAAAAAATCAATAACTTCAAATTGTAACAATAGGTGAGAATCACCATTTCAGTAATTTTTAATTCTTGTCACAACTAATTTTGGTCATTTATTTTCCCAAGCTTTAAAATTCCTTTGTTAAAAAACTGAATGCCCTTTAAAAATTGAGAAAAGAATGAAACATATTTATAGAATCTATGTAACACATATCATCACACAAACGCATCTGGTTGTGCACTTAGGAAAGCACTCAAGGCAGCTATTTATGGAAGCATCCTTGAGCTGCCACAGACCATCCTTCATGTGCTGTGGTCACTACTGAACCCTCATGATGTAGCTCAGTGCCTGACATGTTCTGAGAATTCAAAATTATGTGCCAAAGTAATGGCCATAAAAATTTAGAATTAAAAAGTAGTTGTTTCTTTGATACTAGAAACATAAATTTTCATGAGAAATTTGCTTAAACATATATAAGCAGGTTCAAGTATCTTTCTTGTGTAAAAAAATCTTACATTGTTACATTATTGTATATATTATTTGTTTGGAAGGCAATATATTAGTCTAGTAAGCATTTTCCACTTGTGTTGAGCTATATATTATAAAGTGTATCTTTCCCATAAACATATAATGAATGTCGATGTCATACAATTAATAATTCTACTAATAGTTAAAGGAACTAATTTCTATTTTGAACCATTAGTAGTCATACAAACATATACTATAATCCCATTTAGGAAGAAGTATTGCTATCTTGTAAAGTGGATGATAAAATGGGTTAAATTATAGCTATAAAATTCCTAGTTAGGGAATATTAATTATCTTTTACATTGGATAAAACCAACTAAAATCTGCATTCGACTGAGTTGTACCAAAGTCAATGATGTCAAGTCCTAAATGAAATACCTTTGTAAATAGAAACGTACAATGAAATCAAGTACACCTGCTCACATAGCAACAGACAGCTCCTCAGTTTTGTGGGTTTAATTTTAAATGAAATGTACCAATTTGTGGTCCTTAATACATGGGAACAGAGCCACAGTGAAACTCACTACTGACACCTGATACAAATTATCAGCTACCGCCAAACTGCCCCAATAATTCATCTGCTTATTTACAATGCACTGTTCTATCAAGAACTCTTCCCCATCACCTGTTTTAAAAACAGAGAGCAGCTGGGCTAATTTACAAATAAGGGACTCGGGTGTTCAAGGCAATGAGGGAGCAGAACCAGAAGCTCCTGGCAGCTGTGAACCAAGCTCAAGAGCTCCACCCTTTCACAACAGTAGAAAAGTCAGCTGTCGTCTCAACAGCTGGCAAGTAGCTGATGAAAATAAGGTCTTAAAAGAATCGTAGATTTCATCTAGAAGATATCCATCCTCAGGAGGCCAAAAGAGACAGTAGGATTAAAAGATGTGATAAGAACGGGAAAGGAACACAAAGCAAGCTAATGAATGAATGAGAACACACAGATGCTAATGAATGGTGGCCGTAACTTCTTGCTGCTATTATGAAATCCTATAACCTGAAATATCTTTTCACAAGTAAAACTATGTTCTAGAAGGTGTTTTACAACCCTATCAGAAAGTAAGGAAGAAAAATTGTCATTTGAACTACTTCCTCAGTCTCAAGTCTGTTTGCTACTTAAAGCCACTGCTGTGTTGAGGATGTGTTCAAAATAAAGTGTGATAATTATAAACAGGAAGGCATTGTGACAAAGTTTAAGATGAGGACACTTGCTCCTCTAGCAGGAAGCATTTTGTGAATGGCATTTTCCACAGGCACTTATCGATTTAGCCAACATAGACTAGTGTCGACCACGTGCCATGCAATGATCAAAGAAACCATTCAGGAAGCATGCTCCTGGCCTTTGGTAATGTCACATAACACCTAACCTAATGACAACACTGCTTAGGGTACTCCAAAACAACAGAAAGAAAGCCACTCACTGCACTGGGGACAATGCCAGGGAGAGAGATGCAGAAGTAAGAGGCTAACTATAAAGCCTGGTAAACTGAGGTAGCATTCCTAACTTTAAAGACTTTATAGACTTGATCTATAAAGACACCTTTTAAAAGAGCCTTTCTAGAGAAGGACGACACATGCAAATACAAAGGACATGATAGATGAGAAAGAGAGGAGGCAGGGAGACAGGAAGGATTTGCTGAGTAGCACTCAAAGGTTCAGTGGAGGCTAAACCCCTTACATGTGTAACAGCAGGGATCCACACATCTATCTGAGTATTCTTCCACTGCCCTTGACAGTCTGTCAAAGGAAACCAAAGGCAAGAGCAAAACAACATTGCTTCAGATAAAAGAGGCTGAGAAGCAGAGAGACAGAGAGAGACAGAGAGAGACACAGAGAGAGACACAGAGAGACAGAGACAGACAGACAGAGACAGACAGAGAAACAGACAGAGACAGAGACAGACAGAGAGACAATGCCAAAGATGCCACCACCTCACTGGGTGCTGCACACAAGCCACTCACCAGTTTTCAGGGCAGTTCTTTAAATCAGCATCTGCAGAAGAGTAAGGAAAAGGAGAGGTTTATGTGAAGAATGTCCTCTTTACTTAAACTCTTCACTTATCTCTAAACAAATTAGTTCACAGAACCAAACAAAACCAGTTGAATGCACACTACGTAAACATGAGTGGGGTGAATGAGAGCAGGAAAGCAGAGAGGCACACAAATCACAGCAGCCATCGTGACCCCAGCACACATGAATGCTCTACAAAGATGGTTTGTGCTCCCTATTATTGGCTACTGCTCAGATCCCATTCTATATATGCCAGAATGGCAAGTTCCACTGAGGAAGAAACTCCATTGTAATGAGGAAGGGGATTTGATTTGTATGTCTCCAGTTACCCAATTCCAGGAACACTCACTTTGTTACAGCAAAAATTGGTTGTATTTTACACACACATTCTTTCATTGCACAACAATCTTATAAGATGCAAATTTAACTTTTCTCTTTACCAGAAGTTCAAACTCACATAAGACTCATAGAATTCATATATTTACACATGTGTATCTCTGTGTAGAAAGAGAAATAAGCATGTGCATCCTATACTTATTGGTTTACAGCAATGCAGACTCTGTAGAGAAAGAAAAAAAAGTCTGCATCTTACCCATAATTTTGTTCAAATGACATTTACTTAGATTCTATCCAATGGGTATTAATGTCAACAAAACATCTTTAGAAACAAAATATGTGCAGAGAGCAGATGACCTGATATACAAGCTTAATCTGCACTACTCTACTGTTAGATCAATAGAAAATAATCCCTCCCCTCTAATCATATTTACTACTACATAAATCACTGTTACTAGAGTCAGCCATTACATTAAACTTTCACAGATAAAGGTCTCAAACGGAACTCTACAACCTGAAAACTTTCATTCTATAAAATAATGACAGCCTGCGAGAGTTAAGTAGATCTGATGGTAACGAGTGATCCAAGTCTTTGCAGTTTGTCAATTAATGAATATGTTTAGAATGCAACACAAATTTGGCTTACTGTAGAGGAAAAGGTTAATAAAACCAAGGGCAGTAATTCACTGCAGTATTACAGTAGTAAAGTTAAGCTGAATAAAGTCAGTCCTAATAATGTGGTTAGTTTTATTAGATTGCTAAGGGAAACAATATCGTTTAAATGATTTTATAGTGACAGTATTAAAATCAACCTTGAGGGCCATTCAAAAATCAGACAAAGTAGCCTTTTAATATTACTTGTCAAAATTCCCACGGACACAAATGTTTATGAAGGAAGAGGACCAAAACTGGACTCTTGAATAGTTTCCTTTCAAAATAAAATAAGGGCTTTGATGAAATGCCAGTTTTAGGAATACAAATTTCTAACTTAACTATTAAAATCACATTTCGTTTAAAATATAAGCCATTTGTACTCATAGATACTGCTAAGGGGACTCCATCTTTCTCTCTTCCACAAACTTCTCCCAAGAGAAATATAACTCTAGGCAATCTTTTCTTCATTCATTAGTTAGCAATGCCTGTGAGAGGAGAGATAACTTTGTGGATAGACCTTGAAAGTCAGTCATTGATGTCAATATTCTTCACTACAGAAAAAAAAATGGGATAAAATACCCATTCATACATGACTTGGATATATTCTTGCTTTGGCCTGGATACATTTAGCTCTTGAGAGAGAAGCCTACAGATAGCCACTTGAATGGTGGAATAATTCTTAAGAATCATGGAAACTGGTGTGAGATTGAATCTCAGGATTGTTTTGATTTGCATTTCCCTGATGACTAAGGATGTTGGACATTTCTTTAGGTGCCTCTCAGCCATTAGAATTTCTGCAGTTGAAAATTCTCTGTTTAGCTCTGTTCCCATTTTTTGATAGGGTTATTTGGTTCTCAGGAGTCTAACTTCCAGACACTACTGCTGATGTCAAGAAGTGCTTGCTGGCAGGAGCCTGATACAGCTGTCTCCTGAGAGGCTCTGCAAGATTCTAACCAATATAGATGCGAATGCTCGCAACCAACCATCGGACTGAGTACAGAGACCCCCAATGAGGGAGTTAGAGGAAAGACTGAAGGAGCTAAAGGGGCCTTAACTGGCATCAATGAGAGGGGAGACCCTTGGTCCTGTGAAGGCTTGATGCCCCAGTGTAGAGGAATGCTAGGGCAGTGAAGTGAGAATGGTTGGGTGGGGGGGGAGCACCCTCATATTAACAGGATAAGGGGGGATAGAATAGGAGTTTGCAGAGGGGAAGCTGGGAAAGGGGCTAACACTTGAAATGTAAACAAAGACAATACCCTATTTTTAAAAAAAGATTAAATAAAGACATCCTCCTTCAAAAAGAAGAAGAAGAAAAAGAAGACTATGGAAACTCTCAAGCAACTTACATCCTTCTGTATGGCAATTAACACTTGTGTGTTTCAAAAACCCTGGAGCACAACTTAATCAGTCGGAAAGACATCCGATCACCTCATTTAACACATACTTACTGAACAACAACTAGATGCTTAGCCCTTGGTGGGCAATGGATATTCAACAGGGCTACACAATAGATACAATCATCCCACACTGGGCTTACAATAGGCATAGGGTGTCAAATATTAAACACATAATCAAGCAAATAAAATGAAGAATAAGTGTAACCCTGGAAGCAGGGTGGGGTGAAAGATGGCATCCGGGGGGTAAAGAAGGGTAAAGACAAGAGTTTGTGTAGATTCTGAGTATAATGGATCACAAGGAAAGGAACACTGGCTGGCCTCCACTAGAGTTTGCCAAGAGAGAGGTAGTGTGAGAATAAGCACAAAGACAGACAGACAGAAGCCAGTGCTTGGACCATTTGGAATTGTACTTGAAGAATAATAGAATGAAAGGAACTAAAAGAGCAGTAATACTGAACAACAACAACAACAACAAACATGGCAAATACCAAAACAATGTGGTGATTTCCAAGATATACTGTACTACATGTAGTTTATTTTTACCAAACAATACATCAGTATGGAAAGTAATATAACAACCAAACTCTAAAAATTCATGGACCATCTCATTGTATTTTGGCACTCACTAAAATCTTCACAAGATGTTCTAAATAGTTTTCCTAAAACATCGGAAGATTCAGATTTAAGAGAAACATGTGTGAGATTAAATTACCAATTTAGTGTTCATATTCTGAGTTTCTAAACTTACAAATTCAGTAAGACATACATATTGAAAGTTTAAAAGCTTGTTCTTTCCAACATCAGACACTAAAATAGGCTATATTTAAAAGGTAATTCTATGCCAATAATAATGTAGCCTGTATAAGTATGGAATTGATGAATGTAGTTCAATATATTGATGCCTAAATCAGGAATCTACATGTTGTCCAAATTTCTTAATATTTTTAAAAGGCTTTGCTTATCACTCAAGATCATCTGGAATCTCTACTGGATCACATTATCTCATTTAAAAAAATCAATCCTAGATGTTCATAGAAACTGCCATAATCTTCTCTGTCCTTTTTATTTTTCAAGTTTTCTTAATTATTTGAAAATTACATTCAATATACTGTGATCATATTCACCCCCACTCTACCTTGAATTCTTCCCAGATCCACTCCAATCTCTCCAGCTCCTTTCAGCTATTTGTCCTCCTTTGTTTCTCCTTCTCAAGCAACCCATAAAGTCAAATTTGTACTGATTAAGTCCTCATGGGTGTGAGGCCCATTACTGGAACATGGTCAAAATATCAGGAACAATGGTAAGGAGGGACAGAGGAAAAGAAGGAAGGAAGGAAGGAAGGAAGGAAGGAAGGAAGGAAGGAAGGAAGGGAGGGAGGGAGGGAGGGAGGGAGGGAGGGAGGGAGGGAGGGAGGGAGGGAGGGAGGGAGGGAGGGAGGGAGGGAGGGAGAAGGGTGAGGGGAAGGGAGGGAGGGAGAGAAGGAGAGAGGGAGAGAGAGAGGGAGAGGGAGAGGGAGAGAGAGAGAGGGAGAGAGAGGGGAAGATGATAGACTGACGGATCCTACAGAAACATATGCACATAGGTCTAGATATCAATTAAACTTCCTTAATTTCTGCTTTGAAACATATAATGCATTAATATGAAAAAGAAACTGATGCAAGTAGATCTTTTTTCAACATTAGTAGGATAAGAAAAAAGTAACATTAACCATCTATCCTTCAGTTTTACATATGTTCCAGGCCACTTTACATTGACATGGAGGTGACATTCTCCATTAGGCTTGGGGAGGGTTACAAGTGTGGCTCAGTAGCAGAGTGCTTGCTGGCTCTGAATGAGACTTTGCTTTATCCTTCCAGCATCACCAAAGCATAAGCAAACCCACCAACATGCACACAAATCCTGCAAGATCAGTTAGGAAAATGTGCCTTTACACACACACACACACAGAGAGAGAGACACACATAGACACACACACACACACAGACACACACACAGACAGACACACACACACACAGACACACACACATACCTCTCCTAAATTCCTAAGAGCCTAAAAGCCAGTGCAATAATACTGAGGAGATGTCTTTAGTGTTGGCTAAGATATGAAAGCTGAACCCCTGAGAACTGTGGGAAGAAGTGTAATGGAAGATTAATCCTCCTAGAGAAGTAGCCAGACTATGTTTGTTTATTTATTTTCCTTCCTACCCAGAAGTTGTGTTTGCTTCCTGCACCAGGACACAAGCTGGAATTCATCATTTTAGAGTCAAGGAGAAACCCTCATTAACATATAATCTCTGGATGATCCCAGCTTCCAGAACCGTGAAAGGGGAATTTCTATTCTTTATTTATAATGAGTCATTCTCAAGTATTTTGGCCACAGTAGCACAAATGGACTAAAACAACCCTAACTACCTAGGTCTGCAAACTGAAGTGGTGTCCTAGGACGCACGCAAGCAAACAGATTTGATGTCTGATGCTTGTAAACTAAGCAGACAGTTCTGCCTCGGGTACCTACTTTCCTGTTTTCTAGGTCCTAAGTAATAACACTTCCATTTCAGAGTAGTTTTGTTTACCTGTTTTAAGAGTGAAGTGATACACTGGGGGGTGGGGGGAGGGAGTAGAATTCCTATTTCTCTTTGATCCTAAAAAGTCCTTGCATCCAAATAGCACTTAATACAATTTTAAGAAAAAAAATGTACTTCTTGTGGTTTTCCTGTTTTTCCTTTTCTTCCCTGGAAATCTACTTTGGCATATTTTGTTACTCTTTCTCTGTTTGTATGTAAGTGGGCAGGCAGCAAGCAAGGGAGATGGAGATTTAGACAGTCAACCACCCTGCTCACTCAAGAGTTTTAAGTGTTCTGTTTGTTGTCTCCTGGGAGAGCAGCATCCATAGTAACAAATGCAAATGCATTTACTTTAGGGCTATTTTAATAGCCTTCAATGGAGTAGGGTGGGGGGAGCTATGTGTAGATTCAGGTCTCTGGGCTCTAGGGATCAGCAATAATTTAGTCTTTAAATAATAATGGCTAAAGCTTCATAAGTTGTAGTTTGATCCACATTAAGCAGTAAACCACATGTTTAGCATCTATAAAGCACCCCTCTGTCTACTCTCAGAGCCCTAAAAATACACCTTGCATTGCATATGTGGACCAAATGTCTTGGGTCTGCATGAATCTTTCATCATTCCTACTTAACTTTGCTCCCCGGACCAATTGTTGCATAAAACACTGAATACAAAGAAAATCCGATAGCAGATACTTCCCAGGAGCAGTTTCAAAGAGGAGACCCAGACACTCCACAGGATTTCTTAAAGAGAGACTTTCTACCAAGAAGTGGAACTAATGTCTTCCTGCAGAGGAAGCTGGTGTGCACATTATATATTCAAGAGAGTACAAAATGTGCCCCATTCAGAATAAGGGTATTCTGTAACTGGTAGGTGTTCAACAATCATTTTGTTTGAGAAATAAACATACTACACTTTTGGTAACTTTAGTAGGCCATTGAGTCCTTATGATGGTATGTAGTTCTTATACCAATGGCCACTATTCATTATTAATATGAATAGCATGCTTTTGGCTAAATATTGGCTTTGTTCTTAACTATAATTCTGTTCCAGCTTCATTTTGAAGATGAGGATACTGAAACTGAGCTCTTAGGTAATTTCCCCTAGAATATTGCATTTTGAAGATTGGCATCAAGGTTCGCTTGAAACCAACCTCCAACTCTTAACTTTTTCCTTACTGTATCTAGCTGGAGCTAGCTGTTTTAGGTTGATCCTTAAAATATCTATGGAAATAGAATGATATTTACTAATAGAAGCAACCTGTGTTAAAGCTTTAAACTTTTCCAAGACATATTCATTTGCTTACTCTATCTCTTACACACAGGGATTAAAAATATACTTTCACCAAACAATAGTTAATTCTGATATTAGGCATTTAGGAAAACCCTGAAAATGAAACTCTACCAATAAATATAGATTATATTGAAACCCTGTCAAGGAGGCACAGGAGCTGGGCTTGCTGTAATACTTGCTTTGTGCTCCTGTACTCTAAGAACAAATGCTAATTACCGCTCATCCCTAATGCTAATCTCAGCATCTGCTAATTAAAAGATCACATCTTCTGCAGAGTCAGCATTACCATTCAAATGAAAACATTAATCAGTTTGAAAAATTCAAAATCAATCAGATGTATGGGAGAAGTGGAGGTCTCCAGTGAATGGCTAACACCATGAACCTAGAGCTGCAAAAGAGCTCTTCCCTCAGATGGCCACTGCCACTGTCACAAAAGTTATTCAGAAAAGCATGTTGTTGTTGTTGTTGTTTTTCCTGTGGTCCAGCACTGGGCTATGACCATTAGATGTCACGTGGGATTTATACACAAAAATCGCAACACCATCTGGCTCCTGAAGAGGGCTGGTTTAACATTTGACGCACTAGAGATCTGATTACTGACCAGAATTTAAAAATAGAGATTGCAGAGTTTTCAAATAGATAATGTAACTCGGTGAGCTATTTCCAGCATACTAATAACTGCAGAAAAGCTCAGTTGTATTAATTATTTTCCAGCTGTTTTTACTTTACATTTTGCTTCTTTAAGCTGATAGTTCTATTTTTAATAATCTTTACTAATAGCAGACCATTTAAAGTAAAGACCAGGATGTACTTCAGGGTTCTAGACAAAGAAACAGGCCTCAGATTTGTCCAAGGATTTCCTTGCATCAGAGAATAAAGACCCTCCTCCTCTATGCAAAATACAGATTTCTTTCCACTGTTACTAAATAAATGGCCTTAAACTCATGTCAAAAGCTAGAACTACTATATAAAAATTAAAGCATCAAAATATAAAAATATGTTAATACTTTCAATGACTTAATATTGAAAGGATGTAAATACTTAACTTTTCCTGAAATCTTAGTGAGTACTCACAGACACAGAAACACACGCACACACACACACGCACACACACACGCACACACACACACATTTGGATAATGGAAAGATACCTCCCTTTTCAGAAAGCTGCTTATGATTCGTGTATGTAAAGAAAGCAGTATATGGAAGGCAAACCTAATTCTTGATCCATAGCCAATGATACATAAAAGTTTAAGGCCTGGAGAAATGGTTCAGACATTATGGATACTTGTTGCTCCTACAGAAGACTCAGGGTGGTTCCCTGTACCCACATAGTGGCTCACAGTCATCCTTAACTTGTAGCTCCAGTTCCAAGGGATGTAATCGCTTCTTCTGACCTTTGTGGGTACCAGTCATGCAGGCAGTATGCACACATACATGTAGGCAAAAATAAAATAAATCAATCTACAATATTAAAATATAACTGTGCTATTAAATACAGCTATATTAAACATGTTATTATTAAATAAAATATTAGAATATAAATGTAAATGAATAAAGCAGATTTCATTTTTAAATGGTGAAAATCATATATGGATTTCAGTGCAAAATGTTCCTAATCAATATTTGAGATATAAAGTCAAATTCATGTCCTTCTTTATCTAAAATAAAATTCAGGCCTACAAGGATTTACAATAATGCTTTCATGCAGAAAAGTCATTTTGATATATAGCACACTTAGGAAACCTAGCTCCAATACACTTTATTAGATTAAAAAATGAATAACAACTTCTTATGACAATTACATTTCAAAAAAATTATTAGCAAAATTTATCTTGCAATCCTTAAAGGTAATAAGGGTGACAACATGAGTCTATGCATCTTACAATGACTTCCACTTATGAGGACTGGAAATCATTAAACAGAGTTTGTTTTCATAACATTGATGCACACTCATAAAAATTTTATTCCATTCAGACAAATAGTATAAATTCTTGTTAGGACAACAACTATTAATGGAAAAATTATTTTCATACAGTACCAAAGAAACAAGAAGAATCTTGAAAGGTATAGGTGTTCCTCTTATGCATCATTAAAGAAAAAGACACAAGGGGCCTCATGTTCACATCCCAAGGGGGAAAAGGGCTCATTTTCACATGCTTGGAAATATTAGTAAAAGAAACATATCAAGAGACAGAATGTAAGAGAGGCAGAAATGCAAACTGATCTTCATGAGTGTCTGTAATTTATCTTCAACACTGACAAAGTTTTCACATTTCTTTCCCAATTTCCCTTTTTTTTTGGCAACATATCTGTCAGAGAATTGCCAAAGGAGGAAGCCATGCTCTCCAGTGGTTCTGTTGTGACACTTCATCATACCCAGCGATGTAGCCACACTCAGAGGAGCTAGAAAGTGGCTAGTGATATGGGCTCCAAGATTCTACAATATAACGCAATTAAAGAACCATCGGCTTAAGTATTGGCACACAACTTAGCTTCAAGTTATATGTATTTATTGGTCTTATGTGAAAAAAAAAGAGCAGGTACACACATTACAGCCCATGTGTAGAGGCCAGAGGTCAATCCCCACCATCACTGTCCTCCAGGACAGAACCCAGGTGGTCAGGTTTTATGCAAAATGCCTTGACTCACTGACCAATCTCGCCATCCCAAAAGGACAGGATCCTCTTATAATTGTTATAAAAAAAATCATCGTAAAAATGTCTCCAACTGTGGAGAGATTTCACAGTTGATGGTTTTTGTTGCTGTTGTTGCTTCTCAATTTCCACCCATTGTAATCAATGTGCAGGCAACAGCACCCTCACTTAACGGGCTCTGGAAAAGGTCACTAATTGCTCTGAATGAGAGTTCCTGAAGTGCTCTCTTCATCTCCAGACTCTTTGATTATCACTTTAGGTTTTTCTGTCTAGTTCCTATTGTCCCAATCTCAGTACTCCTGATAGCATCATCCTTGCACCCTATCCCATGCCTGCCATTTACATTTGAGGCAAGGGCAGGTACACACATTACCATGTGTGTGTACACATCAGAGAACAAGCCCCTCCATCACTGTGCTCCTAAGACAGAACTGAGGTTGTCTTGAAAGTTAAAGGCTATGCTTCCCCTAGCCTTAACCCCACTAGGAGCTACCCCAAGCCGCAGCTCTAGCCCAAATCCACTTTCATAGCTCAAGAACACTTTCCAGTCTATACCCACAAAGAAACGTGGAGTCCTGTACGAAAAGCAACTTTTCCTCACCGCTTCTTAATTATCTTCTAAAACTGTGCAATTATACTACCTCTCAAGTAAAGAAAATCTATTTATTTTTTATTTTGTTCATCTTAATTCAGCCACCGACTATTTAAGGTTGTACTGCGTCATAACATTCTCAGTCCATTCCTGACTCTCACTAGGCTTGGTTAGATTCTTATTATCTGTCTATGACAAGGCCTATTTGCTAGGACTAAGCCATCTTCATCCCTACATTACTGACTTAGAAAATAAAAAATGAAAAAGAATATGTAGAACACACACTAAAACAAAACAAAACAAAATGCATGTAATTCCTTATTTGTATGCTTTTAAATGTAATCATTTCCCCACTTCTGTATCATTAAAAATCATAACTGGAGTGATATGTGTTGAATTAAACTTCCTTCTACATTCTCAAGTCTTTGCTTACACTTCAGCTTCTCAATGACACATTGCCTGAGATATATAATACAGCATATATCTGCCATCCCCCCAGTTAATTAGCTAAGATTTCCTCATCCTGCTATAATTGTTTGAAGCATTTTCTACCTTCAGTATCAACCTACTAATGCACAACGAAGACATATCAAGCATAGTAAGTTGTCCGAAGTTCAGATTGTCCATGGTGTCAGAAAGGAAAGAGAAGTGCAGGAGATTAAGATGTTAGACGGTAGAAACGAAGATTTTACAAGAAGACAGAGAATGTGGTAGTGGGGTTGCTGTTGCTCGGTTCGCACTGTACTCATCTAACACTCATAAAACCCTGAGGTAGAAATCCAACACCATGTAAACTGGGGATGGAAGGCCAAACCTCAGATTCCAGCATTGGGGAGGTACAGACAAGACAATCAGAACTTTAAAGGCATTTCATTTATATATCTATCTATATGTATCTAGTGGGATTAAGGTCAGCTCCATACAGACAATTGCAACATACAGACACACAGAGGCACACATACACACACACACACACACACACACAGAGAGAGAGAGAGAGAGAGAGAGAGAGAGAGAGAGAGAGAGAGAGAGAGAGAGATTGAGCAAGCTAACTCAATTTTGACCACATAAATTCCTACACAGGATAGATTTAACTGAGAAATGAATTTTGAAACCCATAGGCAAAGTGTGAGTTCAACAATTAAACAGAACATGAGATTTGCATTAGTGTTGGGGGAGTCACACATTTGCACTAAGGTGATCAGATAATGCCCTTTTCACTATGAATTTCAGTAATGATTATAAAACGAGGAAACCTGCCTTAAAGCCTTTATAAAAACCTAAGGATACAGTTCTTCCCAGAGCGATATGATACGCCATTGAAATCAAGTCATTATCATTAAATATTCAAGATGACTGAACCCCAAAATCAACCATCCACAACTGGGTATCTGCAGACCTAGTAACACTTTCAGGGTATAGTGATGTCTTCCCCTTGGACAATGTAATGTTAACTGTCCTAATAAGAGTTAGGTCCTGTCTTTACATCATATTTTGAATACCCTTACATACAAATATAATTACATGAAAACACACTGCATATCTGCCAAATATGGTTCTAAGCATTCTAAGTTTTCCATGTCTGTAGTTTAATAATAAGCAATAATAAAACATCCCATTGCATTATTACCCCACTCTAAATAATAAGGTTGCTTTTTCACACACACACACAAAAATGTATTTGCCAATAACGGGTAGTGTTAGGATACGATACGTAAGCAAGCAGACCCCAGTGCTGGTACTCAGTCTCTTTAGAGCTCCCACTTTGCTAATATCCAAAGAAAGATATAATACATAACATGAGCATTCGAAAAATGACCACTTGCCCTGCAGTAAACATGGTTCCAAATGCTTTGTACACAACAGAAATTTGGGCTTAATGTCAGTGCCAGATGGGAGTTAACCACTTGGTTAAGGAGTTTAAGGGAGAGAAATCTTCTGTAGAAGATGATGGACCAATGATTCGTCTCCACATGTCTGCTTCCACAACATGGTGTGCCCTTCCTTCTCTACTGTGAGCTGTGAGCTGAGTGCTCTTATTTTCATATTGTAGAAATACTGATTCATGACTTCATCAGCATTATATGCTGAATGAATTTCTCTCAAGTACTGTTCATTACAATGCAGCTGTATCCAAGGCCATGGGTACACCTTATCAATTTCAACGCATCAGTTTTCCATGTGGGAAGCACATGGAAAAGTAGATTCAGAGGGTGAAATAAAAAACCCTGATCCTATCCCTAGAGGGTATTTACACAAACATGTCGATACTTGTAAGACATAAAGTAGGATTGTGGTTACAAAGGACACTGCCAAAATAATATGTGCAAGAAAATGCATAGGACAACATATCTCAGAAGTCCATTACTGTCCTCTAAACCCTAAACGATAAGCTTTAAATAACCAGGGGAGTAAGGAAAGGAAGCAGGGCAGAACAAAGCACAGCGTTCAACACCAGGAGAAGAGCCCAGCCCTGGGAGCCTGTTTGTTTTGTATCCCACCACCTCAACTCCTACGGGCATTCATAAATTATTTCCCTGTGTGAATCACTAGTCAGTTCTTGGCTGCTTCATTCATGAAACCTCCTCACCAGGGCTAGACCAAGTCTTTCAGTTTTCATTGTTCTGCCCTACCCAGTTGCCAGTCAAGACTAGAAGAAGAGCAGCCATGAATGTCCACCGTCTAAGGTCATGTAGCTTTCATTTTATTGACTTGTACTGGAGATTGGGCATGTCTTGGTTTGGACTGCATGCTGCCACCATCTCGGGGATTTATTTCTCTTGATTTCTACTACTGGCAAAACAGCATGTTTTGCCTTTTTACTTGCCTAATATAGTTAAATCTATTCATCCTGGGTGCCAACAGTAGATCCAAACCTGTTTCACTGGGCTAAGGCCACGTTACCTATTCTCAGTCATCATTTTCCCTGAGAGTTAGTCTTCTATAAACGTCAGAGAATGATCTCCAAGTTGGATAAGCTTCAAGGCATTATTCTACATACTGGCAAACAAACTTGCGATTACTGAAGTGGAACAATTTTGTCCAAAGGCTCTGTAAACAAAGACTGTTTGAAACTCTTATCCAGTAAGTTGTTGGAACCAACAGCAACTTGTTAACTTTTTTTAAAAAACAACTCATAAACTGAAGAAACACTCTAAACATGCAAAGTTCAAGTAAATTAGAAAAAAATACTAAAAACTACCTCTAATTACATTTTCACTGCTTCTGAAATTAATCACACATTATAGAATCAGAAACTGAGTAGTACCCATCCAAGCATGGTTGGAATTCTGAAGTTTCTCTCTCAAAATCTACTGCAAGGGCAGCTCAGGCCATCAGGCAATGGATGAATCTGGACCAGGAAGATAGGTGAGGGAAGTCCTGTTCACACAACTTTGTCTATTGCATATAGCTTTAACCATTTAATCTTAACATTAGTTAGAGTTGTCAACCCCATACTCTACTAGATCTATACCTTCAGCTATATCCTAGGTCAGAACACACAGAAGGAAATACAAGAGTCCTAGAAATCAGTATTCTCTATAGTTGTTGGCACCTACTGGGGACTTAGAAGCACAGTCACTCAGCACAGTAGGGGCCTGATGCAGGATTTAGAACATTAGCAGTATTTGAGAGTTCCACCAGTTACTGTTTCATTTTAATCAAACTCGGAGACATTGATGAGTTTCAAGAATGTAAATACAATACAGTCACAATAGCAATCATGGTGTCGTATTTGCCACACACAGAGCTTACGTTTTGGGCCAAGAATATGTAGAGTCTTCTCATGATCACTTCCTGTCCCTATGTAAAAAAGAACCCTTTGACCTCAGTAACCCAAACTTGATTTTACTCAAGGTACTTTGTCCTTAAAATGATTTCCTTTTCAGTTATCCTGCTCATGCAAGTGTCCGTGTACCAAACTGCTGAGGCAATGCAATATTTTCCGGGAGAGCTTGCCTCTCCTCATACTGATTTCATCAACTTCCAACTCTGCCTTCTGCTTCACACAGCTGATCTAAACACCTGCAACGTGAAAGTTTGCAAATGAAGCCTCCTTTTGGTTCCAACAAGGAAACATGCAATACAAGAGGAGCATCAAAAGACGAATGGACCAGAAGGCAAATGTGGCCTCTGGTCTTATTATAGGAATTGGTACCACTCATTTCTAGATTTTCTGTTATGTCAAAAATAAATAAATAAATAAATAAATAAATAATAAATAAATAAATGCAATCCCAAGGACTTTATGTGAAAGTCCTATCTCATTTCAAATTTGACTGAGATGAATTTAGAGGTATTTTTATTCTTGAACCTAATTGTTTTAAAACAGCCCCTATTCTTACCACCGAAGAAACAAAAGGTAAACTTAAGAATGTGACTCTTTCTTGGAACCTTTCTTTTTCCTACTGCTCCTAATACATTCCAAGCACTCGAATTATCTTTACCTTCCTCCTATCACTGGCAGGAGCACTTCATTATTTTTCCATTGTTGTTCTTGTTGTGGGGGGATGGTGGGATCAAATCCAGACTCCACTCATGCTAAGCAGGTGTTCTACCTCTAAACTACATAATTTGCCTAAATCATTCTGCTACTGATTTACATATCTCCTACACTACTTTTTTTCAGTGCTAGGGTTTGAACCCAGGGTCTTGCACTGCCAATAATTTGATAAAACATTTATATTATATGTTAAACTCTAAATTTATCCATACACAAATAAACAAAAATCTCTTTGCCTTAAATGAAACCCAATAGACAAATCAAAATGAGTGTAGGTTTCAAGCACACACTCCCACTGAGGGAATTTCTCTTTGCAACAGAGAGCACTACAGGAAACAATGCATCAAAGTGCAGAGTTGTGGAGCCCAGTCCGCATGGATACATGACTGAAGATGAGGCAGAAACATTGTGAGAGACAGAGGGTTTGTGACTTTGCTGTGAGACCCTGTCTCACAGTAACATCTGAGGCCACACCTCTACATTCTCACCAACATGGCTGTTCAAATATGAGTTCAACAAGAACACCAGTGAATTTACCAAACAGGACATAAAGAATGATAGGCAACTGAATACAACAGGGAACAGGAGAGGTTGTCTTCCCCAAGGAAGAGCACAGTAATGGGTGACCCAGTGTTAACCAGTCAGCCCTGACAACATATGTACAAGTAATACAATATAACATTATATGGATTAAAAAGCTTATATTTTGGAATATATATGTGTATGCATATATGTTTATATAGATACACATATGTGCATATTTCTTTCAATTGGGTTATGATGATTTCAGTTTCTTTCAGTCCTATTTTAACCTGAAATATTTACATGCAGTACTTCCTTCCTATCCTTCATGGTGTAAATAATGGTTATCAGGGATGGTGATGGATGAGTTGTGCTGTTTTCATAGGATTACAAATCAGAGCACTACATATATATGTATACATACATATACATATATATTACATATACATACATACATACACATATATGTGATATATATACATATGTGCATATAAAAATTGATGTGTTTTTTATTTTTTTATTTTTATAAAATATGTTTTATATTTTTATATACTTTTTATATTTTATGGCCTCTTTTATAGACGCCATACATTTGAAGGATAGTGGGAAGGGGTATAAGGGAGGACTTGGAAGGAAAAAACAAACAGAAAATATCTTGCATTTAAATAACAAAAAATGAAATGATATTTTAGTAATATAACTTCCAAGCTCTCAATAATGATATCCAATTCATATATCCTAAATAATTCTCAAAATATTAAATTATCATATACAGCAATGCATAATTCAAAGACCATGGCATCTGCAAAGAATTACAATAACTGGTCTGTTCAAACTTCTTATTATGCACCAAATGCATTTGTTTTGAAAGCTCTTTAATATTCTTACTGTGCCTTGTTATTTTAGCCCTGTCAAAACCCAAGATTTTTCAGAGACTCAGGGACAAGTTGATTTTACAGGGTTAGTGTTTGGTTAAGTCAATCTCAAATTCTGCCCACTCTGACTTCTAAATATTTCTAAGCCTTTTCTGGGTAGATACAAAGAATCAGATGATGAAAAGTCTTTAAAATGAAATGGAGTCTACATGTTTGATCCACAGGATCACTTGATGTTAGCTTAGTTTCTTTTGATATTTTTGCTGAATTAAGATGACCATACATTGGGTTGAACAGAATTAAATAAAAGAACCAAGGTTTCAACTATTTATCTGAAGATCAAGAAGTAGAAAACATTAAAATTCAAATCTAACAAAATCCTCGCTAGCTCAAAATGACAGTTCTCTCAAAATCATATTATAAAGCTATTAATGTCTAGATAAGGCTACTGGAGTAATTACTTTCATGCACTTATTCATAACTGTTTGAAAGATTTATTTCAGAAATCATCTCTGTGTATATCTCCTTTGGCAGAGGACATTTATTATAAGCATTCATTATGAGTAAACAGATAAACAAGGGTTAGGTAGGCATATAGGTAAGCCAAGCAATCTGTAATCCTAATTTTCATTTCACAAACACATGACGGCTGAGGTGATAATGAAGAGACACTGGTTATCTTCTTCAGGTGAACAGACCTAGCAAACAGGCCAGAAGATCACAGGCTCATCCCTTTGCCCTTTGCTTTTCCTCCACAGGACAGTGCTCCTTAAAGAGTCATTAATTGGACTCGTAAGAGTGTCAGATAGCAAGCGGAAGACTAGGAAGATTAATAAGAAATGGGCCTGCCCTCGATGAGTAGACAATCTATAATAGCGGCTGACACAGGAAGAGAGATGTAACTTACGCTACAGTACAAGATCAAACAGAAATGCAAATCTCACAACATAATGGGCTGGACATGTTAAGAAGCAAGAAGGGTCTTTTGTGAATAATGCCCTTTCGTGAATTTCTGTTGAAGAGGGTATGATTCTCTCAATGGTCCTCTCGGTCCTATTTTAACCTGGAATATTTACATGCAGTTCTTCCTTCCTACTCTTTACCATGTAAATACTGGTTATCAGTAATGGTGATGAATGAGTTGTGTTTTTTTCATGGGATTACAGGTCAGAACACCAAACCTTGATTCTGCATCCACAGACTCTTTTATGAATCCAGACCTTTTCACGTTACAGAAAAGGTCACTGAAATGGGTCTATAGACAAAATTTAACATCAGTGACATTTAATGATTTCCTAAAATAGTAATGATACTCCTTTTTGCACACGTTGCCAATTTAGAGACAACTCAGAAGACGAAAAGAATAGAAGGAAAAGAAACTAAGAAAGAGCATTGTGCTCAAATCAGGTATATTAAGGAACTTGTCAAAAGTCTATCATTACATTTTTTAAAGGTAAATAATAGCAAACTGATCAGTCTTTAAATAGCTTTAAGTATAAATTACTCCATTCTACATTTTAAGAAGACTCCTACTACATTAATGGGGAAAAGCTGGTGACATTTTAACAGGATCTGCAATCCCGTTAATGGTATTGTACTGATGTTAATGTTCAGATTTTAATAACTGACTATGGTTACTGAAATAGTAACATCAAGAGCAAAAGATTAAAGGGTATGTGGGAACTCTTTGTGCTGTTTTTACTACTTTTCCCTGGGCTAATAGCTGATTTAAAATAAAAAGTTTAAAACAATCCCTAGTTGTAACATAAAATTTTACAGTGCTAGCTGTATCAATGTAACAGCACATCAAATAATACACATTTCAAATAGCCAAAGCTTCACCATAGCAGCATTTCACAGTGTCTGCTGACTGCTTAACAGCTAGGACTTACTAAGATTTAATTGCTGAGGGAGAAAAATATATTTCAATGTAGACAGGTCCATGAACAAGAAAGGAAGCGCTAAATGCTTCATTGGAAGGAGGGAAGAAAAACATTGTATTTCTTTAGTTATATAATTCTAGAGCTGAATTCCATCTAAAAAAGAACAATTAAAAGTATCATTTTTCCCATTTTATGACTACAATACAATTCTCAGAGATAAGAAATACTTCATGATAATATGAGTGTCTTAAGGAGAGGGAGGGCACCTCCCTACTCATCTGCAAGCAAGGCCAAGACAAAGCATTATCAATTTACTCTTACAATATGCACTTATGATGTGCCTGTTATGTGCTAAGTTAAAATTCAGGGAATACATTTTTAAAGAGAAAGTATTTCATGGTCTTTTAGAAATGTAAAATATAAAATCACAGACTATGAAAGCATTTGGCTCTGAAGAGATAAGACACCAAATAAGATTTTACATTTCCATTTTTCTATTTCTCTATTGAGAAAATAACAACTTCCATTCACTTCAGCTTATTCTAGAGGTGATAGTAGCAAAGACACTTTATATAGTAGCTACTTGAGATTTGTTTGTTTGTTTTCTCCCTACTAGCTTCTAACCAGCTCCAAAGAAAGTAACACTCCAATTTCATATAACGTTCCCTCCTGACACACCTTGAGTCATTGCTGGGCCCTTGAAGTATGAACAAAAGTCATGTTTTTTGCTGTCAAATAACCAAAGTAGCATTTTTTATTGTGTGATTTTGAGCTTAATCATCTTAGTGTTGCTCTTTGAGTTTTATCTGTGAGCCTTAACAAGGTCATAGATCATGAACTAACATCCCCTAGTCACTTCCCATTGAAACCTCAATTTTATTTATGAGGATCATAGCTAGCTTCTCTGTTGCTATGGTAAATTCGTGGCCCCCAAGCAACTTGGAAAGGAAAGGGTTCACTACACCTTATTGGACAGAGACCTCCTTCAAATGAAGCCAAGTCAGGAATTCCAGCAGGAACTTGGATACAAGAAACAAAGCAAAAAACAAAAAACAAAAACAAACAAACAAACAAAAAGACATAAAGCCTCTACTTTATTTCTTGTTGTGTTCATGGAGGAACAGTATTTACTGGCCTACTAAGCTACCATTCTTATAAATGCCAAACCCAAATATCCAGGGAACACTCAACCCATAGTGTGCCGGGCTCTCATACATCCATCAGAAATCAAGAAAATTTCCCATAAACATACCCATAGGCCTGTCTGATGAGAGAAAATCCTTCACTGAGGTTCTCTCTTACCAGGTATATTTAGGTCTACGTCAAGTTGGCAAATCCAACTACAACAATTATGTTATCAGTAAAACATTCACACATGAATTCACACATGAAAACAAGAAACTCACAGCATTCTGGAAAGTGAAGGGACATCTCAAAATCAAACTTTAGTAAAGAATTATGGATGGGGGAGATCTGACATGGTACAACCCTAGACGAAAACCTACAGGCAATGAACAACTACCAAGAAAGGGAGAATTAGCTGTCCCTAAGAATGAGACTGTTCAGTGTTTATTCAATACCCAGGAGTCAGCCTTAAAACCATAAGCATCTGAGCAACACTTAATGGACTCAGCAAGCTTCCTTAATATACTTATTTGCATATGTGTGCATAACAACAATAATTAAATAAAAATGGGCATGATTTTGAATGGAGGAGACAGACTGGAAGAACAGGAGAGAGAATAATGAATATATTTTGATTAATTAAAAATAAATATTCTTGACTTTTCCATCTGATAATCATATGATTTATTTAGTGTTAGGACCTTGCATCATTATGTATTTACAGCTAAAACAAATCCACAAAATCTTCTTTTAAGAAATCACTAATAGTTACAGCCAGTTATATTACAGATTCTGGGAACCCTTCATAAAGCTTCAAGGGAAGATTGAGCCTAAGCTTAATGTAAAACAAGCAAGACTGAGTTGAGACAGGTTGATCCTTCTGCTCAAACTTGAGCTGGAAAGAAATGATGGAGAGCAAAACTCAGCCTGGAAAAGGAACTCCCATGTAACGCAAGATGAACCACGGTAAGTTCTAGATGGGGATTCTTGAAGAGACAGAGTTAGAACCATGACAAGCTGTTACAGGAAAAGAAAACCTGAGAGGAAAGACAGAGCAATGAGGACACTCAGGCAACATCTGTGGTCTCTACACTCTACTGTGACTCAGGAGAGAAAGCAGGCATGGAACAGACTTCAGTGACCTTGGTCCACTTCGGTTGTGCTACTGAGAAGTCAGCTGCTGAAGATGAGACAGTTGTAGAAGATGCTAAGGATGCAGAAGAGAAGACAGTTGTCTAGGTATGAAGCAAGGATGGTTAAGGAGAGCACTGCATATCACTAACTGAATAGGAGGAGGGAAAGACAGATATGCCAACTCAGTAAAGGACAAAAAACATTAAGCTCTTTTTGCTAAAGTGAGTAACAAGGTGATAGTTATAATTACCAGCACAGATGCATCTATCAATACTACAGCTTAGGTTGATGTCTACCTACCTTGCAAAGTGAATCATATTTCTCAATAACTATACAATACTTTATCTACAGCTCTAAGTTTGGCAAAGGTAAGAGGAGAAAGGATGGGGACCCAATCAGAATGGAGATGGAACAGAGACTAACAGGAAGACCATATATTGACATTGTAATGACATCAAAATGAACGTTTTTCTTTACATTTCAGTTTGAACCAGCCCTTAGCGATTGTGAAGACAGATACTCTTGAAGAAGTTATTGCTGATAATCAAGGAGACCACTGAATCTTTGAGGACTAGACAAAAGAAACAAGGTTACACTAATGGACCCTACTGTTCCAAAACTGACAATACAGTTTGCCTTGTCACCACATCGATGCCTGCTCTGAAAATGTAAGACTGCAAGTTACTCCATTCCACGGAAGAGAAGCTTACTGTAAAGTAAAGTGATTTTTTTTATCCTCCTTTTTAATAAGGGTTGAACTAAGTATCAGGTCTTGGCCTGGAAATGAGGCACTAGGACAAGAGTGTCCCAGGAGGTTGAAAGAAGAGTGCGTTGTCTTCCTGTTGGCTCCAGTGTTTGAGCCTTCTTGCAGGCAGGGATAGCTGACAGTACCTTTCAGTAAGTGATGTTAAATAAAGAAGAATTCTCCACCCCCCTGCTTCTTAGCCCTTGCTTTGCATACAGGCTGTTTCTGGCCTCCAACTACCTTCCCAAAGGAACAACAGTAAGATGTGTCACTCATCAGAGAAGGTAGTGGAGTTGTGACAGCAGACACTGCAGTCCACCATTTCCTACCTATAGATCCTGCCAAGGATCCCAGAACAGCAGGCCCAGAGAAGAATGGAACACAAGTGAGCCCAGAGCAAATCTGTAGAAGATGCCACAGGAGAAGATACTGAAGCAAGTAGCTATGCTGTTCTCTCTGCACCTCAACAGGACCACTAAGAATTATCATGCCTTTACACAATTGTTATAGATTAAAGGATACTTTTCTTTAGGTGCACTTTTCTGCTCTGAAGAAAACAAAACGTTTACACTACTATTCATTATAGCACTGGGAGTCATATCCAGAGCTATTAGGCAAGAAAAAGAAGATGCTCAAACAGCTTAAGGAGAAGTCAGGTTATCCAGGTGCAGATAGTAGGATTTTATGTATAAAAAAATTCCTAAAATTGTCAGCAAACAAAAAGTGTCATTGCTTAATGATTTAGTGATATGGCAGAATACACATAAAAAGCAAAATCATTACATACAAATATGAAATGTTGGAAGAAACCAAGAACGCAATCTTATTCACATTATCTACTGAAATTATTTATTCAAGAAACTTCTAGGAATATATTAAAGAAGTTAATGTTCTCTGTTGTGAAAATAACACAACACTGGCAAAGACCAACCATAGAAACAAGCCTGAGTACAGCATATTGGAATGATTATTGTAGTACAATTTCTATACCACACTAAGCAGTTCCCACCAAACACCAATGGCATTCTTCAAAGAAAATGTTCCCTAAAATCCATGTGAAATACCAACAGATTCTAAGCAGCTCAGTAATCATGAGCAGAAAGAACAACACTGGAGATACCATTATACCTAATGTCAAAACAGTCCATAAGGTTATAGAGTGGCCAACAAGCATAATAACATAAAATCTACACCTGGACCCCTGGGGCAGAAATGAATCTATGCATCACTAAATAGATGATATTTAGTTTGTACAAAGTATCAAAAATATCCATTTGGAGTCATTTTGATAAGTAGTAGGAAAATTTGATCTGCTTAGGTAGACAAAAATAATGAAACAGATTTCTGTATCCAACCACACAGGGAAATCAACTCAAAATGTATTAAAAATCCAAAACTAAAAAACTACTAGGAAAGTGTAAGAAAAAAAATCCCAAGACAAATATGTTTATTAAGTAAGGCCTGAAAATACCACAGGTATAGGCAAAAATAGAAAAACGGGGATATATCAGCTCAGAAGTTTCTGCACAGCCATGAAAATAATCATTTGAAGATACAATTTTAAAAAAAAGTATGTATTTTCATGTATTTTGAAATACATGAAAAGAGATCACTATCCAGAATACCATAGGAACTCAAAACGAATAATCCTATAAAAATGATCTAAACAGACATTGCCCAAAACAGGGCATCCAAAGAACACTAAAAATGAAAATATGCACACTACTGCCATTTGTAAGATGATAGCTAACTACAGTCACAGTGAGACATCATATCATTCCAGCGAGGACAGTTGTAATCAAAAGAGAGACTATGACAAGGACTGGCAAGGAGACAAAGGGCAACTTCTATACACTGTGAAAATTGCAATTACTACAGCCATTGCCAAACCTCTCAAAAACCTAAAAACAGAAACACCATGCTCAGACTCTGCTGCTGTTGGATATTAATCCAAAAACTAAAATCCGCACCCAAAAGAGACACTGGTGTCCTCCCACTTCTTATCTGCTGTTTAGGAGAGCTAAGATATGAAGGCAATCATGGTATCTATTGAAAAGTCAATTAATAAAGGAAATGTGATTGAAATACACAATGGACTATCGTTTGGCTTTTAAAAGCAAAGAATGAGACCTTGTCTCTCCATCAGGGTGCTCACAAACGGAAGACATATGAGAAGTGAGACAAGCTAAGCCCAGAATGGCAAACGCTGCATATCCTGCTCCTTCCCAGAAGCCAATGTGCTAACTTCATAGCAGAGGGAGGAAATACTGACCACCCTTGATGGTGCGATGTGGGCGGAATAAAGTAGAGTGGAATAATGAATATCAAAACACAGTTCTGTAGGAAGACTAAGTTCTGAGAGTTCCCAGGAGTTTATTTATGCTTTTTAAGGAACTGAAAGAGAGAAGTTTGCGGGCTCCCAGTGCAGAGAAATGATAAATATTAAGGGAAATGGAAATGCTACTCTGATTTGATGAAAACATACTATGCCTCTCTTTACTTAATACACATTACCCAGTGAATATCTACAATACTTAAATTAAAGGGCATGGTACATTTTTTTCTCTACAAAAAAAAAAAAAAATAAATAAATCTGATATACCCAGTTCATGTTGGTTGTATGTCAAATAAAATAAAATCTGATTTTTTTTTTTTTACCAAAATAAATCCATGCTCTAAAGTCATGGGCCATCAATACCACAAAAGTAAAATAAGTTTGAGAAAAATTAAGACTGTTCCTATATTCTTAGAGGACATAGTTTATTTCAAAGGTGATAAAAATCCTCCAGAAGTTACTTAAAATACTCCAGATATAAATACATTTGACAAATTATAGCACTGCCAAATAAATGCTCTTAAAGCTTGCAGGTACTAGAAGCAAGTAGTGAGAAAGCTAGTCATTAGATAGAAAATGTTCTCCAAGCTGCCTCTCAGGAACCACTCATATACACACAAAAATATTTTAGGGGGAAAAAAGGTAAAAAATTTCAAATGTATTTCAAACTAAGGTCTAATGTACCAGTTTAGAGGGTTTTTAAATTATTATTATTAAAACATAGAAACGTAGACAATGCATCAAAATTTCTGATGAAAGACTAAAAAAAAAAAAATCTAAAGACACTTACCCTAGTACTTTGTAAAGTCACACTTTTGAGGTTCACACTTGTCAAGTTCCAGAAAGCACATCTTTCCCTTTAAGCCTGCGAGAAGTTGGAATTCTGCTCTCAGACACTGATCACGGGGCCTACTGCGGCAGACTGAGGCTCACCCATGTAAGAAGGACCAGGGAACTGAAAACGCCCATTCACCAAGTTGCAAACACTCAGACACCACCCTCAGCACCATTGGGCAGAAAGCAAACACAGGTTGTTACTCCATAGTGTGTGGGCCATACACCCACCATGTTGACACATGAAATAAATCTGAAGTACAAGGGGAGGCTTTTGACCAGCATTGCCACTCACCGATCTGGTTCCACACCTACGTTCCAAACCACCGCGCTCCACAAGTGCAGGGCATTGTTTTCGTTTCTCAGGGATCAAGTCAGAGGCAAGAAGGCCAATGAAAAAGCCGTAAAGGCAATTTTGCAGGATCCCCCGCGCCCTGCACATATTGTACGCTGCATCCGTAACTGAAGACCTATATTACATGTACTTTCTGCTCTCTTCCCAAACGTTGTAATAAAAGGAGAGTGTGAACTAAAACTCTATATTTCTTTCACCGTCCTCCATCATTTCCCGATGTCTCTCCAAAGACGATTCTGTGAAGTGCTTTCCACCAGTCTTCAAGGGTGATCCTTGCAAGTCCCACTTTAGAAGTCAGATATGAGTGTAACAGAGGCGAGAGCAGTCACTACTTCAAACCCTAAGCCTCATCCCAAAGAATTACCCTAGGTGAAGCCGAGTTTCCCCTCCATACTTACTTTCCTAACTCATTTGATAACTTATTTAAGCAAACGGCCACAGGATTCACGACAATCCATCAAATCACCTAATTATTACGGCTGAGAAGGATACTCTGTAGGGTAACCTAACGTTTTCTCCTAAGTATTTGCTAAACAGCAGTTAACTCCTCATCACAACTCCTGTTCACAAGAACACTGCGTGATCATTAGCCATTTGGCACCTGGATTTCAAACACTGATATGAGAAAGTGATATTGCTGCCAGCACCCAGGGGAGTGACTATTCATTTTGTGCATGAGTTTTCTTTGCATGAACAGGAAACTGACTAGAATATTGTCGTTGTTCCTCACTGAGCCCATCCCTATAAGTTTTCCTGTCATTCTTCTCACTGGCCCTAACCATAGAGCCTGAAAATAACTACTGTATCCTTACATGTCTTTTCTCTCTTCCTTCCTTCCTTCCTTCCTTCCTTCCTTCCTTCCTTCCTTCCTTCCCTCTTTTCTCTCTCTCTTTCTTTCTTTCTTTGTTTCTTTCTTTGTCTTGTTCTTGTGGATCTTGTATTGCATTAATGTGTCACTTGAGGCAAGATTTCTGAGATGTCAGCAGAGCCACAAGAGAAAATAGATGTAACCAAATAGGAAAACAAACAACCAAACAAACAAAATAGGAATAAATAAAATTACCATTTAATCTTTTTATGTGAATTTGATCATTTTTAAAGAATTTAGGAATAGGGTTGATGTTTCTTTTGTTTGTTTGTTTTGTTTTGTTTTGTTTTTAAGGGAAATGCATCTTTTTTATTAGATATTTTCTTTATTTGCATTTCAAATGTTATCCCTTTCCTGGTTTCCCCTCTGGAAACTGCCTATCCCCTCCCCCATTCCCCTGCTCACCAACCCACCCACTCCTGCTTCCTGGCCCTGGCATTCCCCTATACTGGTGCATAGAACCTTCACAGGACCAAGGGCCTCTCCTCCCATTGATGACCTACTAGGCCATCCTCCCCTACATATGCAGCTAGAGCCATGAGTCCCACCTTGTGTTTTCTTTGGTTGGCTGTTTAGTCCCAGGAAGCTCTGGGGCTACTTGGTTAGTTCATCTTGATGCGGTCCCTCAACAGAGGATTGATGTTTCAATTGAGAACATATCCTTACTAGATCCTACCTTTATGCTTAGAGACAACATTTCAAGAGTTTCCCAAGGAAAAAAATCTCCAGACAAGATAGATATATGCCGTTAGGGACAAAGGGGAGGGGGAAGGGATGGGGTGAGCCTGGAAAGGAGACCAGGAAGGGGGGTAACATTTGAAATGTAAACAAATAATAAAAATAATTAAATAAAAGCGTGTAATGAAATGAAAAGAGGAAGCCGGGCGTGGTGGCGCACGCCTTTAATCCCAGCACTTGGGAGGCAGAGGCAGGCGGATTTCTGAGTTCGAGGCCAGCCTGGTCTACAAAGTGAGTTCCAGGACAGCCAGGACTATACAGAGAAACCCTGTCTCGAAAAACCAAAAAAAAAAAAAAAAAAAAAAAAAAAAAAAAAAAAAAGAAATGAAAAGAGGAATCTAAACAATGTATCCAGAAGGAAATGACTAAGTGAAATTCATTAAAGACAAAACAACAACAACAAACAAAAACAAAAACCTTGCAAAGGCTTCCCTGAGATTCTGGTCCTGATGCAAAAGACACAGCTTAGTCTTTATCCAGAGAAAAGATTAATATTTATTTTTGTCTTAGTCAGGGTTTCTATTCCTGCACAAACATCATGACCAAGAAGCAAGTTGGGGAGGAAAGGGTTTATTCAGCTTACACTTCCACACTTCCAGCTGCTGTTCATCACTAAAGGAAGTCAGGACTGGAATTCAAGCAGGTCAGGAAGCAAGAGCTGATGCAGAGGGATGTTACTAGCTTGCATAGCTTGCTTTCTTATACAACCTAAGACTAGCAGCAGCCCCAGGGCTGGCACCACCTACAATGGGCCCTCCCCCCTTGATCTCTAATCTCCTTACAGCTGGATCTCATGGAGGCCTTTCCTCACCTGAAGCTCCTTTCTCTGTGATAACTCTGGCTTGTGTCAAGTTGACACAAAACCAGCCAGTACAATTTTCAACAAAGGTAGCTAGAAAAATATTATTGCACGCCCTTCTTCTTTCTCCAGGATGCTGATGGAAATGGGCTCATTTATCTAAGCTGACAGCAAGGCAAAATTATAGTGCAGAAATTCTTTATCTTCGATTAAATAAGAATTTAGCAACATCTGGTTTGCTATAACAATTACCCAGAATTATTCAAAATAACTTTTTAAAGTGTGTTTAAATATGTTACTCTGTATTTAACAGTTCTTTTTTAATACACCATCGAGATAAACATAAATTGAATTATTCAACAATTTAGTTGTATACATAGCAATTCTAATAGACTAAGAAATGAATAAGATTTACTATTTCATTTTTAGAGCAGTTGGGATCATAAAGAAAAGCATTTATTTGGTCCTCTAGAAGGAGAACTTGAACGCTTTTCCTTTTCTGTGAGTCCTTCAATTGTCAGGCGAGGTTAAAATTTGTATCCCTTTACATGCTGTAATTAGAGAACAGAGAATGTCTCCTATTGAAACAGCAGCTCTCTGAGAGGACACAAATACTGAGATCATATTGTAACTCTCTTTCTGAAAGGCAGGTTCTCACACACCTAGTCTAAAAGGCACCAACTCTGACTTCCAGCGCATGAGGTCCTTTTCTGCAACTCTAGTTCCTAACAGTCTTTCACACATTTATAGGACTATTTCATTCAAGGAAAGGTGTTGATCGGGGATAAAAGTGTCTTGACTCATCCCTGCCTTTCATCACATATTTCCTATAATATTTTTTTTTATTATTTCTGTTTCAGCTCCTTAAGATAAAAAATGTAGAGGCAGCAGTGTCCTGGGGCTGAATGAAGGCTATCTCTGCCCTGAAAGCTTTGAAAGCCTAAAGCTTAATCACAAAACTGTTTTTATGGTTCACAGGCATTACGTATACATGCCTACAGGGTGGAGGTATTCAAAATGGAAATAAGTAACAAAAGCAGTTCTAGGTTTCTTATCTGATAACACCTGTAAGTACTCAGGCTTCCATTTGTATCTCAGAAATTGCTAGATAATCATGCCTTTCAGACTAAGGCGGAGATAAAAAAAAAAAAAAACGATAGTATGATGCACACGAAGTAACATGACAGGATGAAAGGAAGGCCAGGAAGACAGAAGCAGCAGCTGTAAAGTGCAGTGCACAAAGACTGGAAGGGATAGATACACAGAGAAGGGGGAAGGGGAAGCAGGGGGGGGGGGGCAAAAGTGGAATGGGGAAGGGGACAGGGGGAAGGGGAATGGGGGGAGGAGTGGGATGGGGAAGGGGACAGGAGGAGGGGGAGAGGGAGGGGGAGTGGTGCATGGTTTACTCCCATTTAGGTAAGTAAATATGGTAGAATGTCTCATCTGACATTAAATCTAATAACACAACAATTTAGATGGGACTGTGTGAACTCCCAAGCTCCTGTGATCCATACATTACTGGGCCTGAGGAGGTCACCAGTAAACTGAGGCTTGGGGACTTGATCAAAGCTACACTATGGTCACATGGCAATCTTACAGTCTGGACTTATTTCCTCCTAAAGGTCGTTTTTTCCAAATACACAATTATGACATAGCCAAGTTTTTGCAGTATCTACTAATAGCTTTAAGTCACTAAAACAATTTCTTGTGTGATGCTTATCTTATGGATAGCACCTTCACCTTTAAAAAAAAACCAAAACCACATTTAAGTAATCAGACCCTTTAGGTTATGAAAAAAGATTACCAATCACAGTCATTAATGAATTTCCATTTTCATACATGGATAAAATGAAAGAAATAATCCAAAAGCCACATGAAAGTTAGGCTTCTTGTTAGACATTTTATATCTCAGTG
Organism: Mus caroli; assembly: GCF_978045245.1. Taxonomy (NCBI): domain Eukaryota; kingdom Metazoa; phylum Chordata; class Mammalia; order Rodentia; family Muridae; genus Mus; species Mus caroli. Next base: position 83,599,501 of record NW_028227259.1, on the reverse strand, counting down.
TGCAGTAGGATTGAAATTTCAATTCTAGTTTGCGTTACATAGTGAGACACTGTCTAAAACCAAATCAATAAGTTCCATGCCATCATATATATGCTATATAAAAATAATGAAGTCTGAGGATAGAATACAAAGAGAAAATAAAGTATTTAAATTATTAATCACTTGAAATATCTTAGAAATTCATAAATAATATAGTCAGCCTATTTACATTCGTTACTTGCTTTCCAACCACTTTGGCAGCTAAGAGTCAAATGAACCACTGTCATTTTAGGTATCTTTAAAATAAGAATTCCACTTACTTCAATAAAACAATTTATACATAAATCACAGAGCAAATGAATGATCTTTATGGTTTGAACACTCTCAACTAAATTAAATGCAGCTCTAACATCTGACTTCACAGCATTTATATTTCATTTAAAATAGACATAATTCCTTCCTTTCTTTTCCTTCCTTCCTTCCTTCCTTCCTTCCTTCCTTCCTTCCTTTCTTCCTTCCTTTCTTTTTTTCTCATTCTTTTTTTTTCAGTATTATACAACTCCAGAAAATGGAATTTAACTTTTTTAACTTTCGGGTAAAAACAAACAAACAAACAAATAAACAGACCACATTAAACAATTAGCTAGGAGTACTAGTTTGAACTATAATATACAGGCATGCCAGTAAAAAGCAGGGAAGTCTATGACGGAGCCAGGAGAAGGCTGATCCATCTGAGCAGTGGCAGCCAGAGGCTTGGACTGTTCTATCTTTGGGTCTTGCATATTGTTGTTCCATATTCCCTTTGGACCCTTGCTTACTTCCTTGCCTGTATTTTATACCTATCTTCCCAATCCTCTCTTCCAGGTGCTCTCCCCAAACTCTCAACTATCCCCTTTCTTCCATTTAAGCTAAGGCATCTTGGTTTTTCAGGAACACTGAGTTAGTTGCCTTACCAGTTTCTGTGCTGTCTCTGGTGCTCAACGGATGAGAAAATCCTTTCCTTATCTAGCCTGTCTGAGCTCAGTGGGTCAAAGTTTTCAGGAAATGCTACATTTATTTTTCCTATTTGATCCTTATCACAGTAGTGTTTGACCCTGTCACATAGAACTCACTCAGTAAATATACATTCATAAGTGCGCAAAGGCTTGAGCTGTATTTGTAACGGTACACTTCCTCCAGTAAATATATTTATTCCACTAAGATAGTTTGCCTAAACCATAATTTATTTTTATTTTACCCAATGACTCCTACATCAGGTTTATTTTTCCAGAACATCATTTTTTATTAACCCTAAATAATTTGCTCAAAATGATTGTAAAATTAATTGTATCACTGCCCACCAAAAGAATGCCCTAAAATTTAATAACAGCCTTAATCTTGATAGAGGAGAGGTGAAGTCTGTCCTTAGTGCGTGACTGAGAGCATCTCAAGTCTCTGAGTTATTTCCACATTTCTAATTTCCTGCTGTTACTGTTAACCTTTAGCACCGGTTATGTTACACCAACTTCCTCCATGTCTACAAATCCCTTCAAGCCAAAAGAGACAAGCTCCTAGAAAGAGAAGGGAAACTTAGAGGAGGCTGAGCACAAACCAAGCTTTTGGAGAAAGGTCTCTTTCTCAACCATGAATCACACAGATATACATCCAGAAGGTTAAAATATAACACCTGGCTTTTAGGATTTGTACACATCTTCATCTCAAACAGAGTGTTTGATGACTGGTTGGAGCAAGTACTTTAAATGAGATTCTAAAATTCAGCAGATTTATACTGGGACATTCTCTATGCTTAGCACTGATCAAAATCAACTTGGGGAGGAATCGGGTCAATTTCATTTTAGATTCCCAAGTAACAAGCCATCACTGAAGAAAGTCCAGGCAGGAATTCAGACAGGCAAAAAACCAGAAGGGATTGCTGCTTACTGATTCCTCATGAAACCCAGGACCACTTGCTTAGAGGGGGCATTGTCTGCAGTAGGTTGGGCCCTCCCACATCAATCATCAATGAAGCAAGTGCTCCCACTGGAAACAATTCCTCAGTTGAGGTTTCCTCTTCCCAGGTGACACTTGTTTGTATAAAGCTGACACAAACTCACCAGCACACCATGAGATGAAAATGTCAGATGTGAGGCCCATCCAGCCAAATCCTAATCGTGCTGCTTTCTTCCCTTCCCCATCATGCTCCTCCACTGGTACACTTTATATCTGTGGTGTGCCTTTGTGACAACAATATCTAAAGTAGCATATTCCCTGGACTGATATTGATATATGCTTAGCCTTTTACCTGCCTTGAGAAAATCATCTACTCCCTACCTTAGACAAGATCCAACACTGTATCTAAATACTTAGGGCATGCTGGACTTCCAGTGACCAATGACTTGAGTTAAAAAAAAATATATATTAAAAAAAAAACCAAAGCAAACAGTACCCAATATACTGTTTAATATCTAATATTATCCATTACTTTGAAAATCTCATAAAGTTAAAGGATCTTTCACATCTGCTATGTTCTATATCCCTAGCATCCTGTAGAAGTCTGGAATAAGGGGCTGGTGAGATGGCTCAGTGGGTAAGAGCACCCGACTGCTCTTCCGAAGGTCCAGAGTTCAAATCCCAGCAACCACATGGTGACTCACAACCATCCGCAACGAGATCTGGCACCCTCTTCTGGAATGTCTGAAGACAGCTACAGTGTACTTACATATAATAAATAAATAAATCTTTAAAAAAAAAAAAAGAAGTCTGGAATAAATAAAGAAATGAATGATCATGCTAATTTTACTGAAAATCTCCTTTGGGGAATAGCAGAAAAATCTAGACGTATACTAAGGAAAAGAAATCACCTTCAGCAAAACATGACAAATTAAAAATTCCAACAAATAATGTTCTAGTTTTGAGCTTATACTGTGTACACTAGCTCATTTCATACTTGTTATACCTATGAAAATAAATATATTTTACACCTATCTTAATAGATGAGGAAATTAAGCCATCAGTTGTCATTTTTCACAGCGTAAAATTTGAAACTGTGCTTTTCCAATTTCTAAAGCTCTGTTCTCTTCCATATTCATTCAGAGAGACATTTTAATCACTGTATTTTATATTTTACTGGATGCATATGTTCACTTTCAAAAATGATCACTCAACTTCTCTAGAGCTTAAATACAATTTAATACTGAAAATTTACAATTTAGCATTTTATGTAAATAAATTCAGTCATGTGAAGAAAAAAAAAGACTAGTATTAAGTGTTCAGTATTCAGTGTATATACTTTTGTTCTCTAAAAGAATTGTTAAAATTGGAAGACTACTCCTATAGGCCGGAAGTCTTGTATATTAAATGTATTTACTACTTAAAAATAATGTAAGGAAAGCTGACATAAGAAGCAATACCAAATGCTAAAGTGATTTATTGATTAAAAAAAAAACCCTTAAAGTAGGTAAGAGAAACATTGGAACATCATATTTCTAATAGCCAAGGCTGGCCATGAACTAACACCTGGCTCTGCTTCTTCTACATTGGGACTTCTGGGATGACATGTGTGACTCACAACATTCAGTTACTAGTACAACAAAGAAATAGCAAGACTGTGAGAGACACTTATTAGAATCCATAATATTTTTACATAATACCTTCATTATGTCACATTTAATGCAAACTATTCCAAAAGGATATATAATCCATTTTTCTTTTTCAACTATCCAAGTTCCATATGTAATATTATACATTCGCTCTTCAAGGAGGATGTAGTGGAAAATTGCTTTAAAATCTTTTCAATAAATGGGGTGGTGCTTGTTTATTTTTTGAATATGTAACCTGAAAGCAAGGATAGTCTAATTTGTGTGTGTGTGTGTGTGTGTGTGTGTGTGTGTGTGTGTTTGCAGTCCTGCACATAGGCATGCTAAGAATAGAATCCAAGTCCTTATACATTTGAGGCAAGTCTCTATCCCCAAGAAATGTCCCAACTCAACCACCAAGGGAATTCTACTCAAATGAGCCTTCAACACTTTCCGTCACATTCTAGACATTTTAAAGGAAGGTGTCACTAGCCAATGTGCCATCTAAAGAAGGGACAGACAGAAGCTCCTATAATCACTGGAACACAGCACCATGATGCTAATATTGTGCCTTAATCAGAGAAATGCAAGTAGAAAGACTTCTTCAGTGCAGGCAAGCTGCACACTGGCCATGTTGGGACAGTGTCTTCAGCTATGAATAGCTCAATATTTAAAGATATCTAACATACAAAAATACAGCAGTTTTCAACGTCACTTAAATTTATCTTGCCACAGAAACTTCAATAACTGCTTCCATTTTTGTTTGATTTGTATAAGTCCACAGAGAACAGTCATGCAGTTATAGAATCATTTATTTATCAACCGTTGTAATCTGTCTCCTAAATATGTTCTGCTGCAGAACACACAGAAGCAAGGTAAAACAAGTTCTGCTGTCTCCTGGAACTAACACTGAAATGCATGTGTTCACAACAGGTATTTAAAATAATACTATTAGTCTCTCTCTGTCTCTCTTTGTGTCTCTCTGACTCTCTCTGTCTCTCTTTCTCTCTCTCTCTCTTCCCCCCTCTCTCTACACACACACACACAAACACACACACACATACACAAGCACACCCACATACACTCAAACTTACTCACACACATTCACACTCATTCTCACATACTCACACACAATTCATGTAAGGTCACACATTCTCACACACCACACACTCATACTCACACACTCAGAAGTAACAAAAGCAAATTTAGGAAGTCTTGGTATCAGTGCATAAATTAAAGAAATGTGCACATAACCACTGAAGAACCCATCAAATTTTCTTTCTACATTTCTACTAAAAGATCTCCAACCACACCCATGTCTAACAATACTCATGTTAATGTTAACTAAATGCAAACCATAATGCTTTATTTTTCTACCTCTCTGAACTCTCTGTTCCTTAATATATAAATATCAATTACTCGAAATATGCTTATTGGTCATTTACTTTGATTTTTCGTACTTGAGTTTTCAAAGATGCATCAAATGATCAATTTGGTGTTCCACTGACAGTTTGGAAAAACTTGAGTTTCACAAAATAACAGCTTCCAAGAACTGAGGAGATAAGAGGCCTATTCAGAAAGGTCCCAGTAGTTAAAAGATATAATCAACAGTCCTACTCAACTATTAAAATATATGGGAAATCCCCTTCTTTATTAAGGAGGGACTCTCCCTGAATTTTACATCCTGGTAAATATGTAACTCAGTAACTGCTGAAAATTACAAAAAAGGTAAAAATCATTATGTTTCCTAGTAAAGAATTAATAATTGCTAAGGACAAGTAAGACAAAGAAATTCTAAAGAAAGAACACTCAGAGAACCTCTGACACAGGGTACATTCACACACAGGAAAAGTCAGGGACAATGATGTGCTCTCTGACGTCATGCAGGGAATCTCAGCAGCAGAACTGGAGAATCAACCAAAAATTTCTAAGTTAACATATCCATGTGACATGATTTACCCCAGCCAAAATAAAAGAGGCAGCTAATATGAATGTTAGTGTGTTAGTATACAAATAAATACATCTACACTCGTATAAAAAATAATGCTTTAAAAATTACTGTCACTTAAAGAAGATGGAGGAAAATTGATAAGTGTGTGTATGCTCTAATCTCAGTCCCATTGATATATACAGTGAAGACAAAAGTAGGCAACTGATATAAAATTGCAAGCTCAAAGCAACTCTGTGAGTTTAGTGAATAAGGAGTGTGCTGGCCCATTCATGTCAACTTGACACAAGCTAGAGTCATCTGAGAGGAAAGCCAATTGTGAATATACCTCAAAGCATGGGCTACAGGCAAGGGCAGTTTCCTAACTTAGTTGATGTGGGAAGGCCCAGTCCATTTTGGGTTGGACCATTCCTGGACTCATGGTCCAGTGTTTTTTAAGAAAGCAGGCTGAAAAGCCATGAGGAACAAGTCAGTAAGCAACATTCCTCCATGGGCGCTGCATCAGCTCCTGCCTTTTAATTCTTGCCAATGCATGAGTTACAGTCCTGAATTCATCCAATGAGGAACAATGATGTGGAAGGAAGTGCAAGGCTTTTCCTCCAAAATTTATTTTAGTCATGATGTTTCATCACAGTAACTATAACCCTAACCAAGACAAGTAATATTAACATATTAAGTGATTTCCACCTTAATATTTTGTTACCAATGCTCAAAGTTGAGAATGTTCTGTAGTCACAAAATATAATTTAAATATGATTATCAAAACACGCAATAAATACCGTGAGGATGAATAGACGAGATTCGAAATTCAGAATTACTGAGACTCAATGAGACACACCTTAAAAGCATCAAGTAAGCCCAAGAGACAATAATGCACACTTCTCTGCACACTAACATCCTTAAAGAAGAGCAAGGAGTGCCCTCTGCTACTCACCCTGTAACCTTTCAGAGAATGACATCCACTTATAATAAAGTGGGCTAACACCTCATTTATAAACCTGGCGCCTTCATCTCCCATTACATTTAGTGTTGCTCTGTCTCAACAGCCCCTAAATGCAAGGACGAAAACACACGTAAGGAGACACATAGGCACACTATACCTCTCTCATTGCCAGCTCCTATTCAAGAAAGGTCTCATTGAATAAATGTCTGCTCAGAGGCTCTGAGCAAATTTCATTTCTCAATACTACTGTCTGCAGCCCAGCAGGCTGTTTCACCAAGATAAGATCACACATTTAATCAAATGCACCAAAAAAGGAAATGCTTGCAAAGTTTCCTTAATACCATCAAGTCACCAAACACTTTGTTGATAGCATAGTGATTTCTAATGGTCTTTCTTCTTTAGGGACCTATAGCAATAAGGCAAGTTGCTATTCAAGGGAGTTCTTCTAATTAAACTTCTATTAACCTTTAAGATTGCTCCACAATTGTCTCCATGTGTTACTAGTTACACTGTTGATACTAAAAAATACAAATAAAAATAGCATAGCATTCTAATTTAAATAAAGAAAACAGCAAAATAAAACACAACCTATCCATGGTGGCATATGCCTAGAATAGGGATACTGAGGCCAGAGAACGAAGAGTTCAAGGCCAACCTGAACTATGAAGTTAAAAAGAAAAGCACTAAAATCTAGGTGGATTGCTCCATCTCCAAAGTGTTTGCCACAGGTGGCTATGAGCCTGTAATGTCACCACTGAGGAGAGAGAGACCAGGGGATATTAAAGATTCACCAGCCAGCTAGTCTAGCCATATTAGCATGCTCTGGGTTCACAATGAGACAGTATCTCAGGATCACAAAAACAAGATGGGGGCTAGAGAGAAGACTCAGCAGTTAAGCAAGCTTATTGCTCTCCTAGGATCAGGATTTGGTTCCCAGAACCCACGAGGTGGTCCACAATCAATTATAACTTCATTTCTAGGGAGTTTAATGTTTTCATATGTCCTCTACTCATGGCTCCTCCACACAGCTAGTACACAAAAACTCACATATCATCACACATTACATTCACACACAGATAGGCCCACCCATCTACACATATTCATAAACATACAGGAACATCATCAATAAACCTACACTCATCTAAGCAACACGTTAGAGTACCACCTTACCTCAGGCTCTGATGATAACATAATGGAAATAGATTAGATATCTGCCATTTCAAAACCTTAGTATTAGATATACTTAAGTAAAATTTCTTTTGGGCCATTGCATGAAGATGAAGTTATTTAGCTTCAATGATTTGAAACATCCCATATTTGCTATACATTTGAAGAGTCTGTCTCTAAACAGAAGGTTTCCTCGAATAAACATGTACTTCCATCTGAAGCCTGCCATGAATGTACTAGCCAATGTAACTGCTCAAACAGATGGACAGATACATTCCCATAAAGGCATACTGGTCCTTCTTTTGTTTGTTTGCATTTATTTTGTGCTTTGTTTATTCGCCAAGCATAATTTTGTTGGTGCAATTTCTGTTAGGATAGCTGTTTCTCCCATGCCATCTCGAGTCAGGCATCACTATCTGTTCCTTTCTGTAAAGATATTCTGACTTGCCTCGTAGAACTCAAACATGAGTTAATTCTATCCCGAGTACGTACTGCCTGATGAGACATCTGGGAAGCTCTGTTCACATGGGTGTACTCCGTGCCTCTATAATCTCCTTAAAGCCTGTAAGAACACCACTGTTCTCTGCAATGTTAACAATATACAAGAGGAAGCCAGCATTCTGAACAAACCTGAGTTCAGTTTGCCCTTTGGACTCCATAGCAATTCTACCACTGAATGAAAAAACAAGACCACAATTCTTCTGTAAGGGACATTTTTCAGTGTTTAATGGGTTTTCACATAGTGCAGAACCTGGATGACCTGTGATACAGTTTCAGCAACAGCAGGTGTTTCTGAACAAAAGATGGAAATTTCTAACCCATGATTTGCATGATCTTATTGGCTTCTCCGGGTACAGCATGGATATACAAGGTGACTCTGACTACTTACAGACAATTCATGGTTTTCCTAGCCAGTTTCCCAATGCTGGTTTGTTGTTAGCTAACAGCTGGTCCCTATAGTGAACATTTAGATGATATGAACTGCTTTTCTTTATTCTGTGGGAAATCACATGGTCTCAATTGAGCCATCCCTCTGAGTTCATTATCTTTCCATCCATAGAGGAAATGGAACATCCTTACTCACTCTGCTTTGCTGGCTCACAGGTGTGGACAGACCTGCTCTGCCTTTTGAATATTTGCTTGTTGTTTGTTTAACATCTGCATGCATATAGTGAGGAATCCTGAAACGATATCCAAGTATAAACAGGAAATTCACACATGCTTCTGAGGCACCCTAGCCACATTGTCTGAATGTGTATTTTTCATACATGGCCTTGCATTTGATGTCAGATGATGAACTTCTACCATTGTTTCTTTTGTGGCAGTTTAGTAAGTTTTGAGTTTTAAAAAGAGAGAGTGGTTCAGACATGGGGATTTTTATTTAAAGATACTCAAGCTACAGAAAACATCTATAAAAGCTAAGTATCTAATTTTACCTGTGGCAGAAATCAAAGCTTCTAGGCATCACAGTAGAGGGCCTGTGGAGATACAGTTAGGGGCTTACAAATGACTTCCGGCCTAGGGCCAGAGAATATTCTAAAATGTACTGATTGTGGTAAACCTCCTTCCTTTCCCCAAAAGTTGTATCTCAAATCACAGTAACCTCCCAATAAATTACTCATTTCAACCTAAAGCTAACTTGAAGTTTCTTTGCAACTAAAAGAAAAAAAAGTAATAAATGTAGTATTTCATGAACTTTGGAAGTTGAATATAACTAAACATGACGATTGAGATATTATTATAAAAATTTCATTGTTTCAGAATGACTGATAAATACTTCATTGCCATGGAGAAAGTTGTTGAATTTGATAATGATATTTAGCTGAAACTTTTTTTCTAAACTATGACTAAAGACTATGTATTGTTCTTAAGGGAAATATATGCTTCAGTTCTCTCCCATAGACAACTATATTTAATAGAATGAAAAGTCCCTAGAAAATGTCTATTGAAGTTTAAAGCCACTATAAAGAGGAAAAGCAATGAATATGCACAGGCCTTGTGTTAACCAAAACTATTTCTCAATAGGTTCTTTGTCCATTCCTTGAAGTCATGATCAGTATTCCGAGTCAAGGTTCAAACAACACCCATTAGCCTCTGACAAATCAAGAACACTTAAAATTTGAAGGTAAGAAAATGCTTATGTGAATTAGCTGAGACCTCCCTTGCCTGCCAGAAATCAAATCTCATGCAGAAAGATGACCATCAGTGAGGCCCATTTCCTCTCAAGCAAAAGTCTTTATTTGGAAGGGCTTTGAGGAAAGGAAGGGAGAATGAAACCAAACCAAAACAAAACAGGAGACTGTTGAAAACCCTCTCACAGGGTCAGCTGTCAATGGAATGCATTTTAGTATTCAAGTTACCCACCCGAGCATAACATCAAAAACTGGGCTGAGTCTCACTCCCATTCTTATAGGCTCAGGCTACTGTGAGCCACTGGGGGCTGCCTTGAATAGTAACACACTCTGCCTCTGCGGGATGCATAAACAGCAACACAGGCTGATCAAACAGAAGGGGCTGTGGAGGGGGGTGTTTTGTTTTGTTTTGTTTTTTAACTTGGCTTTTATTTTCTTGAGTCATACTTTCAAGCACTTAAGTGTGCTGCATCTTAGCAAGTCAGCTGTTTAACATCCCAGCCTTTGATGTTGCTGTTGTTATTTTTCTCAAATTCTACCTTATAGATTCCTCTTCTTTACATACAAACTAGACAAGTAGAAGAAAGAGTCACAGGTAAGAGAGAAAGGAAGAAAGGGAGGGAGAGAGGGAGGGAGGGAGGGAAGGAGGGAGGGAGGGAGGGAGGGAGGGAGGGAGGGAGGGAGGGAGGGAGGAAGGAAGGAAGGAAGGAAGGAAGGAAGGAAGGAAGGAAGGAAGGAAGGAAGGAAGGAAGGAAGGAGAGAAAGAAGGAAGGATGGGGAGAAAGAGAAAGGGAGAGGGAGAGAGACTGACTCATATTGGCAACTGTCACTGGAATACAGATGTTCATTCTCAATTCTAAACTTATTTATAAGCCTTTCAATACTTCTAGTCTTTAAGGCAATTTTTGGGTTCTGAATTGTAAGGTTTCCTTTGCATAATTCATGTACAGCAATCTTTTGAGTACTTGTATTTTGGGGTTATAAATCTTTCAAAGGCATGGAAATCTGTAAATTTTGGAAGTGGATGATGACTTGATTTGGTTACAACACTGAAGCACTTAATGCTTAAAGAGCTGTTGACACCCTAGGAAAAGAAGCTCTGCTGTTTAACATGAAATGTCTTAAGTTAAATGGTTATTTTCATGATTTAAAATCAGTCTTCAGCCAGAGTCAAAAAGACTTTATTTTTCCCTGACAGGATTATTTTTGGTGAGGAATTAATAGGAGAACTTAGCATTTTCAGTTGAATACGAGGCACTCAGCAACAGATATTTAAATGGTTAACAAAGACGAGATGGGAGAAAGAAAAAGAAGAAAGACAAACTCTAGGTCCCAAACATTTCTTAACTGCTTAATAAAATGCTATTGATTTTCATAGCTCATCAAGAACTCTTCAATTAAGTAAATGATATTTGATTTAGCTAAGTTTTCTGAATGATTGTACTCAAGGACATTTCTCATAACACTGTGACTGTAATATCAGGTACCATGACTCAAACGCTCCCTTAAGCAGAGAGTGGATACTTTTCTATTGACTTCTTATTTTTCTTGCCCAACGAGCAGTGTGGATTTACTACGCTTTTTTTTCCCCTGAGGCAGACACGGTGGAGGCAGACCTGTGGATGATGGAGAGCATCATCAGATGTCTCCATTCCAAAGGCCAAATCTGAACAGCTCATACAAAAACAGTTTTTAGCTCTGCCTATCTAGCAGTATGAGTTCGTTTCTATGAAACTGTGAAAACCTCAACCCAAGTGTTGAGGATATTCCCAGTGATAGGCCTGATTCCAAACTTACAGAGATCCATGGAAAACACGCAGAAAATATGTAAGTCTGTACATATACCCTTAACGTTTTAAAATTCGTCCAAAAACTTTGATTCACAAGGACTAGAGTTCTGCTAAACTTTAGCACCTAGTTAAGCTAATTTGTATGCAAAGCTTCTTTCACCATTAGTTTGGCATTTCAGCCACTCATATACAGACTGAACCACAGGATATAATTACCCCACGGATTCTTTTCACTGAAATGGCCTGTTGTGGTGCTTAGGTAGTGATTAACAGATTAAGTGTGTAGTGACTCTTCTTGATATCACTTCAGAAAAAGTGATTTCCTCCCTAATAATTCCCAATATGCATAAATATTCAATTAGGGTCTTTGAAAATCGTTTTAATTGAGTGTTCACACCACCCAACTTCAACCTTAGCTCAAATTGACAAAAGTCTTCTATTTTCCTTTTAAAAAAAATTGCCCTCAACTCTCCATGAGTTGAAAGCTACAAGAATAAAATAAGGATCATCTTTTTCATGAAAGTTTAACATGTAGTAGAGATTTTAATGCATACTCTGAAGTAGTGAAACATGACTGCATATCTGAATCACACAGGGAATTGATTAAGTCCTAGGTCTCTTGGGAGGTCCAATAGTAATGATGATGATAATGATGGTGATGATAGCAATCAAGACAGCAGTCTTTGACTATTTATTATTATTGGGTTCCAGAAACTGTTTTCTAGTCTTTCCGTATATTTATTTGCCTGTTATGTTTTCACAACAGTCTCTGAATTTGATCCAACTCCCAACCCCATCAGAAAGAAGTAGGAAACTGAGATACAGCGCAATCAAATAGAATCTCAAAACCTAGGCAGTCATGTGGTTATCTTTTACCTCTATACCATTCTGTCTTTCTAGATGAAAGATCTATACCTCATAAATAGATTTAATTTTTTTCTCTTGGCTCCTCTGCATCCAACCAAATGCCAGTTAGCAGGTCTTACTGGAGATCTGTGTGAGGACCAAAACATTAAACATCAAGTTCTCTGCAGAACTTGATGAAGAAAACAATAATTAAAATGCCAAGTGTCTCCAGCCTGCTTCTGATTTTGAAGCTTGAACTATACTTGATCACACTTCAAGATGTTCCCTGGGATGGTCACATGAGTGACATTTATATTTGAAGGAGGCAGATCCAGAGAAAGTTTGAGAGGTCATTGGATTTCCTTATACTCTTTTCTTTGTATTCTTTAAGAGGAATGGCATAAAGTGTTTTTTTGTGTCTACTATCTGAGATCATCCTAATCTGTGAGATCTCCCTAATATAATGTTTATGCATTAGTAAGCCGGAAGTTTCATAAAAGGCAGAAAACCACATGTGCATGTGTCACACACCAACAGAACAGAGGACATCATGATCCACCATGATTTTCTTCTGGAAATCTCAAGTGTACGGGTTTGAAAAGAGAAGAAAGGCAAACAACATGGAAGGGTGATTATTAAGTTTGTTTTTTCACGTGGCAGATCTGTGAAGGGGTCTCACAGCCCTTGAGTTCCCAGAAACACACATAGTGAGTACTGGTTTAAGAACATTCTCAGCTCTATACAACAACTGACCTGCAAATCTCACAAGACAGGTGCTGTCAGCCACATGATTTATCTCTCCATCACAAACACAGTTTTCAATATGAAATGCATTGCCATTACCGCAATTCCACTTAAACATTTGAATAACATTGGCCAGAATTTTAACGTCATTGGTCCTTGCTTACTCTTAAGAAGATGTTCATTAACATTAGCATTAAATTTCTTTTTAAAATGTCAATAGGACACATCAAGACATGAATCATTTCTTTATCTATTAATATTTATACGCTCTGGGGGATGGGAATGTAGCCCAGTGGTAGGGTACTTGCCTGGCTGGCACAGTCAAAGCACTAGGCTCAACTTCTACCACAGGGGGGAAAAAAAGAAAGAAAATGCCTAAAGTACTGTGCCACGATGAAATATAGACAGAACTTCACCCCCCCCCATAAATGAAGTTCAGTTACTTCAGAGTAAGACAGTATATGATATGTTTTTACATTTTGTGTTTATCAATAGATGAGTACCTTTCACAATTCTAAACAAAACGTTACACTTAGGTTACTTATGAAGTAAAATTAAATTTATTAATTCCCAAGTCAGGAGAATTATTAAGCACATTCTGAGGTGGAAGGGGGGCTGCAGAGCATAAGAAATCACTAGTTTTATCTAGAAACAAGTTCACACCAGTTTCTCAAATGTATATGAACATCAGCATCAAGTTCACAATGAATGCAATGCTGGAGTTTACTCTGTAAGAATGAAAAATCTCCACAACTACGTGCATGCACTCATGTAAATGTGAACATGTGTATGCCTGAGATAACAAACAAATAAACAAAAAAAAAATACCAGAATGCCTCTATGTTTGATTACTTTTTGTCTCATTATAAACCCAGGCATTCTTTAAGTAAATGAACTTGCACACAATAAAAAGACAGGAATGAAGTGCAACAAAAATTGAAGCCTATTCCAGGCCTAACAGGCAAACCAAGGGTAAGTTACAATGCATCTTCAGCCTATCCTAAGTGAGCAAGTGGGTATTTTGAATGTGATGCCAATGTAAGGAATCAAAGGCAAAAGAGTCATTTGTGAGCCATAGGAAAATCTGAGCTGCCTCTCCTCTCTGCCGCTCTTAGCAACGACCACTCAGTCCATCTCAGTTTTTCTCAAACTCTGTGCATGATCCTAAATACCAAAATCCCACTTAGGTTTCTTTGCTGATTCCTGAAGCAGAATGCTCTCCTTTGGACAGGAACTGTCCTTTGCATTTGGCAGCCCTTTTGAAGAGTTCCAACCAAACTGTAAAGTGGCCGGTATCAAAACTGTAAAAGAACTCACTTTTGCATTATAATTTGACTAGAGTTTAGTCTCGGTGATCCTCGAATCATTTTTAATCTACTACTTAGGATTTCTAAGCTATCGCTCTTATGAATCAAGTCCATAAAAATGTTGCCTGTTGCTGAATACTAGAATCAATGCCAGACCCAGCAGCTGGAGCCAGTAAGTCCCACACTGGCCACAATTCCTTCAAGGGGTGTGGGAGGCGGGCTCTGAAAACTGCAAGGAGAATATTATTAAGGAAATGATTTCAGAATGACCTTTCATTCATATTTTTAAGCAGGGCCCTCTGTGTGAAGCGTAATCTTCGTACTAAGCTACCGAAACTGAGACATCAAAAGCATTTTCCAAGCTGATAAATCACAGGCTGGCTTATCACTCCTCTGACCAGGGATGCCTGATGCAGCCCAGCATCTCCATTTCAAGAAATTCAATCGTTCACTTAAACCTTGGTACTCATCCTGCCTCTTCCCTGGGTAAGGAGAAGGAGCCCAGTCTGCCGAACACTCCAAAGGAACAGATTACTGATTATTTAGTGAGAGACAAGTACCAAGGAATGGCATGCAAATGCTCTTGACATATTCACCTTTGGTTAAAGACAGCGCAACCGGTTGACAGAGGCAGGCCTAATGACATCAGGACCTGTGGAATGTATGACTGCTAGGAAACGAAACACACGCAGCTAGGAAACAGAACAGATCTGATGGGATATTCTAGGAGAAAGACTGTACATCACTGCCTTGAGAGCTGCCAAAAGTGGTGAGGAAGTAGTCTACAATCCTCAGACATGGTTTCACATAAAGAAACTTTCACACAACAGCCCCCCACCCCAAGAAAGTCTCAGAAGGAAAAAAAAAACATAGGAATCAAGATTCTGGGGGGGGGGGTCATAAATCTAAGTGGTTTTATAATGGTCATGGTCACATATACTGTCTTCTATAAATATCTTTATCTCCTATAAATGTCTCAGAAAATATAATTTAATCAAAATTAGGCATGAGTGAATAATTCATTGTACTGTACTTGTCCTTTGTGGTCAGAACCTTTAAAACTTATTCTTAAATTAAGGTGTTTTTTTTTTTTTTAAGTAAACTAGAACCTAGCCATTTTGCACAGACATCAAAGTAGTCAGAAGTAATAGACAACTCAGTAGTGCAATGTATTTTACTTATTGCATTTCAAAAAAAAAAGAGTTAATCTTTCAAGCATGAGTTTATTAAGAAGTGTTTATCTCTGTACATCTGTTACCCGTCCCTTCACTACTTAAAGGGAGAAAAACACAAAGCAAAAACAGAACAGAACAGAACTGGAAGCTAACAGGAAATTCAGCATAAACATCCTCCTGTTTCCTACACAAATGATCTGGTATCCTCTTTTGCGTGAGGCTGGAAAACGACGGGCAATTCTACGTGTAATGTGCATACAGGTAAATTGGGCGCGAGAACTGCTGATCACTTGGTACATTATAGACTGAAAAATGAATTAGGGAGCTGCCTGACCTCTGTTATCGCATAGACAAATGCAGCTGATTGTCCAAATGCATAAAAAAAAAAATCACTATAGTGGTTCCTTGCAGAACCACACCATTCTCTAACTAGCGAAGACAGACCATATGACTCTAAAATTAGCAGACCTCCTATTTACTTCGGAGCAAAACACAGAAGGCATTTTTTTTCCCTTCCTGCCAGAGTCTATGTGTCTCCTCATTTCCCCGGCAGCTGGCTGCAAGGATGTAAAATCAGAGGTGCAAGCAGCCTTACACTTCCTAATGAGTAAACCACCCAGGAAAGTAAACACAACAGCCACCAGCAGGTTCGGCTCTGAGGGAGACAGTTGCAAAGATGCTTACACTGTTGTTTACAATGTTCTCTAACTACTGCAGGCAGGGGCCATGGGAGCCTCAGGGAGGAGACACTCGGGAGGTGGCTCCCAAGCCTCCGGTTCTCCCAACTGCTCTCTCACTGGCTATCGATAAAAGCAACACACGTTTCTATTCGGGCGAGGAATGTGGCCAGATCATTCCGGAGACCAAGGATTCTGTGGAGGCTACACTTGATTACCGCAAATCTGCGAGAGGAGACTGTTCTAGCAGGTCTAATCAAGGCAAATCTGGGATACGGTGGAGCGCTGCACCAGCAACTCCAAACATTGCACGCATCTCTAGGGGAGAGGGAACCTGCCGCCAGGCTTCCTCGCAACCCCACCGGGGGCCCTCTGGGCCTTCTCAAACCAGCTTTTCCAGCTAAGCAGATCCCAAGCGATTTCTATGAACAAGCTTGACCGAAGTAGCTTCAGCTCTCCTATCCCTGCACAGGTCTGCCCGCCACCCTAAGCGCGCAGGATCCTAGACACACAGATACCACGCACGCCGACCACTGGTCAGCTACCCTTCCAAACACAGGGCTGCAGTGCTGGATATCCCGCATGCCCAGCAGTCTCCTCTGGGCTAGAACCAGAGGCTGTGGAGTGCTGGTCCTCGCACTCCACTTGAGCCCAGAGACTGCCCATCTCCCAAGAGAAGCACCCAGGTGCCAGCTCGCCTACCTGTAACCCGCCACCAGGGCCACCACTGCTCTGCCCACCGCACCCTGGCGCCGCGGACGCCCGACCCATTGAACATCCTCTCTACACTGGGTGCTCACTCCTGGCACAGCTCAACCCCGTGACACTCACGAAAGTGACCAGCTTTCTCCAGCTAAATCGCTCAACAAAGCCTAGGCACTCAGGTCGAAATCAAACTGCCCGGCTGGGAGACACTCAGGAGAGATGTTTGGAAGCAACCCGATTCCACTTCTCAGGGGCGCGACCTGGGCAATCTCAGCCACCTTGGATGCTCCAAGGCAAGCGTCTAGGTAGGATCAACCAGGCTCACCACCACACATTCGCCATCACCCCCGAACTGTGCTCCTCACCCGGTCCCTGTTCGTCCTCCAACCCGTTCCCACGTCCAGTGTTGCTCCAGCCTAGCGGAGAAAAGGCGCCCCCTTGGCTGCTTTCTGCCCCTACTAAAGGACGGCATTGGGGTGACAGGGCAGGGAAAATGCGCGGGGTGGGATTCGTTCTTGTCACCCGGCGTGTGCGACTGACAGTGCGCTGGTTCTCTTCTCCTCTATATCTCCCTCTGGCACCTGATCGCCCAGTAGCTGATAAAATCTCGAACCCATGCCAAACCCCAGCGCCCACCAGCCAGGAGGCTCCCTTCCCGCCCCGCATCACGATCAGATGAGTGTGCGCATGAGGGCGAGTGTGCGAAGGCGAATGTGTGAGTGGAAGGGTGAATGTACGTGAACCCCGCACCCCCTCGGTTGCCAGCCCATCGGATGCCGCCGCCTGCGCCCGACCAGGGCGACCACAATTATGAAGAGTGCAAAGAATAAATTACCTTTCGTAACCGCCGGTCCCTGAGATGGTCCCATCAGTTGCTCAACAACCTGCAACCCGGTGCAGTTTTCCACAATCCATCCATTGAGCCCCGGGGCACACACACACAAAAAGAAAAAAAAAAAAAGAAGAAGAAAAAAAAAGAAGAAGAAAGAAAGAAAAAGAAAACAGAAAAAAGATGGACCTGTCCCACTGTAGACACCCCAGTCACACCAAGCAACGACTGATCAAACCGCAGAGACCACAGGAGGGTGGAGACCCCAGTCAAAGAAACAACAAAAAGTGTCTCTTTTCCTTTCTTCTTCTACACAGCCATGGAGAAAGGGGAAGCCGGGAAAGCCAATGCTAGTCTTCCTTTACGTTTCCTCGCTTCACACGCCCCAGGGGGGCAAAAGCGGAGCAAAGAGAAGGAGGGTTCAAATGTCTCTCTCAGGGCACAGTTGCACAACTTCGGAGTCAGGCTGTGTCTCTCGCTGCAGCCGGTGGACCCAAGCGGGAGCTATTAACATGCGGCAGTCATAGCCAGAGCTGCTTTCCCTCCTCCTGCAGCCGCCGCCGCCGCCGCCGCCGCAAGAAAAGCCGCTGCTGAGGAGACCAAAAATCTTCCACCATCCCCCCCCCCGCAGCCGATCTTTATATCCAGTTCTCCCACCCCACCCCCCTTCTCTTTCTTTTTCTTCTTCTTCCTCGTCCTCCCCTTTCCGCCTCCGAGCGGGAGGGAGGGGATAGGTAGGGGCAGCGGCGAGGACCAGTAGTGGCTTCTCCGCCCAGTCCTCCTCGCCGTCCTCCTCCTGCTGCCCCCGAGGTGCTCCGGCAGCAGAGGGTCCGCTCTGCCGCCCGCAACCCGCTCCGAGAGCCCAGGCGCGAGCCGCGCAAACTCCTTGCCTGGTGCACGGCGTGGACGCGCGGGCAGAGCGGGCGCCGGGTCGCCGAGGGTTGCGTGCCTGCCGCGGGGGGCGAGCCCCGAGCTCCGGTGGTCGCCTATCAGCTCGCCGGCCCGGCCGGGTAGCTTCGGGCATGCGGGAGCTTCATCGCCCAGCCCGGGCTCTGAGCCGACGCCGTCACCGCCAACCTCCTCCTCGGCCGCCGGCTTCGGTCCTCTTTTTTAAATTTTATTTTATTTTATTTTTTTCTCTTCTGGACTCCCCCACCGGAGCCAGTGAGGCTCGGGGCGCCCTCCAGACACGCACACGCTCTTCCCCTCGCGCGCACACACAGGGGCGAGCTCCTGCCCCAGCACACGGTGCAGCCCGCGCGCGCACACCCGGAGGAAGAAGACTGAGGCCAACGAAAAAAATAAATAAATAAAAGAGAGAGCGAGAAGAAAGAAAGGGGAGGGGGGCGAGTCACAGGCGGTGGCGGCAGCAGCAGCAGCAGCAGCAGCTGCGGGAGCGGAGGCAGCGCGCAGTCCGCGAGATGCCAGCAGCGGCGGCGGCGGCGGCGGCGGCAGCAGCAGCGGTGGCGGCGTCGCCCTCCCGGCCCGGCCGTGCCATCTGCATCCCAGCTCCTGGGAACTGGAGCGAGCGCTGCGGGCCGAGCGGGCGGAGGGGGCGGTCGCGCCCGCAGACAGGCAGCGTGAGCGCAGCGGCCAACGCAGCCGAGGCCGGAGTGAGCCTCTGGCGGGGTGACGGGCGAGAGAGCTCCCAGGACCGGGGAGGGGGGCTCCAGGCCGGGAAAGGGGCGGCCGGCAAAACCCGGATCTGGAGTCCGCGAGGGCTCCGCGGGCGCGGGCTCCACCTAGCCGCTCCGCAGAATCTTGGAGGTGGGAACCGTGGAGCGGCTAAGGGAGGCTTCCCTTGCAGGGTTTGTCAGACAAAGGGTATCTCTCTCCAGGATAGGAGCATCTCTCTCTCTCTCTCTCTCTCTCTCTCTCTCTCTCTCTCTCTCTCTCTCTCTCTCTCTCTCTCTCTCTCTCTCTCTCTCTCTCTCTCTCTCTTCTCCGCTCTTCCTTTCCACTCATCTCCACCACCCCCTCTCTCTCCACTCAATCTCCTCACTCTCCCTGCCTCCCTCCCGTTCTCCTCCCCCACTCTTCTGTAGGTGAATGAGGTACCAGGCTGGGAGTTCTGCCAGTGTCTTTTTTTTTTTTTTTCAGGTGCAGATTACTCCACGTGTTCTTTATTCGGGTGCTGACTTCTAAAGCATTGCCTGCTTTGGGTCCATTTTATGTTTCTTGAAACTTACCTCAATGTACAAGTTCATTGCAAAATTGAAAGCACACCTTTCTACGAAAAAATAGGACCTAGAGACTCAATGATTTTGATTTCACAACAATAAAAATTACCATGAAGGATATAGAAAACGGTCTTGGTTCTATCTCCATGCCTTCTGCTGTGATAAAGTTTGCTCACGTGACCTTCGTTAATTAATTGTACCTCTTTGGGATGCTTTTGTAAATGAAATTGTTAAAAAATGTCTCCCTTCCTTCCTTCCTTCCTTCCTTCCTTCCTTCC
This sequence comes from Mus caroli, assembly GCF_978045245.1. Taxonomy (NCBI): domain Eukaryota; kingdom Metazoa; phylum Chordata; class Mammalia; order Rodentia; family Muridae; genus Mus; species Mus caroli. Next base: position 83,579,247 of record NW_028227259.1, on the reverse strand, counting down.
TTCCTTCCTTCCTTCTTTCTTCCTTCCTTCTTTCCTCCCCCCCCCTTTCTCTCCTATAACATTTTATCGCTTCAAGGACTGTGGACCTAGTTTCTATATAAGCATAGTCTAGTGACTAAGATTTATTGTATGAACCCAACAGGTACATCACGTTCCTATTCAGGTCTCCCAAGTTGAATGAGGCTGTATAGTGAGGCGGTATAGTGTCATAATGATCTCATGGCCTGTGGGAATTTGCAAGGTGTTAACTACAACCCCAGCAGATCTGTAAACCTAACCATCATCATAATTATCTGATCATCCCTGACACAAGCATGAATTTCGTTCATTCTTCAAAGCTCAACTCACATGCCGGATTTTCTAAAGAACCCTTTTCCTAACTATCCCAAGGTGAGAAAAAACCTTTGTAACATATGATATATGTTACACACACCATAGCCATTGTCTTCTCTGCTACCATTTGGATCCAAAGTATCCACCAAAAGTCTTTATGTTAAAGGCTGGTCCCCAGCTCCTGATGATTTTGTGGGGTAGTAGACTTTTTAAGGGGTTGGCTTGCTCTAAGGATGTTAGAACCTTGAAGATGGAACCTTCTACCTGCCCACCAGGTACTCTGAATGCTATTTCCCAGTCACTGAGGTGAACAGCTTTGTTTTGTATACAATCAGAGGTATTGTTTTGTATCATAAATATCAAAACGACAAAGACAATTAGACTGAGGCCTCCAAAACTGTAAGCCAAAATGAACGTTCCTGCTCATGAGGTTACTTTTATAGGCATGCTGTCACGGAGAACGAAAATGTGACTAAGCAGCTAACTAGCTCACACAGCACTATGATGGTACCTCTACCACAGTCCCTATGTTGCCTTGCTTATTTTGGTCTCTTTTCAAATAATTAGCTGCATGTCACTATATCTTCTCAGATTATAGGAGCTCTCTTAAAGGTAAATTTCAAGCTACATTGGGAAAGAATATACTATATAGTATATGCTCTTTGTGTATCTAGTAATTCATTTGGGAGTGGGGGGAATAGAAAGTCAAAGAGATTTAATGGCTGAGTTCTGACCAAGTACGATTTTCATAGGCTCAAGTATGGCTGCTTTTAGTCCCTTAATACAGGACACTTATAAGCTCCCTTGGGTATGTAAATACAAATTGACATCTGGACTCACTTGTGACTTAAACAAGGGCTTCACCAAGACTAGACTAGCAAACTGTGACAAGAGACTCTTAGTTGTAAAGGAAGCAAGATGGAAACAACTCAGTTCCTATTTACCATATGCTTAGTGGATTTATTTAGAAAAATAATAGAAGAATATTTTTAAGTGTATAAGGTATGAAGTAAATCAAAGATATTACATACTATTAGTGATGGCAGCAGGAAGACAAATATAAATAATTTATAGCTATAGCTAAGGAGTCTATAAGTAACGTTTTTGCTTATAGACTCCTTAGCTAGCCAATGTGGACATGGACCAAAAATAAAGAATTTCAAAGATCCTACTTAGTGATGGGAGCAAAGGGAAAAGGTAGGAAAAACAGCTTATGTTTTTTTTTAAACACAGTGCAAGTAGGAGTATTGATCGCACGTGTAGTTTAGCTGTGCGCCAAATTGCACTGTTTCCAGAAGTTATCCATATTTTAAACTCAACCTCTGTATTTTCAAGTCACTTTTGATATGATGAGTCTAGTCTTCTATGTTTGATTAAACCTCTCACTCCAGGTAGGAAATCTGATTCTTGCTGATATATTCTCAGGTGAGTCCTCTATGAGAGCAAACGAAGTTCTGTGCATTTTCACCTACCCAATTATACTGGACTTCTTCATGTGGGAGAAAAGACAAAAGCAGATTACTTAGAAGTACAGACCCTCGATACAAAGTAACTCCGGGAATACTTCCATGGTGTTTTTGAGTTGTTTACTCCAGGATACTAGAAAGAGTTGGCTCACCTGATATTTAATCTGAAGCAAATCAATAGTAGCCAGATGGAAAGAAATTAAAATTTTAAAACTCAGAATACTAATTAATTGGGAAAAGAAAATGTTAAAATATCATAATAACCTTTAAACTTTCCTGACCCAAGGATTCTTTGCAAATCAGTAAGTACAATAAAGTGTTGAACATCATTCATGAGATTCCAATCTCATTTAAAACATTGAAAAATTGGGTGTGCAGAATAGATAGAAATAGTCGAACATTAGTAAATAGTTTCTGCCAACGAAAATGCAACGTACAAAAATGTACAAGATGAAAAATATGTGAGAAAAAATTTCTTGGGGAGACAAAACACACACACACACACACACACACACACACACACACACACACACATCTACTCACTGAAAAAGGGAGCCCACTGATAGAATAAAGTAAGAACTGCAACAGTATCCACTTTGGTGACTCCATGAGTTTTTATCTAAGGTTTCTGACAGGAGTGTGCACAAGAGTTTACTTAGGGAAGGAGCTGGGGTGAGTCCAAAGCAACTGTATCACTGGAAAGCCCACCTCGACATGGAACCCTGGAGCTCCCTAAGCAGTTTGCATGCTTTTTTTTTTAATGGGGGGATTTAGAATATTCTTCATTTACATTTCAAATGCTATCCCCTTTCCTAGTTTCCTCTCTGAAAATCCCCTATATCTTCCCCCACCCCTGCCCTGCTCACCAAATCACCCACTCCTGCTTCCTTGTCCTGGCATTCCCCTGTACTGGGGCATATGCTCTTTACAAGACCAAGGGCCTCTCCTCCCACTGATGGTCGACTTGGCTATCCTCTGCTACATATGCAGCTAGAGACAAGAGCTCTGGGGGTACTGGTTAGTTCATATTGTTGTTCCACCTATAGACTTGCAGACTCCTTTAGCTCCTTGGGTACTTTCTCTAGCTCCTTCACTGCGGGCCCTGTGTTCCATCCAATAGATGACTGTGAGCATCCACTTCTGTGTTTGCCAGGCACTGGCATAGCCTCACAAGACATCAGCTTGCAGGCTTATACAGAACCTCTCTCTCTCTCTCTCTCTCTCTCTCTCTCTCTCTCTCTCTCTCTCTCTCTCTCTCTCTCTCTCTCTCCCTGGTCTGGTCAGGCTCTACCCTCAGCTGTTTTTACTCTTGGTAGGGGTCCTCAAATACCTAAGAAACTTCAATGTTTTTGTTCTGAGATATGTGAGCTTGTGTTTATCTCTGGTTCAGCCCTCCAGTTTTCAACCTCAGTTGAAGAGCCTCCTCTCTCACTGGAACAAATGTTTCAATTAGGAGAGGAAGTTGCCATTTGGAGAAGAATGTGAAACAATGGAGGTTTACCATGTTTCAGTTTTGCTCATTAAAAACAAAACAAAACAAACAAACAAACAAAAACATCAAAACAACAAAAGCACCACCACCACCAATAAAACCTTACAATAGCAGCAGTGTCTCAGAACCTTCACAGTCCTGGTTCCCAGGGACAGTTCCGGAGATTAGGTCTACAGTGTAGATGCAAAGAGAAAGAAAGAAAGAAGAAAGGAAGGAAGGGAAGGGAGGGAAGGGAGGGAAGGGAGGGAAGGGAGGGAAGGGAGGGAAGGGAGGGAAAGGAGGGAAGGAAGGAAGGAAGGAAGGAAGGGAGGGAGGGAGGGAGGGAGGGAGGGAGGGAGGGAGGGAGGGAGGGAGGGAGGAAGGAAGGAAGGGCACACCTAGCCTTAAAAACCTTTCCCTAAAACTGAACACTTCTTTTCCTGTTCATTATATCCTCAGATGGGAGATGCGAAGTATTCCAGGCTATCCCGTGTCCAGATGAAAGTCAGGACCCTTTCAGTCCTTAGCTCTTTCTCAGCCCATGAGTTAATATCCTTCACCACCCTTGGCTAGACTTAACACCTTTTAATCTTCTAGTAGCCAAGAAAAGAGATAATGCAGTCAGGAGATGATACCTCCTTCATATAAAATGACCTTCTTCTTCAAAAGTATGTAAGCACTTACAGGGTTTCAAATTACTGAGCTTTCCCCATCAGGGACAGTCCTCTAATATCCAATCAAGTATCTGCAGACAGCTACATTTTAAATGCTGTGAGGCCTAAACACACTGACAAATCAAGGTAATCAGAGTGGAATCACATCTGCAGAGCTGCCAGACTGCTAGCATGCAGTGAATGATGAGAAGTCTAAGGATTTGGGGTGCACAAGAATAAAGACTTAGCTGTAGATCACGCCATTGGGGCTTATCAGAACATGTTTTATTGCCATGTGAGAGAAATGAACTAATCTAGGGAAGTATCCAATGATCACCTTTTAGAAGCTTTCTTACAGTAGGACCTTTTTGTTTTTGTTTTTTTTTTTTAAACTTTAAATGAAATTTTATTGCACATAAGTGGCAAAATTGGAGACTTCTTTCACCATAAGAACATACACAGTTCTTCCTCCTTTCCACAGAAAGGCTCCTTTTGAACAGCTCATCTGGTAACAACAGGGACTATAACAGAACAGTAAAAATGTGTCAGTGATTTAAGGTGGAGGCAGAGCACTGGTATATGACTCTTGCATCCAGTATCAAGAATACACAAATGTCTTTCTTTACTCAAAAATACAAACTAAATTCTATCTATGTAGGCATTGGTGGTAAGAACAGTAATCCGCTATATATTGTTGAGTGAGATGTAACTGGTATATATAGTGATCAGCCAGCCTTCTCTTCAGGCATTTATTTCAAGAGATGCCTGTGAAGTTGCCTGTGAGGAACCTACCTTGAGCTTCCTGTCACAGTGCATTGATAAGGACCAAGAGCTATTCTCAGAATCATAGTCCACCACATTTTATACCCACTCCCTTCCACCCATTGCATCCATTCTAGACTCTTCTCTAGGGATTTCTATCACTAGTGTTTTGCTATAGTTAACATGGCGACCAGCCCAGCAACATCCAGTGAAGCAGTTCTAGCTATCTTTGTTGAACCAATGACTCCCTTTTCTACCATGTTCACAATACCTCGGAGCACAGCAGCATGACCAACACTGAGATATTTTGCAGAAATTTCTCAACAATCAAAAATCCTTTAAGACATGCATTCTTTGCAATGGTACATGCAGGAACTTTGAATGCTCCTTGAATAATCTGTGCATCAATTTTCTGATCTTCATTAGCAGGAACTAATGAGTTCAAGGCTGGGATGGACAAAAGCAGGGTGAAAGCCCCTCCGAGGGCAACTTCTACTGCAGCTCCCTTAGTGTTGGAGACTACTTTAACTCTTTCTTCTCCTTCACTTATACATCACTTCTTCATCAGGCCTTCAGCACAGCTACCTCCTCCTGATGGTTTAGCTAAGTACTAAGCACTCATTCAGGTTTCCCTGTTCATATTCACTGGTTGTGGTGTTGAACTGCTGGGCCAGGGAGGGCAACGTCCGTGGATGTTGTTTCCAGTTTGAGCTTAGTCACCTTTTGGTTTTAGAAGCAAGTAAATGAGATCCAGACATGGAACTCATTTGATGAAGGACTGTCGGGAGTCGAAGCATTTCTGCTGGTATTTGGGAGCACAAGCATGGAGGTAGGTGATCAGCAGCGAGTGAATAGGCCCATTGGAGATGATTTGAGATTATAAAATATTGCTCAGATTATATTGCCCTGCTTATTTGCCATCCTCTACTCCATCCTTTTTTTTTTCCCAAGTAAATCACTCTTTTAACAATTCAAAAGAAGACATGTATTCAGCAGTTTTAAAGACCTGGGAGCTTATCTATAGATCTGGATCTACATGTTTCTTTTAACACACTGTGTCCAAATGCATCCAAGGCTGGCCTTAAACTCATGGTAATCCTTCTCAATCTACCAAGGACTAGGATTAGAGGCATGCAACATTACAGGGAACTTTTCAGAGCTCCCCATTTTAAGACAGATTATCTTGATTAAGTGGTAATTTTTTCCACATACTTACTTTTCCCCTTTCCCATAAATAAATCTCCCTGAATTTTTTCTTATCAGTTTTCAAGTATTATCTGCGTAATGTCTTGCCAACTCTAGAGGACCATGAAAGCACATGCAAGCTTAGTTTTCTCTGTAACTTTCCCAGCTACTTTGTTTTAGATCCCACAATTAAATTACCTTTCATAACTCCAGACTACATTCCATACAGTATGCATACAGTCACTAAGTATAAATGTCTGAGCTAGAGCATCATTTTGTAGCATTCAGGCCTCACAAAAAACACAGTTAACTTGCTGCATTAGCTGCTTTCTCATTGCTATAATAAAATACCTGACATCGGCATCATGAGGAAGGAAGGAAGGAAGGAAGGAAGGAAGGAAGGAAGGAAGGAAGGAAGGAAGGAAGGAAGGAAGGAAGGAAAGGAGAGAGGGAGGAAGGAAAACAGGAGCAGGTATATAAAGCAGCTTGTCAGTGAGAATTGATGCTGCTGTCTAGCTCCTGGAACAGGGCAGTCCACACCTTCCCTAGGTGCAAATTTAACAGGCATCAACTAATCCAGTCTAGAGTCTTTGGAGCATACATGCTCAAGCTTGCTTTCTGGGTGATTCTAGATCCTGTCAAGTGGACCATATAAACCTTTACTTTTACAAACATCACACCACAGAGTCTGGACTCCAGATTCGAGGAATATAGAAGCCCCCCACCCCACCCCAAAATGTCATTCTTACTATGTTCTAGACTTACAATGGCTAGGTAACTTGTACTCTGCTAATAAATATGTTTGATCAACTGGCAAAAGCCTATAAAGGAAGGAAATAGAGTATTTTCTTCTTTGTCAAACACTCATTCTTCTGTCCTAGTATTTCCCAACTCTCACATTTGCAATTACAACAGACATCAACATTACTTCCAAACACTAATTACTTTTGTTTCTCTGAGAATAGTTCCTACACTTGGTTAAGAGAATAATTATATGAAATAACTTTGGGCAAACTCTTCAGTCATATTCTTTGGCCATGGATGTTTGCGCCAGTCCTGGGCAACCAAGTTATGTTTAGCAGATAGATTTTTACCCCACAAGTCTTCAGACAATGCAGGGCAGAGAATATCAATAAAACACAAATATGAAGAAACTCAGAAACTATCTTCAGAGGACTAAAATTTTCCCCTCAAAAATCTATAGAATACATTCCAACCCCCTATCTGACACTTTAAGAGATAATTAGATAATGAATGTGGATCCCTCAAAAATGTGCTATTAAAAACTGGACTCCAGAAATCCTGAAAATGATCCTTAGAAAGAAGAGATGGCTAAACAGTTAAGAATGTTCACTGTGCTTGCCAAGGACCTTGAACCCAATATCAAGCAGTTAACAACTACCTGTAACTCTTGTTCCCTGTGGCCTTTGTGGGTATTTCCACTTATGTTCTCTCTCTCTCTCTCTCTCTCTCTCTCTCTCTCTCTCTCTCTCTCTCTCTCTCTCTCTCTCTGTCTCTGTCTCTCTCTCCTCTCTCTCTCTCTCTCTCTCCGTCTCTCTCTCTTCTCTCTCTGTCTCTGTCTCTCTCTCTGTCTCTCTCTCTGTCTCTCTTCCCACTTACTCACCCACCCCATACACATGTTACATAATTTAAAATGATAAAATCATGGTGTGTGTGTGTGTGTGTGTGTGTGTGTGTGTGTGTGCGCGCGCATGTCTGTTTAGAACTCTAACATTCAGATACTGTGATTTTAGACTTTTAATGCCTAGAAATGTATGAAAAAAAATTTCTGTAATATAGAAGACACAAGTGCATAGATATTTTTCTGGGCTACATGAACAAACTTCATTCCTTGCATGAAGAGTACAAATACTTACAGACCAAGTTATGAATTCGGTAAACTTTGTGGGTAACCACAAAGTAGAAGCATGGCCCAAAAGTCTCCTGGAATCATGGATGAAGAGTGTAGCAGTAGGTGCCAAGATAGAGCTGTTCCTTCAGTTAACCTTCTCCAGTCTATAATCTTTAGTGCCACATGAAGCCATTTTCAGGAGAAGACCTGCAGTTGACTGACAAATACAGAGGCAAGTAGTTAGAATCTATAGGAAGGATCCAGTTACCCTTCTTACTCTCTAGTAAAGGACTGTCATTGAAAGGTCCAAAAACCTTGGAAATAAAAATTTTCAATTCCCCCCAAGCATAATAGGTTCCATAGAAAGAGCCACTGACATGGAATTTTTAGACAATGACAACCCTGAACTAGGGGGGATAGTTCCAAAGCTGGGACAGTCTCCTGAACACCTGGTCAGAGGAGATAATGGGGCCAGAGTTGAGCTGCTCTCTGAAATTCTGCAATGCCTCACCAAATATAGAGGAACTAACATAGCAAAAAAAAAATCAAAATTGTACTAATGTTAGTGCTTTGCCCATAATAGTTTTATTAGAGGTTAACTAACCCTTTTGGACAATTCTAGTCCTGCATAAAAGGAGTCCTACAAGCCCCTCAGGTCATTGCCATTTTGATGAATGGTTGGCACCTGGATACTGGCAATTTCTACAGAATAAATGGCCTTTGCCTTTGCATATTATTTGAGTCTGAGGTCATCCTTCAGGGATTCTTGATCCCTAACAGCCAACAGATCAGGCTCTTGGGCGGCAGGGGGGCTGGGAGGGGGGTGGCAACAAGAATCTCTCTAGGAAGAGGAAATAGAATATATTTTGTGGATGGACTGGGGGAAGGTGGGGTTGGGAGCAGGGGGATTAGGTGTGGAGGGAGGGAATGATGGAAGAAGAGAATACAGGGAGAAATAGCCAAATTGGGAAGCATTTGGAGAATGGAGTGAAAAGCTAGCGCAGTGGAAACTTCCTTTAATCTTTGGGGGAGACCCTAATGAATATTCTTAGTAATAAACAATATGGAGTCCAAATTGGCCATCTTTTGTAGCCAAACAAGGCTTCCAGTGGTGGATCAGGGTTACATTCGGTTAATTGTTGGGCTCAGGGGATCTTGTGCAGAACACCAAACCACCCTGACTGATGATAAAACAGAGATTGCTCTCTAAAAACTTACAGAAGATCCTTTTTGCTATAAAGAAAATCTCCACAGATCACCAAATGAAGAGAGGATGAGTCAGTGCTAGCATGGAGCCTTCACCCCCAATTCTCATCTCTTTGGTGTGGAAAGGTACTTTGCAGTCACTAAAAAAGAAACCTTGACACCAACCCTAACATTTTTGACCTTCATCTGTCCTTCCATCAAGATATGCTGTGGTAATGGTGCTGCAGAACTTGTGGGAGTGGCCACCTAATGTCTGGTTTAACTTGATGACTGCACCATGAGAGAAAGCCCATGTCCTACACTGCCTAGATGGCTAGGAAGCAGAGACTGGATAGCCCAGAAACCTAGAGTAGAACCAAATACAACTGATCTAAAAAGGAAAAGCAATAGAATGATTCTTAATGATATTCTGGTAGATTAATGCCTTTTCCAGTCCTCATCAGAGTGACTTCTTCCAGCATCAGAGGGAGCTGGCACAAAGACACACAGTCAGACGTCATGTAGAGAGAGGTCCCCATTGGGTCCCTTACCTGGAGATCAGGGTACCCTACAGAACAGGTGGAAGGGTTAAAGACTGTGGGAATCAGACAGGATAGAGGATACCAGGAGAACATGGCTCACTGAATGAACTAAGCAGGACTCAAATGGGATCATATGAAGCAGTAAACAGGGGTCTCCATGGTCTGTACAAGGTCATCTGCATGTCTGGTATGGCTCTTGTCTTAGTGGTTTTGGGGGACTCTTAACAGTGGGAGCATTGTTTCTTGGACTCCTTTGCCTGCTCTTGGAACTCTTTTCTTCTATTGGGTGGACTTGTCCAGCCTCAGTATGTTTCTGTTGTTGTTGTTGACAAGGCTTTTGCATTGTAATATTGCATTTTGTTTTGTCCTGTTTTATTGTTGTCACTTGGAAACCAGACGAAGAGTGGACCTATGGATGAGGGGTCAGGGGGAGAGCCGGGAGAAGTGGACGGAGGGAAAACTGTGGTGGGGATGTGTTGTATGAGAGAAGAATCTATTTTTTTAAAAAGTCTCCTGGAGATAGTCATAGCTTCTCTGTTGAGAACCATTGTTATTATGTAGAATAGCCACTCAGATTACTTTCGCACCCCAAACTAAGCTATTACTCATGATCACATTGTCTGCCATATAGGCATATATATGCTATATCAGAACATGACTTAGTACAATATTTTTTGAAGGATACCACTGAATAAAATAAACCCGGCTAAACTTCTTCAGAATTGCCTGCTTTTTTGCATCTATATTTAAACTCCCAAATCAGATATCCACAAGGGGAAAATTCTGTGTGGCTGTGCAGTAATGCTGCTGGCATGCAATCTGTGTCTCGGAGATATCAAGGAAATTAGGTTTCTTTCATATTGTGTACTGAAAATTTCTTAAACATGAGTCTGGAAAATGCACACTGCTCTCCTCTCCCGAGCGTGTCAGTCACATCATTTCTCCAGTAGGACCGGTTAGATGACTCTGCATTTCTTCATCTTCAATTACATGTGCCACTTCTTCTAATTAACACAATTAGGACCAGAAGGAGCATGTTTGTTATTCTCTACATAAAGTGATAGTGATCAAGCCCAGGGTAGACCCTCACAAAATGCTTAGTTAGTCAAATAACTCAAGCCAAAAGTTGCATAATCTGAAATATTGTTAGTAGAATATCTGCTGAACTATAATTAATATATCTATCTATTGAAGTATAATTAGTATATCTAACATTCTTTAAACAATATGACTAATAGGACTTGTGAAGCTAAATAAGTGCTATTAAACCCAAATTAGTCACTTTGACTAAATAAGGTCACAGTTACTAAAAGAACATTGAATTCTTTGAAATCACTTTGAATTATGAGCTGCATCAGAATATTTTCAAGTCGCAATATACTTTTTTCTTTTTCATTTTTTTAATTAGGTATTTATTTCATTTACATTTCCAATGCTCTGCCAAAAGTCTCCCACATGCTTCCCCACCCACTCCCCCACCCACCCACTCCCACTTCTTGGCCCTGGCATTCTCCTGTACTGAGGCATATAATGTTTGCACGACCAATGGACCTCTCTTTCCACTGATGGCCGACTAGGCTATCTTCTGATACATATGCAGCTAGAGACACAAGCTCCGGGGGGTACTGGTTAGTTCATATTGTTGTTCCACCTATAGGGTTGTAGACCCCTTTAGCTCCCTGGGTACTTTCTCTAGCTCCTTCATTGGGGGCCCTGTGATCCATCCAATAGATGACTGTGAGCATCCACTTTTGTGTTTGCTAGGCCCCGGCATAGTCTCACAATAAACAGCTATATCTGGGTCCTTTCAGCAAAATCTTGCTAGTGTATGCAATGGTGTCAGCGTTTGGAAGCTGATTATGGGATGGATCCCCGGATATGGCAGTCTCTAAATGGTCCATCCTTTCGTCTCAGCTCCAAACTTTGTCTCTGTAGCTCCTTCCATGGGTGTCGCAAATATACTTTTTAAGTACATTTGATTTTTGATTAATGCAATTTTGGGTTTGGAATCAAGTTTAAAATTTTTTGCTAGCACTAAAAGACAGAAACAGAAATTGGAGATAATCTCATTATGAAGCAAAGGACAATATGTGGAAAATATAAAAAAATATTTTTTTCTTTGTGGCTTAAAAAAATTCAGACTCTAATACTGTTTAAATAAAGAGGAATGACTTTCTGTGTGCTCAAACTTTTCTCATGTATTGTGACAATTTATCCTCCCAAGGAACTAGCTGCACAGGTACCATTTCCATTTTAGTAACAATGAAGTGGAGGTTTACCTTCTAAGCTAAACCTTCAGGAACCTATAACATCCAAGAATGCTTATAGTCCTGTCCCGTTGATAGCATTGTTAAAGCATCTACCTCCTCCATCAGTTTATTGGATCAGGAGGAAACAATAGAAACACTTTGACTGGGAAGTGGATCAAGTCTTCGAAAGAAAACTGAAACTGAGGCTGAGACAGTCATTGTTTTCTATGTACATAGGCCACATAAGCCAACAAATTCTGTTGTGGCCTCTTTTCCTGGGCATTTTCCCCCCTTCTTTTCCTTTCTCCAAACCTTCTCATATTCCCATGTACTGCTCTTTCATGTCCTCGTTTATCAATAATTGTCATTGAATAATATACATATAATATAATATATTATGTAATATAATAACATAGTATATAACATTAGACACACACACATATATAATGATATACCACACACACACACACACACACACACACACACACACACACACACACATTTCTAAACATAACCTGCTCTTCAGAGCTGACTCTTGTTATGAGATAACCATTTGGTATGCTGTTCCTCAAGATACCTGTTCTACTCTCAGCATTCATTAGTTGTATGATGTTCTTTGTGTAGGATTTAGGTTTTCCTGCTCAATATTAGCATATAACTGTTGTTGTCCTTCTTTATTCCTCTTTGGCCAGGTGAGATTAATGGATGTAGCTTTGGACATTACTAAGAGATACAGCCTCAAGCAAACTTCCTGATCCTTTGGCTCTTACCATCTCATCTACCTGCCCATTCTTCTGCAACGTTTTCAGACACTTGGGTCTGGCACTGTTTGTGTATATATACACACTAAGGCTGGGCTCCCTACCTCTGAAACAATTTTCTTACTGAATTTAAGACTTATCCAACAAGAGAAATTATGCCTGGTATTGATATCTTACCATCTACTCAGGTTAGTGAAGTCATTATCTTGGAGAAGAACCTACAACCACTATTTTACTAAAACAGCAAAATCCCTAACTACATTCTATACTTTTGTCCTTCTAACCACAGATAATTGTAGCCCTCACTCCTCATCAAGGAAACTTGGCAATGGAACAGATAGAGACCATTACAGAAAACAACATCCAATCAAATTGCAGAGTTGTGTAGCCCAGTTCCCTGTCATTTTGACTCATGAATCAGAAGTGACTTGTTTCTGATTGGTAGCATGAGCTATCATAATACAAATTGAGTCTGCTTTGGGCCAGTAAGCAGATATAACATGATAGGAATCTGCAGACAGAAGTGTGAAACACATGTATGGACAGGAGCCTAGACTAAATGAAAAAAGATTTGGAGGCTTGAGGCATGGCACAACACATAAAAGTGCTTGCCACCAAGCCTCACCACCTGAGTCTGATATCAGGATGTAACAGAAGCAAGAGAGAACCAACTCTGGAGGGTGGCCCTCTGACCTTCACTGGACCTTGTGGCAAAGTGCTCACCCACAGTATTGATCTTAATGGCCTTTTGGACACTTGCTGTCTTTGCAGAGATAAGTCAACCAACACTTATACTTTCTAGAAAACAGCTCCTGTAATGTTAAGGCATGTTTTCCTTTTGATGAATCTAGCACAGATTTTTAGCAATGAATTTTGTCTGGTTATTTCTTTTTTCACTCCTACAAATAGCATGCTTCTTTGCTGGCTGTTCTCTGTTTTATGTGTGAGTGATGTCTACCAGGTTACCAGCCACATAGGGAGGATAAAGGATCCAGTCCACATCAAATGCTGTAAACTATCTCCACCACAATGACCTGTTTAAATGTGATCACTAGACTTGAGCCAGATTATCTGGAATCCTTCCCTGGAATATTTTTCTGTTAATAAGTTAAAAAGGATGAGAAGAAATCTTCTGTCCTTCCAGTAATGTTTGACGTAGGAATTACTTTAACCTGAGTGGATTACTTATTTACATATTTCCATTCAATATCCTCATAACATAATAATTAGCAGAATAACATTTGTCTTCCTGGATGTTGAAAATATATGCATGCCAACAGTGTCATACATTTTTAATGTAATATTTTTACTGATTATTTGGACATTTCACATAGCACCTCATCACCCTTACTTCCTAGTTCTCCCAGGTTCCTCCAGGACAAATAGCAAGAACAAAATAAACAAGTCCAATTTGTGTTTCCTATCTAGTCACTGGACTATGGTCAAACTTCCAGCAGTCTGTGCCTTAAAGAAAATGAATCCTTCCCCACCCCCACCAGTAGCTATCTACTGTGCAGAGCTACATTTCAGCATCCTGATCACAATGTTTAAGAGTTCTCTTAGACGGTTTCCTATTGGGGAAGAGTGTCAGGGGGTGTTGTCACAGAAGCCTCCTATATCTCTTTCTCAACTGTGAGTCTGCAGTCATCGATATCACTGCAGAAGAAGCTTCCTTGTCCTTTACAGTGACCAGGACTACAGATCATAAACATCACCTGGTCTCTGATGTCAGCATGTATCAAGGACCTCAGCATGGTCTCCAGAGGCAGTACAGATTAAGTATACCAACAAGTTCCCTAGTAACAGTATGGCCCACAGACATCCTCATGACTTCAGGAGGCAGTATAGACTATGGACATTTACATGGCTTTTGGTGGTAACATGGGCCACGGACATTCACTTGGGCTCCACTGCAGCAGGACCTCACATGGCCCTCAGTGGCAGCACAGACCACAGACATCAATGTGGCCTTAAGTGGCAGCACAGGGAACTCAAATTTACATGGCTCTGTGCAGCATTTTGACAGGCTCCGGTGGCAGCACATGCCAAGGACCTAAGCCTGGTCTCTAGTGGTGGTACCAACTGTGTACATTAACACAGACCTCTGCTGCAGCACTGTCCACTGAGACTATCCATTGTCATAGCCCTTGGTGGACACACTGGCCATGGACATCAATGTTGCTTGCAGAGCAACATGGACTACAGACACAAACATATTCCCCTGTGTCAGCACAGTCCACAGATATCAACATGACCTTAGGCAGCAGTATAGTCCATGTACATTAATGTGGTCTTCAGTTGTAGTTCAGGCTTCTTCAAACATCAGCATGGTTTAGCCGCCCTCCCCTCTGTGTATACCGATCTGTTCCTCCATCTCTTTCACCAGTTCATTGCAAATATGTTTGTCTCAGTAGCATTGGAAACTGCAGTGTGTCACTCAGCATACCTTTCCCCACACAGCTCTACATGTAAATATTCATTGCCAGGAGTCATTGATCTGCCTCAAGGCCTCTGGTCTCTGAAGCACCATAAATACCAGACCATCACTGAGATGTCTTCCATCACGGCCATTCTTTGGGTTTTCATCTTCCATTGCAATGACATGCTCCCAGATCTGGTTCTACAGCACCAGCTCCTCTTCATGGTCCAGCAGCTTGTAATTGGAATAGATGTTGGGGTTGACCAATTGGCAGTTCTGGATCTGAGTCTAGATGACAGCTGAGGGCTCTTCCAGGAAGTCATACATTTTATTTTAAGATCGTTAAGAGTACAAGATGCACAACCGGATATGCAGAGAATGAGAGACCTTCAACAGTCAACATTCAGTCCTAAAGGGAATGTCTTCGTCAGATTCCTCCTCTGAGGGCTCAGGGTACTCTACCAAGAGGAGGAAAGAATGTATGAGCCAGAGCTGACAAAGGACACCAAGAAAACAAGGCCCTCTTATTCGACATGATCAAAGAACACATGAACTCACAGAGACTGAAGAAACATGTATAGGATCTGCACAGGTCTGCACCAGCTCCTTTACATATATATTTTATGGCCTCCACTTTCATGTTTTTGTGAGATTTCTGAGTGTGTGAATGAGTGGGTTTTCGTTCCTTGTTCCTTCTCTCTGTCTCTTTTCCTTCTGTTTGTTTACTTGTCTGTTTATTAGTTTTGCCTAATTCTAAGATACTATATTATATTCCTTAAGAAACCTATTTGTTTTCTAATGAGAGACAGAAAAAGAGTTGATCTGGATAGGAGGAGAAGTGGGGAGGAACTGGGAGGAGTAGAGAAAATGGGCCAGGATTTATTTTATGTAAGAAAAAAATCTATTTTTAATAACAGGAAAAAGATATTCAATATTAGATTTAATACGACATGATTTTTTTCTTCTGATATCATACAATATAATTTAAATCTTCCATATTCTTGCTATGGAAGAACATGATGCTTCTGATAGCTATTTTCTAATAGCTGAGATCTTTCTAGATCACTAGACCAATTTATCAAAATAAATTAGGTGGACCATGAAATAATCTTAGAGAACTAAACTAGAGAATTATAGTGATAAGTTATAATTGGTGGTTGATCAGACCTTCAGAGAAAGACTGATGGGCAACAGTCCATTGTCATATATTGCCTTCAAGGTTGTCTTGAGCTACTGGAGGGGTAAAATAGAGGAAATTAATATTTTTTTACCATTTCATTTATAAATTTATATCTTGTCATAATCATTTTTGCCCAATTTATTTCTCAGAAATATAGTCAGGTTGCTATATGTGTGTGTGTTTGTGTGTGTGTGTGTGTGTGTGTGTTAGGTGAGTTGGAAAATAAGTCTACCTATGACTCTACGATGAAATTGGTGTGGATTTGACAACCATGGATTCACTTCAGTGCATACAAGCTGGGAAATTCAGAAGGGAAAGGAACTCACATGCTATTCAAGTGATATTTAATCTAAAGAACATAGAATACAGAGTACAAGATGTAGATGAAGTCTTTTCAGCTCCCTTTCTTGCTCTGACTGTCTTGTCCCTTGGTATTTCTTTGAATCTTTTTTGAAAAGACTCAATTACTTTTCATTTGATGTGTATGAGTTTGCCTACATGTGTGCACACGTACCAAATATATGTCTGGTGCCTGAGGAAAGCATAGAGGTTGTTGGAACCCCTCGAACTGGAGTTTCAGGATGTTGGGAGATGTGCTGTGGATGCTGAGAAGCTCAGCAACTTCTCTGAAGAACTGAGTCATTTCTCAGCTCTGGCATGTTCTGTTCATTAGTAAAATTTATGTATTAAAATATCAGCATCCTTACTTATATCTCAGGATACTATGGTCACCAATTAATTGTATGGTAAATCCAGAGCATCAAAAAATTATTGAAGATTTATGTGTTCACAACATTCATACAGATAGAATTCCATGTCTTCTAATTCATGTGTCTGTTCATGTTGCTTCTCTCATTGAATACCCAAGATATAAGTTACAATTTGTGAAATACATGAAACTCAAGAAGAACAAAGACCAAAGTGTGAACACTTTGTCCCTTCTTAGAATTGGGAACAAAACACCCATGTAAGGAGTTACAGAGACAAAGTTTGGAGCTGAGACAAAAGGATGGACCATCTAGAGACTGCCATATCCAGGGATCCATCCCATAATCAGCCTCCAAAGGCTGACACCATTGCATACACTAGCAAGGTTGTGCTGATAGGACCCTAATATAGCTGTCTCTTGTGAGACTATGCCAGGGCCTAGCAAATACAGAAGTGGATGCTCACAGTCAGCTATGGGATGGATCACAGGGCCCCCAATGGAGGAGCTAGGAAAGTAACCTAGGAGCTAAAGGGATCTACAATCCTATAGGTGGAACAACAATATGAACTAACCAGTACCCCCCGGAGCTCATGTCTCTTGCTTCATATGTATCAGAAGATGGCCTAGTTGGCCATCAGTGGAAAGAGAGTCCCATTGGTCATGCAAACTTTATATGCCTCAGTACAGGGGAATGCCAGGGCTAAGAAGTGGGAGTGGATGGGTAGGGGAGTGGGGTTGGGGGAGGATATGGAGGACTTTTAGGATAACATTGGAAATGTAAATGAAGAAAATACCTAATTTAAAAAAAAAGAAGAAAAAAAAGGTGATATCATCTTTCAACATTGTTGTTCAAGCTGAGAATATTCCCTTTCCTCAGAACCAAAGATTAATTTCTATATCTTGTAATTATAGTCTGTAGATGAACTGCATATACATACACATACACACACACACACACACACACACACACACACACACACACACATATATATATATATATGTATATATATATATATATATATATATAAATTTTTTTCCTAAAAGTTATGTTCCTCCTTTCCACACGAACTTCATCACCAGTACTTGAAAATGGACCTTCCTCTTTATTTCAACACTGCTCTGATGGTCCCCTCAACATCCACTGTCCCTTTCTTTTGGGCTTTACCTGAGATTTCTTTTATAACTACTTGGATGTTCCTCTTTCCCCTCATTCAATAATAAGCTCATTGCCTTACAGTGGAACACCTCTGCATGTTGTTCCTGGATTATTCCTTGACAAACCTCCTGCTAGTATTTCAGAGAACCTGCTTCCCGCAGCACATGAACAAGGACACTCAGCTACTTCCTCCCCTTTCCACAGTGTATTTGTGTCATTCAGCTAACAAAACTCTGTTAATACAAAATCAGTGTTTGTTGGGTTACATGTATTGCTGTAACCTAGTGCCAAAGCTAGATGGTGTACAAACGGTCAAAATGTGTCTTTCCTAGTCTGGAGGCAAGATGTCCAAAAACTAATGGGTGAGCCATGTCATATTCTCTGCCATGTCCTATAAGAGTCCTGTCTGCTCCAGTTTCTAGTGGTGTGTGACAACCTTTTGGGGTTCTTTGGTTTGTAGCTTCTTCACTCCATTATATCCATGTCTCTTGTGGTGTCTTCCTGTATGTGCCTGTCTTTTCATGACACTTTCTTAAAAGGATCAGACACATTAAATTAGGGCCAGTTACATTGGCTTCATCCTAACTTGAAAATATCTGTAAAGAACCCATTTCCAGAAAAATCAGTGTTTCAAGGTATCAGACGTTGGGATCGAAGCAAAACTTTTTTTGGATTCCCAATTCCAATCTGAGCAGTGATGTGTCATATTCACCAGTGGCTTCCTATCTCACTGGAACAAAGATGATGGAGCCTACTGACAATACTATAAGATCTGTCTTCTGACACCTCCATGTCATCCCCATCAGCTCAGGACTTCACTGTGATATTCATGATGGCCCACACACCTCACCTTTCATATACCTGGCTATGTTTAGTCACATGTCTTGACTTATAGCAGAATATTCAAAAAAAGCAACCTCAAAAAGAGAAGGTTGTTTCTGCTCACAGAGGACTCAGTCCTTCCTTTCAGAAAAATTCTGGTGGCAATTTTATCAGGAGTGCTTAAAGCAGCTGGTCCTACTGTGTCTGAAGTCAGCAAGCAGAGAGAGATGGATGCCAGTGCTCAGATCCCTTTATCCTTTTTATCAGTTCTGGGCTATGGCCCAGGCACTGTCTTTAGAGTGGATCTTCCCAACTCAAGCTAATCTAAAAACTTCCTCACCCGCATGCATGGAACCTTGTTTCCTTTGTAATTCTAGATCCTGCTAAGCTGAGAATCAGTATCAACCATTAAACGAGTATATTCCCATCTTGAGGACTTGCTTCCTCACAGATTTGATTGTATCTTTCCCATAATCCTCCATTCCCCAAATCTGCTCACCATTTTACCATCCTCTTGCACCTTGTAAAGAAACAGAAATATTCTGTAAGGCTTTCTTATATGCTACTAATAAGTACACAATATAAACAACCCACCACGTCATGTTTTTTCTCACAAAACTCCTTTTCTAATATGTGTGTAATTCATTTGTTCATTATCTTTGTAAAGATTCATAACATTATTGCCATGGAGCCATTATGTAATACATTTAATTTTTTTATTTTATAGATACATTAGTAAAAAGATAAAGATAAATGAAGGTACATCTATAGGCATAATTTTCTACATTTTTCCAATGTTTAAGTAATGTTTTAAAATATTTTTTAATTTTTAAATTACCTCCCTTTTCTTTCTCTCCTTGCTCTGCTATATATCCATGGCTTCTTTTTCTTTAATTTTACGCATGTGCAGGCACACACACACATTCCTAAAAATATAAATACAACCTGCTCAATATGTATAATGGGACTTGTATGTATGTGATTTCAGGGTTGACCCCTTGATATGGAGTAACCAACTGGGGGTTTGTGGGGACACATAATCACGTTATCAGTCTTATATTTTGCACCTGTCCTAACTAATAAATAAATAGGTTATGGAGTGTAATGGTTTTGTTTCTCTAAGAATAAAAGTTCTTTGAGGATGGAGACATGATCATTGATGTTTCCTTAGCAAGTAAAATAGGGCTTGGATTTTAGCAATGGTCTGAAGAACCTCAGAAGAGGTATTCCTTTGCATCCCATTAGAATTATGCCTTCACTGCTTCAGCTAAACAGAGTCACACAAACAAACTTAGAATCTACTGCTCTTTATACTTCAGCCTTTGATTCCCTAGTATCATGGATACTTCTAATGTAAACCATGTGACTTCAAAATCATCTACTTAAGGTCAGCCTTGCATAACTATCAAGAACTATGAAAACTCATGACAACTTCATGAGCCAGAGGAATTATTTTAAATATTTAAAAATCACCACCAGGAAGATAATTTAAATATTGAGATACAGATTTTTGAACAACAACAACAAAGCTCTTCCTTAAACAATTAGAGGTAAACATTTTACTCATAGCTTGACCTAAACAATAACATTAAAATACCTTGTCTTTAACAAAATAAATTAGGAAGATCAAAAATAAAATCTCAGAGAACTAAAGTATTAAGGTTGTTATATTACAAAGATTTATTTTAATGAAAACAGCACTAACAATAAGCCCATAGCTCTCAGCTAGCAGTCTAAGGATCAGAGAATGACTAAATTCAATTTCTAATCCTCAGGCTTTCAATTTGATTTGAGTGAGCTAAAGGGAAACTCGTAAGAATGTAACTCTTGCTTATTTGTCCTGAAGAATCCAGGTATTTATGAATTTTTTAGGAGGAGATTCAGCTATTTCTTTATTTCTGCAAGAAACTATGATTTCATGGAAGATAAAAAGCACAACATTGTTGCTTATATTCAGCAGCCCTCTATGTATTTCATTGAGCAACTTACCAAGAGCCTTCATTTCGTTATCCTTTGTGTTGGTTATCCTTTTGTTGCTGTGATAAAATGTCTGAGATAAACAACATAAAATGTAGAAAGAGATATTTTGACTCACTGTTTCATAGGTCTCAGTCTTTGTAGACTGAGTCTTGTCTCCAAGATAGTGGTGAGGTACAGCATCATGCTTGAGGAAGCAAAGTAAAATACCCTGTCTGTCAGTCACCTCATGGTAGTTAGAAAACAGACCTAGAAAACGTCTGTGGACAATTAGGGATGAAGGAAGCCTTTTTAAAGCCTTTATAACATAATTATATATTATATATTTATATATAACATATTATATATTTATCATATATAACATATATATTTATATTACTATCTATAGTTATATTAATATATATGTGTGTGTATATATATCTTTTCTTTTTTTTCTAGGAGAAAAAAATCTCATTTTATTTCTAAATCAAATCCATGTCTTTTGGTTTCAGGTAGTGTCATCTTGTACATCTGTGTACATTTTGTCAAGTGGTATCACTCACAGGTGGCACTTGGAAAATTCTCCTTATTTTATAACATAGATTCTGAAAGCCCACAGAGGCCAAGTCCTAGAATTAGTAGTCAGAAAAGAAAATGAGTATTCTGTAGATTGTCAGTATCTATTCCACCCAGCCAGTTTCAGGAACTATCATGATCAAAATTGGAAAAAAAAAACTGAAAAATAAAACAAAACAAAACCCAATAAAGCAACTTCATCACAAAAGAAGGAACCAGTTGATCACCTACAGAACTCCCTGGAGGTGTCTTCGCCCATTGTCTGGCCTTTGCCCTCATTTCATTTCATTCTCATTACTTTCCACTTCTGCTGATTTCATAAGCACTTCTTTTTTTAAAAAAAAAAATTAGGTATTTTCCTCATTTACATTTCCAATGCTATCCCAAAAGTCCCCCATACCCTCCCCCCACCCCCTACCCATCCACTCCCATTTTTTGGCCCTGGCATTCCCCTGTACTGGGACATATAAAGTTTGCAAGTCCAATGGGCCTCTCTTTCCAGTGATGGCCAACTAGGCCATCTTTTGATACATATGCAGCTAGAGTCAAGAGCTCCGGGGTACTGGTTTTTTCATAATGTTGTTCCACCTATAGGGTTGCCGATCCCTTTAGCTCCTTGGGTATTTTCTCTAGCTCCTCCATTGGAGGCCCTAGGATCCATCCAATAGCTGACTGTGAGCATCCACTTCTGTGTTTGCCAGGCCCCGGCATAGTCTCACTAGAGACAGCTATATCAGGGTCCTATCAGCACAAACTTGCTAGTGTATGCAATGGTGTCAGCCTTTGGAAGCTGATTATGGGATGGATCCCTGGATATGGCAGTCTCTAGATGGTCCATCCTTTTGTCTCAGCTCCAAACTTTGTCTCTGTAACATGGGTGTTTTGTTCCCTATTCTTAGAAGGGGCAAAGTGTCCACACTTTGTTCTTCATTCTTCTTGAGTTTCATGTGTTTTGCAAATTGTAACTTATATCTTGGGTATTCTAAGTTTCTGGGCTAATATCCACTTATCAGTGAGTACATATCATTTGAGTTCTTTTGTGATTGGGTTACCTCACTCAGGATAATGCCCTCCAGGTCCAACCATTTGCCTAGGAATTTCATAAATTCATTCTTTTTAATAGCTGAGTAGTACTCCATTGTGTAAATGTACCACATTTTTTGTATCCATTCCTCTATTGAGGGGCATCTGGGTTCATTCCAGCTTCTGGCTATTATAAATAAGGCTGCTATGAATATAATGGAGCATGTTTCCTTCTTACTAGTTGGAACATCTTCTGGATATATGCCCAGGAGAGGTATAGCAGGATCCTCCAGTAGTACCATGCCCAATTTTCTGAGGAACCGCCAGACTGATTTCCAGAGTGGTTGTACAAGCTTGCAATTCCTCCAACAGTGGAGGAGTGTTCCTCTTTTTCCACATCCTTGCCAGCATCTGCTGTCACCTGAATTTTTGATCTGAGCTCTCTGACTGGTGTGAGATGGAATCTCAGGGTTGTTTTGATTTGCATTTCCCTGATGATTAAGGATGCTGAACATTTTTTCAGGTGTTTCTCAGCCATTTGGTATTCCTCAGGTGAGAATTCTTTGTTTAGCTCTGAGCTCCATTTTTTAATGGGGTTATTTGATTTTCTGAAGTCCACCTTCTTGAGTTCTTTATATATATTGGATATTAGTCCTCTATCTGATTTAGGATAGGTAAAGATCCTTTCCCAATCAGTTGCAGTTTCATGAGGTCCCATTTGTGGATTCTTGATCTTACAGCACAAGCAATTGCTGTTCTATTCAGGAATTTTTCCCCTGTTCCAATATCTTCGAGGCCATTCCTCACTTTCTCCTCTATAAGTTTCAGTGTCTCTGGTTTTATGTGGAGCTCCTTGATCCACTTAGATTTGACCTTAGTACAAGGAGATAGGAATGGATCAATTCGCATTCTTCTACATTATAACTGCCAGTTGTGCCAGCACCATTTGTTGAAAATGCTGTCTTTTTTTCCACTGGATGGTTTTAGCTCCCTTGTTGAAGATCAAATGACCATAGGTGTGTGGGTTCATTTCTGGGTCTTCAATTCTATTCCATTGGTCTACTTGTCTGTCATTATACCAGTACCATGCCGTTTTTATCACAATTGCTCTGTAGTAAAGCTTTAGGTCAGGCATGGTGATTCCAATAGAGGTTCTTTTATCCTTGAGAAGAGTTTTTGCTATCCTAGGTTTTTTGTTATTCCAGATGAATTTGCAGATTGCTCTTTCTAATTCGTTGAAGAATTGAGTTGGAATTTTGATGGGGATTGCATTGAATCTGTAGATTGCTTCTGGCAAGATAGCCATCTTTACAATGTTGATCCTGCCAATTCATGTGCATGGGAGATCTTTCCATCTTCTGAGATCTTCTTTAATTTCTTTCTTCAGAGACTTAAAGTTCTTATCATAGAGATCTTTCACTTCCTTAGAATCACACCAAGTATTTTATAATATTTGTGACTATTGAGAAGGATGTTGCTTCCCTAATTTCTTTTTCAGCCTGTTTATTCTTTGTGCAGAGAAAGGCCATTGACTTGTTTGAGTTAATTTTATATCCAGCTACTTCACCGAAGCTGTTTATCAGGTTTAGGAGTTCTCTGGTGGAATTTTTAGGGTCACTTATATATACTATCATATCATCTGCAAAAAGTGATATTTTGACTTCATCTTTTCCAATTTGTATCCCCTTGGCATTAACATGTGTTTGATAGAAGAGAATTCATGCCTGGTACATTATCCTACACAAGAACCCATTTCTATACATGTCATGACCCCTGAAGGAGAACCAACTGCTACCATTTTCTCAAACAATATAGCTTCTAAATACATACCTTTATACTCATAGATAAAAGTGGCTCTTACCTCTCATCAAAGAAGCTTCTATTTGCAGTAGACAGAGGATCCCACATGACCAAAAACTCGTCAAAATTCTGAAACTAAATGACCATGAGTAACCTCTTCAGCTGTTGCTCTGGAAACCTTGCAGATGAGGAGAAAGAAATTTTTTTAAAAGACTTGGGGCTATGATCTTCTGGGAAGTGCCTTCTAGACATAAGACAACCTGTATTCACAAAATTTCAAATGATTTTGTGACCAAGCTCAACAAAGAGACTATAATAGTCAGTATGCCATGTGGTTGGTGGAATTTCACTAAGCTCCTTATCTAAGTAAAGAGCTATAAGCAGTCAATGTCCTTGAAGGAAAAAGGGTCAGCTTTCTCCTGTGGCCAGTCACATCATAGATATTAATCCCACATGGCTCTCTCTCTCTCTCTGTGTGTGTGTGTGTGTGTGTCTGTCTGACTGCCTATCTGCCAATAAAATAATAATTATAGACTTCCAGAAGAACTGAGAGGAAGGGAAAATTTGGGGAGAAGGGAGTGGTAGAAATGATGTACGTAATATGAACTAACCAATACCCCCGAGCTTGCGTCTCTAGCTGCATAAGTAGCAGAAGATGGCCTAGTCAGCCATCGTTGGAAGGAGAGGCCCTTGGTCTTGTGATGATCATATGCCCCAGTACATGGAAATGCCAGGGCCTGGAAGCAGGAGTGGGTGGGTTGGGAAGCAGGGAGGGGGAAGGTATAGGGGACTTTTGGCATAGCATTTGAAATGTAAATGAAGAAAATATCTAATAATAATAAAAAAACATATGTACAGGTTTCATTTTTAAAAACTTTTAAAAAATCTCTCTGAATCATAATTATTCTTGTCAGAGAGGCCTATGCAAATATCTATATACATTCCTAGGCAAACGTTCACATTTATATGACAATTCTGTGCAATTTTCCAGCATTCTTACAATTGTATTTTGTCACATCCAGGTCGATTATGAAAATGATTCTAGCACTTTCCTCTCTTTTATGCTCCCTTAGCATTTCTGATCATCTACTTCTACCTGTCTCCTTTAGTTTTTAAAATCTCCTCTTCACTTGAATTGCTCACTTTTTCCCCTATGGTTACAAATTTGTCTAAATTTCCTTTAGGCTTTCTTTTTTCTTGGAATCAAAACCTTCAGCAATATAGAGTTATATAATGCTACCTTTCAGTTTTCCCAGGCAAGTGAAATCTCTGTTTCTTGATGATTTGGTTTTCTGCCTTATTAGATATTGAGAGTGTTACATTCTATTATGCTCCCCTTTGTTCCAAATGCCTGAAAGATGAAAATGTGCTTTAACACACAAAAGGTAGGTTCCTTGGCTTCCACTGTAAGGGATGATTATTGTTCCTATCATCTGTTGTCCGTTGTCATCACTACAACTTGTCTCTTAAACCTCAATTTGAATAATATTTCACTTTCCTGTTGAATATTAGAAAGGAAAAGGAAAAATATGAGAAAGGGCCTGAAAGTGGGAAGAGGAAAGTAGAGAATTCAACAGTGTATCTATTTTATCTGAAGTCTAATCTTTGGTCCATGTTCTTCAGTTCATTTCTGAGTTCTGTCTTAATTCTTTGGCCACAGACTCCATCTTTATCCAATTAAGAAATTCTTGGATGTCTGCATTGCATTATAAGGTTTTGTAACATACCTTGCTATATTAGGTCATTCTAGATTAGGATATTATATTTCATAGCTCTAAAGTCTATATACTCATTGAATCCAAGAGGGAAAACTTCCTTCTGAAGGTCAGAGGTACAAGAATAATATTAATTCAGTCAGTAAAGAATAATGTTAACTTAATTAACATGCTGAATTAATAGGAACCCTTGTGTTCATTTGTTTCTAGACATGTATATTTATGCAAATACTTTAATGCATGAATCTGTGCACACACTCATGTGTGCATGCACACACATATGTATGCAAAAATACAAGAAGCTAGAAGATTTCAGAACAAAATGCGATATTTGCGTAACTGTTAAGAAGTTCTCCAATTGATTGCTGGCTCTGTGTTTATAACTTTTGTTGACTGACTTCCCTCCCATATTACTTACCTCTGTAGTTGAACTTTATACCTCCTAATATTTACCCAAGTACAGCTTTTGTTATGAAACAATGTGATTTATTTCCAGTACTTCCAACTTGTCCTTTAATTTATCTGAGGTTGGATGCTCTATTAGTGGTGGATAATACCATCCCGTACAAATCTACATATACAGGTTAATATGTAGATACTTCTATTCTGTTTTGTAGAGTGAAAAGGGTATTCATTTGTATTAGTTAGCTTCATGACTCATATATTTCCATTCACTAATCCAACACATTAGAGGCTTAATGGATCTCTGCTATACTCAAAGCTCCATATTCCTGCTAAGGTAAGGAATGTGAAAACAAGATGAAGTCTATAACTTACAGAGTCACAGGTGAGGCTGTAATAAGCCCACCACTTACTTATACATACACATAAAGGAACCACCTAGAGATGCTGATCATAACAGCAGTTGAAAAATTCTATGATTAAATATGTTTTCTAATGGTTTGTTCCCAGGGAAGATCCTGGTGTGTGTGTGTGTGTGTGTGTGTGTGTGTGTGTATGTGTGTGTGCCTGTGTAATACAGCTCTAGTATTCTCACTGATCCTTTGCTTTCTGCTTGCTGCTTGCTGGTGAGTTGGCGATTTTTTTTTAGGAAAAATTCTCAAGTTAAATCACTGGATGGTAATCATATGATGTTATTGAAACTCTCTGAAACTCATATTCTGGTTAAAAGTATATACTAATGTACATTCATATATATGCACATATATATATAATTTATTTGGGTGTCATATACTGATTTAGGTATTTGAAAAATTTCTTTACCATTAATACTAAATTTAAAAGAATACTTAGTATATAGTTGTACTGCACAAAATATAGTAATATAACCAAATTTATCCTGTAAGCTAGTGTTACCTTGACTCCAAAGACCAAGGACTCAATAAAGACAACAAAACCATAGACTCTGATGAACCTATCTGCAAAATTCTCAGTAAAATGCTTTCAAGCCAAATTCACCAGTACATTAAATAAGTTCATATACCATAAGCAGACTTCATAAAGGGATCCAAGGATGATTCAACATATGCAAATCAATAGATGGAACACAGTGCATAAACAGACTCAGGAACAGAAATCACATGGTCATATTGATAGATGTAGAAGAGTCCTTTGACAGTGTGCAAGATTCTTTAACAATAAAAGTGCTGAAGAAATTGGCAATTAAAAGTTTGTACCTCAAAATAACCAAGGGCATATGTGATAAGTCTGTAGCCAACATTATACTGAATAAGGGAATGGAACGTTCCTTCTACCATCAGAGAGATGACAATCTTTGATGCTTATTCAGTATATTGCTTGAATTCTTAGCCAGAGCCCTAAAGCATAACAAGTAAGGAAAAGTATTCAAATAAGATAAGAAGGAGTCAAATTTTGTTGTGATTCTATACATAAAAGACCCTCAACTGTCCACCAAACATGTTCA
Organism: Mus caroli; assembly: GCF_978045245.1. NCBI lineage: Eukaryota > Metazoa > Chordata > Mammalia > Rodentia > Muridae > Mus > Mus caroli. Next base: position 83,551,547 of record NW_028227259.1, on the reverse strand, counting down.
CAAAAGTAATAAGTTGCAGAAATTAATACAAAATATCAGGAACTTTTAAAAGAAAAAGAATGAAAAGAACAGAAGACAGAGGGATCTAAATTTCAGTGAACCGGTGGAATTACTATTGTAAAAACCACTGTATTACCAAATGCACTCCATGAGATTAATTCAATCTCCATTAAGTTACAATTATATTCAGCATCATAATAAAAATCCTGGAGTTCCTATGAAGCACAAAAGATTGCAAATATTAAAAGAACTGCTGAGCTGGTATCATAGAACATTGTTGGTGATATCATTATTCTTGATTTTAAATTATACTAAAGAGCCATAGTGACAAAAATAACAGGGTGGTGTCACAAAAGCAGGGACATAAACCAATGGAATAAGACAGAGTAGGAAGAAATTAATCCAGATTGTTATTATCATCTGTATTTTAAAGGTGCAAAAAAACATATATTAGAGAAAAGACAGTTTCTCCAACACATAGTGCCCTAATAGTTGTTATCTACTTGCTGAAGAATGAAAATAGGCAATCATTTCTATCTTGTGAAAATGTCAATACAAAATAGATCAAAGACTTTAATGCAACGTCAGAAATGTTAAAGGAAAGTATAGGGACAATAATTGAATATATATATGTACTTAGGCCACCCCTTTCTGGAAAGGACTCCAGCTGCTCAGAATTGAACAATTTGAGAACATGAAGTTAAAAAAAACATACTTTCACACCATGAAGGAATCAATCAAGAGAATGAAGAAAGATCGTTGTAAGATATATATTTATATCTTTCTACCTAGCTATAATCTATCTATGCATCTGTTATATGCATGTGAGGCAGTGAGTTAGTATACAGAATATAAAAAGATCTTCAGAATTTAGTATGCACACACCAATTCATCTAGTCTCTAAGTGATCAAATGGATTAAACAGAGAGTTTTCAAAAGTCAATTTGAAAATGACCAATATACATATTAAGAAATGTTCAACAGCCTCAGCCTTCAAAGAAATACAAAATCATGCTTCCACAGAGAGAAGTGCCATCAACAAGCAAGCAGAGGACCACTAATGCTGGTGAGGATATAGGGAAAGGAATCCTCCTACATTACTGGCCATAATGTGAATCAGCTCAACCATTGTCCAAATCAGTGTGAAGGCTTCTCAAGTAATAAAGATGGAACTCCCATATGGTCCTGATGGCTCTTTAGCATATATTAAAAAGAACCTAAGTCAGAATACGACAAAATCACTTGCAAACCTATGTTTATGGAAGCTACTTTCAACTCATGAAATCAATATTGGTGTCCATATACAGGCGAAGATGTAAAGAAAATACATTATATACATAAACAGTAGAATTCTAGTCATCTGTAGGTATGGTATTACACCATTTGCAAGAAAATGAATGGGGCTGGGCAATTTATGCTAAGCAAAGAAAGAGAGCCTTGCACTGATATCATGTGCCTCTGTTATGTGTCATCTTGTTAAATTGGTTTTGTGATATGAGAGTAATAAAGGCATGGAGGAAGGAATGTGGCAAACTGCCAGAATATTGAGAAATATAAGAGGTGTGGAAATTTGAATACAAGCAATGTGCATGATGTATGTGTAAGATGGTGCCATGCTGAAACATAATATTTTTCATGCTAATTAGAAAGAAAACAATGTAGGATCTAAACATAGGAATTAAGAGGAGGAAAAATGATGAAGCAGATAAGTATGGAGAAGATGAGTGATGACAAGAAATGGAAAATATCATATAAACATGGAAATGTCATAACAAACATACCACTTTGCATAGCTGATGTAGAATAATTAATAAGTTCATCCCAGAATGATGTATAATAATTAAAACAAACAAGTTTCATACACAATGTATAAGAAAGTATGATAATACACTCAAAACTTACATTTTAATATTAAAAATGATTATATATGTGTGGTATATATATTCACATGGAGTGTGCATGCACAGAGGATGGCGAAGATGATGGATGGTAGTGGTAATGGTGGTGGTTTGGTGGTGAGGTGGTGGTGGCGGTGGTGGTGGTAGTGGTGGTGTGTGTGTTTGTGTGTGTGTATGAGCACGTGCTCAGGAGAGAAGTAGATATTGTGTATCTTCCTCTATTGCTCTTTACCTTATATTTTGAGTCAGGCACTGTCATTATACATGAAGCTAATTGTTAGAGCTAAACTGGCCAACCATTGAACTCTAAGAATCTATCCGTGTCATTCTTGTCAATGTTAATGTTACAGGCATGTGCACAACACCTGACTTTTATGTAGGTATTAAGTAAGGATCTAAATTTGGAAGCCAAATAGTATATGCCCCCTGTGTAACATATTTAAAATATTTCATGTATTTATTTATAATATATAATGAGTTTTTTCTTGTCTTATTCTAATTACAAGGTAGTAATGCTATTATTATTACAAGTCACTAGGTACATTGTATGTATTTGATGTTTTATCACAAGGTATGGAATATAGTAGATTCACTATTATTTTTGCAGCTTTTACTTGATACATTTACAGGAGTTATTTTAAAATTCAGCGTGGTTTGACATTTCAGTGATGCCTGAGTCTAGCAGTTGTGAGGAATACCAAATCTCTGAATATTCTGTGTAGCAGGTTTTAAATCACCTTTTGCCCCCTACTATTTTCTGTTCCTAATAAGGACATTATGCTCATGTATTTTGCATATCTCCTAAAGAGTGAAGAGAGGTAACTTCAGGTGTAGGGGAAAGAGTTAGCAGACCCCTGGAAATGCCTCTTTCATCCTTATCACTCTGCATGGTACCTTCGCAGATCTATGCTGTTTCCAGCAGCGGAACCCCAGGGGAACCTGTGATAAATGCTGACCTCTGCACCGACCTTATGTAGAGATGAAAGAAATGAATGTGTGTGTATTTTTAAACAGTTATTAAAGATATGTTGGATTTTATATAATATTCTTTCATCATTTACCCAAATGAAAGTCTGGGAGAAAGTAAATCTTCAGATGTTTTTGGTTAAAATGTGAACAAGGAAGATGTGAATAATGGCATATTTAGGGATTACAATCATGTGCTAAAATCTGTGGTTATAAACACAGGCATATCAGCATCAGTTTAATTACTTATAACACATTGACAATAAACAGAATGTCTTGGTGAAAGTCAGGTTAATATATGCAAATCCATTACAAAAATGCTTGGTACTAAGAGAGCTCTTCACTTATATGCTATTGTTGCTAACTTCCTGAAAGCTAGTGCCTAAATAATGGCAAAATAGCTACTTGAAGGATATTTTTTATGTTGGTTAGGGTTGATTGTAAACTTGATAGGAGGTGAAGTGACCTAGGAGACAGGCCTCCTAGAAAATCTGTGACATTAGCCTCTGGGTGTGTTCTTCAGGGATGAATTGAGGTGAAAAGTCCTACAATAAATGGAGTGTCCCCATTCCCTAGGTTTGGGTCTCAGACTTCACACTCGAAGTGGAAGGTTGCTAAGCATAGGCTGCATTCAGCACACTCTGCTTCCATATTGTGGACAGGTTGTGTCCAGTTATTTCAATCTTTTGCCACCTTGGCTTCTCCACCACAATGAATGATAATTAATCCCTTTTCACCTAAGTTGCCTTTGTTAGGGAGATTTGTCCCAGAGAAAGCAAACTAAACCAAGACATATTCAAACATGTTAATGAATATATGGGCTCTACAATCCCAGACAGCTTTGTGTTCCTTTGTTATCCATCAGAATTTTCTAAACTTTCTTTGATCAATGGGAGTTTTACTCACATAATGAGACTATCAGTAAGGAGTATTTTTAAAAGCTAATGGAAAAGAGAATCCATTAGGAAGCATTAAATGTATTATCATGACAAGGAATAAGGGACAGCCAGGCACAATTTAACTACTCTAAAAGTTAAAAGGACAGACTATCAAAGAAAAAAAATCCTGATTTAGCAGTCTAGTATATGTGGGAAAGAACTGAGCCCATCCAAAAGGAGATACAAAGGAGAATTCAAATACATCATTTTCCCCCTACTGCCTCTTATCTAGAAGTGAGGTCCTGTATATAAAAATACAAACCTTTGAAAGAATATAGTGTTTATTGTCCGCCAGTCAGGTACTGTGATTCATCTGTTGCTCTGTAACCTACTACTTACGCAATAGTCTTAAGGTGACTTGGCTGTTCTCTCACAATGACTGTGGACTGGAAATATGGTCTCAGGTTACTTGAGTTCTCAGATTCGGCTTACCTTGTAAGGATTCATTTAGGGTTCAGGTCAACTCAGGGCTTGCTTCCAAACCAGTCAGGTGGCTGCTATTACTGACCATTGGCCAAGAGTGTCAGCTATTTGTCATGTGTGCCTTAATAGAGGGATGGGTGAGAGGAAGGCAAAAGAGGAGAAAATGAGGGGGAAAGGATAGAGGCCAAAGGAGGGGTAAAAGAGAAGGCTGAAGGGAAAGATAGAGAAAAGAAAGAGGTGAGAGTAGAGCAGTGAGGAGAAGGATGGGAAGAGGATAAGAAAGAGAAGAGGAGATAGGGAGAGGCCTGAATATGGGGAGAAGGTAGATGGCAGTCACATAAGACAAACTCGCCTCCATACCACCATTATCTCAATTTGTCATATCATTTATTAGGGCAAAGTCACCAAATTTGGTTCTATATTCAGAGGGATTACAAACTGCCATAGATGTCCTGAAGGATGTTGGGTAGGGTAACTTTAAACTAGTTAACTCATCCTTCTCTCATTTGTACATGACTGTACAAATGTTTTTCAATGATATTTCTCATCTCAAACTTAGTGTGCATATCCTGTTGGGTTCTATGGTAGTATGGTATAATAGGAAGGTAATGGAATTAAAAAGTGTAAGGGATTTTATACGGCAGTTACTTGACAAATACTTCCTATGGTTTGCAAACATAAAATTTGGCACAGCCAGAGTAAATATTTCCTTTACCAAAGTCATACAGGTGGCTACTAATGTAGGCATCCTAACTTGCAATTTATTACAAAATTGAGGCCATATCCCTAAATGAAGAACTATAGGCAATTAATGGCTGCTGAGAGAGAAAAAAAAATCAACTTCAGGGACAAGTGATGAGGCCCTGTTATGTGATAAAAATATGTTGGGGAGATCACACCTCTCAGCACACACACACGTGCCTACATGCATGCACATGTTCATTTACTCACCCCAGGTAGGGAGCCTATGACAAACCACAGTATGGAGACCACCAAAATCAATCTTGATAAACCAATGAGCTTAATGGGATGACTTATAGGAGCAGAAATGTCTTAATGACAGCTGCATCACTAAAACATACCCCAGCATGGGTCATAGCTCACAAGCCTCCAAAGCTTGAGAACACTTTATAGCCTGTAGTTCAACTGGTTGGAGAATGTCCTTTCCAAGTGACTCAGTTTATCTAAACCTCTCCCAGTCAGCTTGGAAGGTTTTTGCATCTTCTGGGCAGTTGATCTGGACTGAAGAGTCTTCTTTGCAGATTCCATTGTTTACTCTGGTAGGACTTATGGAATCTGGTCAGTTTCAGAGACTTCCTTAGCTCTTTTGTGTTGTTCATCTTCCTGATTAAGGAGCAGCTTCCCTATAGGATGGAATGTTTCAATTTCAAACAAGTGGAACAGATCCTTGATAGGTTATATAATGCTAATTGGTTAGCCTAAATAGATGCATATACTAGAGTTGTTAGATATGCCTACCAGGTTGTATTTATATATACATATTCATGTACATACACACATGCACACAGAACAGTAACTGAAGAGGAAGTCACAAATTTAAGAGTGAGATGAATAGATAAGGATGGAGTGGAAGGAAATGAATAGTTAGAAATGATGTAACTACAGCATGCATGCATGAAATTATTGAGAATTTTGAAATTAAACAATGAATCAGAGGACAATATTAAACAAGTGTGATGTATTTTCATGACTACTAAGTGACGTTGAAATTATGCTATTGATCTAGTGAGCAGCTATAACTTTAACACATAATTGCTAGCCAAAGAAGCAGAGCAAATGAAATGAAACGAAATGAAACTAAACCAAACCAAACCAAAATCCTAAAGGACATAGGGCTCAGTTGAGTAGAAAATAAGTGAAAAGGTTTGTGTCAGAACTGGCATATTGAGCCCTCAGAAAAACAATGAAAATTATTTGCCAAAAGTACCCAATATCATCTTCCAGAATCGGACAGGTAAGCTATATGCACAATTAATCTATCTTTGCCTGAGTTTCCCGAATATGTGAAAGTGCAAAACCTGTGAACCATTAATTTGTATAAATGAGTGAAAAACAAAATTCCATTGGTGTAACCTACTGGAAATTTCAGGTTCATCTCTTTGTAGCTAATGCCCATTTAGGTAATGGAGTCTTCTGCACAAATCAAGCCATTATCTAGTGTTAACAATTTTGTATGTAGACAAGACTTTCTTCCTATGAATTGCCACACTTTGGTGGTTTTGTCTGCTGTTTAGTACATTGTAGATTAGAACTAGTAAGAATTAAGCACTTACTTTCAGCTACCAGTAGCACTAAAACGTTTAAGCTATCTCACAGATGCTTTACAGCAAACAGGGAAGAGACATAATCTTCAGTCCTGATTTATAGATAAGTGCATGGCTGACGTAGTACATGTGCAAATTCTAGCAGGTGCCTAGATGCTGCCAGATACTTAGACCCAGAGAATGGGATAGGGACATATTTGAAGCCATAAATATGGATGCCATTTTGGAGGAGAACAAGTGGAATGGGAAGGAAAAAAACAACATAAAATATAGAAGGCAAGGAACGTGCGTACTGTGGAATTTTTAAAAAGGCCAACTTTAGAATGTGCACAGGAGAAGTTCTTCACTGAGAGTAACTCTGTCAGCGACAGAGGAAAACTAACATGCGTTTCATCAGCCTTATCAAAGTGAACACCTCAAGGAGAGTATAATCACTACAAGAGAACAAAGAAAGCTGACACCCAAAGACAAGTTCTCACTAATATTATTAGTAAAATACGAGCCTGTTGAGAGCACAGGAGACGTAGACACAGCAAAGGGTCAGCTTTGAGGAGAGAAGAGATGATGAGATGAAAACCAAGTATATGCAGACTCAGAAGTGACTAGAGGGGCAGGGATAGTTGGAGTGGATGATGAGGCTACAGTGCTGTATTTAACTTATGTGACTAATTTGTCAGGGGATAGTAGAAAACCATTAGTGGGTAATCTTACAAGCCTTCAGAGAGCGCTAGGAAGATGGGATCTCACACTTAGAAGGATCTACATTTTTAACATAGTAAGGATGTCAAGTATGAGACGAGCTTGGTAGGTTAGAGCTGGAGTGCTGTGGGCTGTGTCTGAGGACCTGTGTTTGATCCCCAGCATTAAGAACAAATCAGAAAGTAAGCAACATGCATCTTGTCTACTGTATTATTTTTGGCTTCTCTTGTGGATATACATCTAGCTGGCCAAGATACAATGAAGTTAATGTCTTCCATGTGTGATTTTAAATATTTTCAAACTCTAGAAACAGATATGTGTTACATGGAGATTCCCACTTGTCATTGGCTACGTTCCTGCCAGGACACAGATAAGCAACATTAGGGAGGGGAGCCTTTTGAGGACTGATAAAAATTACCATTTTTTAGAAACTCTCTTTAAGAGTACATTAGTCCATATATAGTTTGGTGTTTGTCTTTTTGAAGTGTCAGTATTTTTGTACTATGACAGAGATAGGGCATTGAACTTATTGACCAACTTAAGGGAATGAAATGACATTACAGAGCAAGCCTTATAAAAATTACTTGGGAAACACAGGCCAACCCGTATCCCAGAAAACACACTCATATAAAATGTACTGATGCTGGCTTTTGCTTTAATAACTTCTTTAATTAATCTAATAAGAGAAAGTTTAACTATGTGTTAATGTTTTCAGTTTATTCAAGATGATTTATTTTGAAGCTATGGAAGTATTTTTGTTTTTTTACTTTTCTTCTACTTACAATCGTAATTTGGTGTATACCTAATAAAGATAATTTAAGTGATAACATACTCAAAGGTTTATTAATTTGTTACATAACGAGGAGACCTAAAAGTTGCTATATCCAAGAATGCAGAGAGACCTACAGAGGCTTATCTTACATGTTTGAATATATTTGCTTTAATTGATGCAATACTGGTCGAAATGGTCAATAGTCACATAAGAAAAATAAATTTTACTCTACTGAATACAATTACTTTGCACATCTATGATCAAGAATCATTCACATTATTATTGCTTTTCTGTCATTTACAGAGTAATGAAATAGACTAATAAAATGAAAAGCACACACCCAGAAATTTAGATAACCCCAAGAGTGTGCTTCTCATTGTATGTATTTCTAACTGAGGACTTGGTGCCATTCAAAGTTCTTCACAGTTTGTTCTGTGACTTATTCATTCTGTAATTAATCTTGATTATGAGTTACATGTTGATGCAGGTTTTGTTGGCTTAAGAACAGTAAGCACATTAATTTCTGTATCAGCTCTTTCCCACTTTCCAAATCAAATATCATATGGAATCGAACAGTTGCAAACTCCCTAAGATTAGCTCTCATTTAGATATTTCTATAGCACACCTCAGGTTTTCCTTAGAAATCTTTTATCATCTATACCAAAACAAAGAAACTAAGCCATATCTCACCTTAGTACTAAATGTAGCTGAATTTTCTCTTTTCTTAAAGAGCTACTAAGTATCTGACATTCCTAAGTCAGCAGGTCGTAGGTGCCCCTGATCCCTGTGGGGAGAGGCGCCTAGATCCATCCTACCATGTTTCTGAGCTTTGTGTCTGGATAAAGCAAATCCTTGTTCTGAAGAATTAAAATAGAGTGGTGTTTTCAAGTGTGACCCTCAATACAAAGCAAGGATTTCTTGACTCTTACTTCTCTATTCCTAGTACAAAGGATTCTACTGCGACTATTGATAAGCATATGGACATAAGACATGAAGAAAAGTAGAAAAAGTTCTTGAACTGGGAGAACAGTGGGCAATACCATAAAAAACAAAACAAAACAAAAAACCTCATTTCAACAACCAAAGCAGAGTTTAGTCAATTGCTCTGGGCTTAAAGTCGTGCAGTACATTTGATTATCATTTCATTTGGTTTTATATAATTAATTACTACTCCATTCACCCACTTCCTCCAAAATCTTTCTGGTGACCTCGCCACAGCATACTTGCAGTTTAATGGTATCTGTGTAGTTTTAGGTCAGAATGGGGCCCAACTTTCCAATTTGTCAAAGGACAACACTTTGATAACAGTGTAGGCTTTTTTTTTGTGTGTTAGGAAGGAAATTACCCTCACTATCGTTCTTATTGTTTCTATTTGCAAAAGAAGTTTGATTTCATTTTAAAAGAGGTCAGCTAATACTATATCCCACTTTTTAAAAAGGTACTTACCCTCTTACAGGAGGAAAACAGTCTAGAGATACAACACATAACAACCCCGTAATGTAACATGCAGGCCTTGGGAGGAGCTGTTATAAAAAGCCTTATTTTTAATAAACCTAGTTGATAAATCAGATATTCATTTCCCATTAAACAATCACTGACCTAGAAGGTGCTTGATTTGAATTTAAAAATGAAGACTAAGGCTTGGGATTATTTTGAAGTAAAATGACATTTTGACTGATAACACTATATAGTGTTGACTAATGTGAAATAAAGCTTTGGCTGGGCTATGACAGAGGGAAGGAAACACACAAAACTATTTCATAAGAATTTTGATCCATATTTTCCCCTAAGGTTAAAGTATATTATTGAAAGCAACAATATTGGTGCATTCTCCAAGAAGTACCATAAGCCGTGGAAGTTTCTGAAATATTTACATTAATAAAAATGTACAATACTAGTATAATCCAGGAGGGACTAAAAGATTTTTCTGACAATTCTTCTGTTGTAACTCAACAAACAAACCTAACTCGTTAGATTCCCTTAAGACGGAGAGAACAAACGTGTAATTTCTGAGACATTCTCTTAAAACTCAATTTTATGTATAGAAAGTTCTAAAATGTTTTTCTCTATGCTTTTATAATCTAGGATTTGACTTTTGGAGGTCAAATAAGAAAATGACATAAGAGAGATTTGTATATCTGATTAAAATAGAATTGTGGGTATTCGGAAAACAGTGCTTGAATATAATTAATTAAAGTGATAATAAGCCATTGAAGATTTTAAAGGAGAACAAGATAGTATGTAAAACTCTTTGATGAGTAAGAACTTTTGTTCTTATTCCCTTTTTCTATAGGACTATGGAAAGATTAGAATCAACGTTTACTTGGTAGGTAAGGTAGCTGGAACACTGGGGAAGGAAGCTAATTAGGATGGACGACACGGCTACTAAAACCACATTTTATGGTCTTTTCAAGCTTTGGTATAGTAATCCAGTGAAAATAAAATTCTGCTTTTTTGCATATCACGTGTTTTATATTCTAGAATGCACAAACTCATACATTAGGATATCTCTTAACTAACAAGATACAAAAATGTATTTTGGGGTTTATTTTTACAGAAGAACTGGAGTTTGAACCTAGGTCTTCAAGCATGCCAGGCAAGTACCAACAGTGTACTGTATCCCAGCCATCCTTTTACTGTTTTGGGAGGATACATATCTCTAATTTGTTCTCTGCCTCCATCCTGGTCCTTCAGCCTCCTAAGCAGCTAACACTGCTGGCTTGTGCCACCGGACAAGACACACGTTTATTCCTTTATTTTCAAAAAAGTAAAACACACAATCTATTACAAACTCTCCAGATTTAATTTCTATAGCATAAATGTAATGCGTATAAATAGAAGTTCTTTGGGTCCCATGATGATTCCTAAGAATTCTTTGACATTTAAAGTCACTGATTTCTCACTATACTGAGCTCTTTATGACTCATATAAATCCTAACTTTTTGCAGTACTGACAATTATTCTACAGTCTGAAGTAGTTAGGTGTGTATGAGACAATAGCTGTCTTGTCTGTCTTTTATTTTAACATATTAGCAAATAAACTGAAAATAAGCTCATAATAATTTTTTAAATGGTAACATATACGTGTTTTGCTTTCTTAAGGGAGCAAAATTATTTTGGGGACTGAGTCTACATCACACACTCATGGCTTTTCTAGCCATAGAGAAACGAGGGAAACACAATTTAACTTATGAGCATCAAGCAATGATTTGGTTGTTTAAAGATTTAATCTTATTTAGAAACTGCCAGATTTCAGTGATTTCTCATCAGTAAGAGTTAATATCACTCTTAGCTCCGAAGTACCTGAAGAGTTTGAAAATTATCTTCAAGTTGATATATTACAGAATATA